>NW_025999968.1:29602797-29623629 GCF_001458135.2 Marmota marmota marmota | reverse complement strand
TTTTTTTTTTTTTTTTTTTTTTTGGTAATATGTATTATACTGAAAGTAAACTATTCTATTCTTGGTTAAATAATACATTGGAAAAAGTAAAAAAATTCTACCCACCCTCAAATAATGAGATAATGTAATACAGCATCAATCTTAATACACCAACATTTTTTTTCTTTTTTAATCCATCCTATTTAGAGCTGGAGGAATTGTTTTAATCTAAAGGTATCTATAGATGCTGTTGCCATTTTTTTATTGTATGTTCTCCACTCATTTCTTTTGTAGAATTCAAAATACAGTTTTTAAGATACTTTTTTTCCTTTTTAAAAATTTTTCTCTTGTATAATAACTGTCATGTCTATTTTGTATTTCTGCATTATCTTCTTGTACTGATTTTTCCCATTGAGATATTCCAGACTCATACGTTAGCACAAAAATATAACTTTTTTTCTTCCTGTAGCTTATTGTTGTAATTAATTCAAATTCATTTTTCTAGAACATGTTTTTCTGAAATTTAAAATTAAGTTCTTTATATGTGAGAATCTAATGTTCTTTTTTTTATAGCTTTTTTATTTCACCAAAACATTACTGTCTAGAACTCCAGCTTGGTCTCTTTCAGGCTCATTGCTGAGTTCTTCTTCTACATTTTTTAGCTTGTACCTGTTTTTATTTCAGTGACCAGGACATGTTTTTAGGATGTTTTCTGTCAAGTAAATCCACAAGCTATGTTGAAACCAGTAATATAGTTCAAGAGTTTCATAGGCTTCTGCTCTAAAAGTTTATGAGTCTTTGTTTCTGGTCTTTGTTTCTGGTCTTTGTTGCTTATTTCAACAAAGATTAAAGTTTCCCTTACAATGTCTTGGTAGAGCTTTATATTTCCAAAACGTCTTTGGAGCGCTAGACACTAATAAATTTATTGGAAGGATGGAAGTCATCCATATTAAATTTAACTCTACATCTGTAGTTCTTATGATGTATATAGATATAAACATATATAAAGATAGATATAGATATATGTATCACAGATATATATGTGATATACTTGTGATATATCTGATATATATTACATATATATCTCTGTGAATATATTTATAGCAAATATTATATATTGTGGGTATTCACACATAGACACACACATACACCCCCACACACACATACAAACATACCTATCTATGTATCTCTCTCAATTCTGAAATAACAAACAAGGTCTGCTTTTATAGGTCTCCATGGCTACCAATATGCAGCAATAATTTTTATTGGCCTAAACTAAGGTGGCATACTTTATTTCTAATGATATCACACCAAGCAGAATTTGGATGCATGGCATGGTCAAATTCCAGCATATACTAGAAAATATTGTCTAGCTGTGAGATGAGGAGGAGTGAGAAATGTGTCTCATGAACAGAAAACTCATTCTGTGCTGCATATTATATTAAATTAATTATATGTATATAATATGTCCATTTACAAAAAGACCTAAAAGAATATTCCTTAGCTGAACTCTGAAAATTGACTTTGAGTTAACAATATTTTCCCTTCCATCTATAGACCATCTAAAATTAGCCTGACTGGAACTAGCAGGGCAGTTTCTTGATGTATGTTCACCCTGCCTAAATTATATTATTTGAATAAATAGTATTTATTAGTTGTGTCTCTTTCTAAATCTCTTTGTGTCAATCATTCTTTTATTTTGTGTTTACATAAGTGGATCTTATAAAATTCAATAATATGCATGCACATAAAATCATCAATTTTATTTAAAAGCCTCATTCAAATTTTTATTACATTTTCTTGTTGAATTTTTTCATTTTCATATATAGAACTTTATAATGGCATCTTAAATTTTGTCTACTATTAATATTGTAACACTAGCATCCTTTCTTTAATATTTATTTTTTTATCCTTTACATCTTTTTTTTTACTTTGTGTGTGTGTGTGTGTGTGTGTGTGTGTTAGAGAGAGAGAGAGAGAATTTAGATGGTTTTCTTGAAGCCTTGATATAATTTTTATATTTATTTCAAGTCACTGAAATGAACAATAGAAAATATGAACAGCTTTGAGAACGTCAATTGCCTGAAGTCTATGGCTTAATTCTTATCAAAAGTCAACACTGATGTCTGACTTTTACAGCTGCTTCTAGCAACACTGAACAATTTTCACATTTACTAAGTGATTCTCACTTGGTCCCAAATGTCATCACTTATCTTTTTTGAAATGTAGAAGTAAGTGTCATGTTTCTTCTCACCTAGTCATATATTTCATAAATTCCTGCCACATCACAGGTTTTCATATTGAATATCTGATTCTACAAGAACTTCAGCCAATAATTAAAGTGGAAACACATTTCAGGTGTTTATGCTGGGCAAATAATAGTACATAGTGACTTAGAAGGAGAGAGGAAAGATCCATTTCAAGAGTGTATCCTGATTAGATCATGAAATCAAAAAAGAGAGTGCTATTATATTTATCTTGTACTTCTGTCACACATAGGTGAGATGACTATGTAAAAATTACTATTGCCTTGAATTTCAATTTCCTCATCTACACTGAGAATATTGATATGACTAACATTTGGCAGAAAAAAAATATCAAATATACACACTTATTTTGGTATTTCAAGATTTCTACATTTAGATTTTTATTTCTCTCTATATAATTTTTAAACATCATTATTTGCTGGATAAGAACAAGAAAAACCTATAAAATGATATTTTACATGATAATTTATATTAGTACTTTGATTACACAAATGTTGATGGTCAAGATACAGTAAATTGAAGACTCATCATGACAAGTATTGCATCCTTTTTTCTCATGTGAAATCTAGAAAAAAAAATAGAGAAACTGTGAGGAAAAGGTAAGGGGAGCTCTCGGGAAGGTGGGGAATTAGTGAGACTAATAGGAAGGGGATATGATCAAAACATGTTATATTCACATCAAAATTTTACAATGAAACCTATTATTTTGTACAATTAATATGCACTTATAATTTTAAAAAGATGCAGTAATTTGATACAGCAATTTAAATGCCATTTAATCAAAAACTTAAATTTAAAATTGAAAATGAAACTTGGTTCATTTAAATATCTTTTTCTTTTAATTATTTTTAAATTAAATTTTTTTTCATAATACTGATTATTATAAAGCAAATTTTTGAACAATATTTTTCACATTTAACTTTAATCCTTCTTGGTTAGTCCAAAGGAACTTACTCAAAATTACTTAAAACTATCACTTAAAGGAACATGGCAATATTAATTGCCTATTTTATTTAAGATAGACTGATTGGGTCTAGATTTTGTTTTCCTTTTGAAATCATAAAATGGAGTAAATGTAGTACCAAGGAGATTGTAAAATTTAAAAAATACATTTTAATTGAAAAGTCAAATTAATGTTAATGAATGAAACTGAATATAATTCATATTAAATAATAGAAATGTATATAATATTAATTTATATTTGGTAATAATTAATTTACTCAATATGTTATAGTTAACACTTCTATAGAACTAGCTATTTTTTTGAGAATCTTTTGGAAAGAGAGGTGTAGACAAGGTCTACACAATAGAATGAGAAACTTATTTGTCAAAATAACTTCATGGAATCAGTACCATTTTGCTCAGCATTATACAAACATACCATAAATATTAATGAATTTTACAGGGTCAAATAGCTAATAAGAATGCAATATTGTGGCTTTTACTTATTTCTTTATGTATAGAATTTTAAGTATTTAAATCATATTTGAATTTTATAATTTTCAAATGTAAGTGTCATAGCCATTCTAATTTCTATTTCAAAGGAAAATATTACTTTATTAGTTTTGTCAGGACATGAAAAATATAATTTGCAAAATTGATTGTTAATATCTCTTTAACTAAAAGTACATTGATGAATACTATTATCAAAACAAAATATTAAAATACAAATAATATTGTTATTTATTTTTAAAAGTACATTATTAATATTTTCAAGTTGAATTTTCTTCAACATATAAACCATCACTTATAATATTGCAGCTTATATTATTTCCCCTGAAGAAAAATTATGAAACTTATACTCCTTCTAGTAGATCTTAATTTTGAAAATAAGCTTTTTCAAGTAAATTCTTGTAAGCACTAGGATAAAATGACAGCATTTTACATAAAGGGATGAGTAAACATCAATTTCTATATGTAACCAATTAGTTAAGTAGTTAATACATAATTTTTACCATCATAAATGAGAGGTTTCTGGCTGTAGGACAAAAATATTTTGTAGTGTTGTTTTATGTAGCCATTTCACATTTTCTGTTTTTCTTATTTTATAAGATGTTTCATCATGATTCCACTGTTATCTCCAAAATGACTATGTTAAACCTCTATACTGAGTGTGTCATAAAAACTATCACCACCAATAAAATCCTATAGCCATTTTTTTAAAACATCACAGATAGATTACCCGTGATTCTGACCATATGAAATGTGTTTAAGTTTAGAAGGAAAGGAATCACAGAATAGAATATGTTGCAATTACTTTCCAATACAAAAAGTAGCTGCATAAAATGATGTCACCAATTAAATAACATTAATTAGGCATCTTAAAATAACTTTATTGCTATATAAATATTTTTGTTTAAAAATTCTCACACACACTTTGCATAGAAAAAGAATATCAGAGTGAGAGAAGTGTAACTTTTTTACTTGCTGAAGCAGATATTATGCTTAAGTAACCTCACTAGTGTTATGTTTTAATTTATTGTTTTAGAATACAGACATGTTTAATTACTTCTATCAGAATTGAATCATTATCTCTTATTTGTGCTCCCCTGAACTCTTCATCCATTTCTTCTTCTTTCTTACTCACGTTTATTACTAATCAGCAATGTATATTATCTTCCCACTATCCCAATGCAATTGCTTTGCCAAGGCCATTGGTGTCCATTACTTTACAAATTCAATGATCAATTTTTGTTATCTTTATATTTTCAAATAATTCTCTTACATTTGCCCCTTTGGCTTGCTCTGGAAAATGTAATCTTTGACATTGAAGGTACAATGAAACTATTTTTTCACTTTTATCAACCATTAACTAGCAGAATAATTTTTGCCTCAAATTTTGGTCTTATCTCAGGTAGTCTCCTTGACATTCTGATTATCTATGCTACTTTAACTTCATTGTTTCTCAAGAGTATGATAAACAAATCTCTAGCCCTCTGGGGTTGGGCAATCATAAATTAATAAGTCTTTTTTTGCCCCATGGGTACTTGTTCTACTCCAAGAATCATGTATTCAGTTAGTCGTAGCAATTGCCCCAAACCTCAAAATTTACCTTTGTGTATGTAGATCAGCATCTTTTCTCTACTGCATTGCTACAATAATGTATAATTATGCTTTCTCACATAAATTGTTTCTGTTCATACTTTATGAAAGTGCTTTATTCAGTACTTACATATGATGGTATACTCTTCCTCATTACTTGCATTTGAAAGCTATCTTAGATTAAATTTTGAAATCTTTATTAGAGTACACATGCTTTTCTGGGATCACTTTTCTTATGTTCTAGGTTCATCTGATTATCTTGAATTTTTTCTTCCTACATTTGTATTATCATACTAAAAACTTCAAACTCTTCAAAAATTTCATATATTTTTTTTTGCTTCTGTTACTTTGCACAAATACTCACAAATTATGGAAAATCTTTTCTTCTGCCCATCCCCTATACCTTTCTGACAAATTTGTTCTACAAGTTTAAACAAAATATCTTCTTGGGACTTAGCATTCGTCAAGCATAAAGAATAATTAATTTTGTCTCTAAATTGTACTCACTTAAGTACTTGACTGTCTGTCTCATCAATGTATTAATGACTTGAGGAAATAGAAAAAACAATAAATTACTTTGGGCATTCCAAGCATTGACCTAAGACATAAAGCCTGAGAAGTGTTAGGTGCTTCGTAATATTTTATAATAAGTTAACATTTTCAAATCCTGGATTCATTCAGGCACAATCAATTTATAAAGTCCATAAAAATTATTTTATAAATCAGACATCACAGGAATGTGTTTTTATTACTAGCTAAACTAAATTTAATGTTCAGATTTGCTGTGTTCCAAAATGTTAAGCTCTTGCTATGACCACATGGCCTTTCTCTCCTATGTGAGGTCTGGCATGGTGTCTCTCCTTCACAGTAAGAGTGGAAATCAATTTATTCCCATTTCTGAGCTGCTATATTGCCACACATGGTTATGCCTTTAAAGGGAATCTGCTGGATTTTAATGCTTACCTTCAGAATGCTTCAATATTTTAATTTTGAATTTTACTTTTTACCAAAACCTTATGTTATTTAAAGACTTGATTCTATATGTTTTCTAAGGGCCTCGTGTGTGTATTTCCAACAGTCCATTGTTACACTATGTTGTCTTGGATTATCAGAGATAGTTCCCTGTATTTTCTCCATTGATAATTTGAGGAAAGACATATTGCACTCATAATCCAGGAGTTTGCCCATTTTCTGACATTAAAATGTTGTAGCTCAATGGTTGAGTGCTTGCCTTTCATGCATGAGGCACTGGGTTCAATCCTCAGTGCTACATTAAAAAATAAATAAATAAATAAAACAAAGATATAAAAAAGTACACTGAATAAATATTTCTTTGATTACTTTGTGATTAGCATTTGCATTCTGGAGTCACACTATATTGTTGCCTTTCTATGGAATATTCAGTCTCAACATCACATGGTGAAATCTCACAAATATTCAATAATTCATTTAAAACGTCCCTTCCCTTCTTCAATACCAGCTTGCCTATATTTGGTTGCCCCTCTCATCAAGGGTTATTTGAGCTTTGCCACAAGTACACAAGTGCTACTTTTATCATTCTTGATTTATATTGTTGTATTATTGCCAGATTTATAATTTGACTGTAAAATTCTCTGGGACTGAAGCTCAGGTTTTTTTTCCAATCATTTCCTCAACACAAAGCAGATTCGCTTTCACATGGCTTGCTGACAATATGTTATGCTAAATTGAAAGTGCTCATTCTTTTTCTTACAGGTTATAATACAAGAATTTTAGGCCAACATTATTCTAAATGGAGAAAAATTGAAAGCATTCCCTCTAAAAACTGGAACAAGGCAGGGATGCCATCTTTCACCACTTCCATTCAACATACTCCTTGAAAATCTAGCAAGAGCTATAAGACAGATGAAAAAAAATTAAAGGGATACAAATAGGAAGAGAAGAAATGTTTCTATATTTAGCAAAAAAAAATCTACCAGAAAATTTCTAGGACTAATAAATGAATATAGTAATGTAGCAGGATATAAAATCAATACCCATAAATCAAATGCATTCTATCATAAGTGATTAATCTCCTTCAAGAGAAATTAGGAAAACTACTCCATTCACAATAATCTCAAAAACAAAAAACAAAACAAAACAAAAAACCCTCGGGAATCAATCTAACAAAAAAGATGAAAGAACTCTATGATGAAAACTACAGGAGACTAAAGAAAGAAAATGAAGAAGACTTCAGAAGATGAAAAGATCTTCCATACTCTTGGATAGGCAGAATTAATATAGTCAAAATGGCCAAACTACCAAAAGTGCTATACAAATTTAATACAATTCCTATTAAAATTCCAATGATGTTCTTCATAGAAATAGAAAAAGCAATCATGAAATTCATTTGGAAAAATAAGTCACCCAAAATAGCCAAAACAATTCTTAGCAAGAAAACTGAAGCAGGAGTTATCACAATACTGGACCTTAAACTATACTATAGAGCTGTAGTAACAAAAACAGCATGTTTTTGACACCTCCCAGACAATAAAAGAACTTAGAAATAAGAATGATGAAAACAGAATAAGGCAGTGTTTTTCTTGAGAAAGAAACAATTTGGTACCACCTACATATAATTATAATATGATTGTTGCATTACAAGTTAATAGAAATATTGACTATGGGTTGCTTGATTTTAATTTAAGTATTAACACAGACTATAAGAATTAAACTTCATAATTTTAAGTTTCCAATTATTTATTACTATTGCTGTGAAGGGAGATGTCCCCATTGAAAATAATCACATTGATTTTGGGGGGATTAAGTAGTGCTTTACCAACTGTAATGTTCTATACCAAAGTTACCAGTACTTAAGTTATAAAGGTAAATACAAAGATTTTCAATCTCATAATGATGGATTGAAAAGTTTTGCAGAGAAATATCTACAATTTTGTGTGTGTTTTTCTGATTGTTAAATATTCCATTTTTCTTTCCTATAGTATACAACTATTCACAAACGAAATGAAATAAAATAATCCCATTCTTTAGATCCCGAATTTTCTTTTATATTAGTTCCAAAGAGCACCCCTATTTATAGGTGTTAGAACAAACAGGCAGCAAGGTGAAATGGTCTTTTTACCAGACAGGGTTTTCAGTCCAAGTAGAAGATGAGGAGAAAATTTATCCTTAGAGAATACTCTCAGAGTAAGTTTTTTACAGTTACTCCCTAGAGGTTAAGTTAAGAAATAACTGAACACTAATACATCTACCAAAATTGCCTAGGTTGGCTCAATTCTCCACTAAAGGTGTGACTGTATTTCTTTTTCTCCTGTTTTTATAAGATGTCTTTAAGTGACAACACTATAAGTTTTAAGGTGGATATTTTAGACATTTTTGAAGAAAGTGCAACTATTACAAGTTAGAATTGTTTCCAAATCTAGGTTATTTTAAGAAAATGTTAAAATGTCAGAGCCAACTGCTTTTCCTTATATAATCAATCACTGATGTATCTCCACTGTTGATTCAGTCAATAGAAGTATAAGTCATTAATTCATTAACATTTAATTACATAATAGGAAATGTCATTCAAATCAGTAATTTTTATTAAAAATATACAGCTTGTTACTTTTATAAGCTTGAAGTTTTCCATTTTTGTAGAGTTTTGTGTACAGAACATCACAAAATTTGTACTGTGGTTAGATGTAATAATCTTATTGTATTTTTTGTAATTTGTATCAAACATTATTTAATAAATAGTGTGACAAACAGGAATTATGTGTACTGAAACTATAATATATGAGGTCATTATATAATTATTCATTTCTTCTAAAATGATGATAGGAAAATATGATTTCTATGGATTTTTAAATGTACCAAAAATCTAAATAATACATATTTCTAATTACGTAAGACTATACTCACAGGATTTTTTCTCATTCATGTTTTTGAGAATGGAAATAAAGGAATATCAAAACAAAAGGTGAATTGAATGATGTGGTAGAAAGTTTCAGTCCTGTTAAAATCAACAAACTTGGTTGTACACACCAAAATCTATTTTTATGAAAAAACACAAAAATTCAAAAAAAAAATTCTGACAATTTATTATCATTACTTATGTAATTATTTTAAAATTTGCTACATAGATAATTTTGTACTTTACTTTCTTCCATAATGCTATTCTCATAAATTATTCTGATGGCCTTTTCAACTATTGTATTTTAAAGAAGTTGCTTAAAAAGTAATTAGTCTTTTTAACAGTATTAGGAATCATTTGTATAAATATATGTGTGTAAGTTATTTTGACTGTTGCAATGTGCAACTGAATTCTCTCAATATTTGCATGCAATAATATCTGTTCCTTTGGTAAGAAGTGTATTTAGCATTTTGTTTTTAGAAATATATGTTCGCAAATATATTGCATACACAATATTTATTACATGAAAGTATACCTTTTATGCAAGAATAATAAAATAAAAATTCCATCAATTAATATTAATGCGATTGAAATAAATTACTAGATTATTTCAAAGAAACATACACACACATATTTGTGTGCATACATACATACATAGAGAGGGAGGAAAAGGAGAGGGAAATGAGGTGGCAAGGAAAGGTATAGGAGGGAAGCAAGGAATAAAGAGAATAATCCTAGAAATATGGAGAGAAGGAGGGAAGAATAGTATAGCACAATTAGACAAGCATGCCTTTCTTTTTATTATACTTTACTTGAAAATGTGACTATATATACTTTTCAAATATAGATATCATGAAATATTTCATTATAATTAAGAACAGAAGCAGCATCCTTGAGAATTATATTTGTTAATCTTTGTGTACCTGAGTAGAATAGATTCACAGATATTAGAAAATGTCAATTAAACATAAGAATTCATAGCAGGGAAAAATCTAATTTAGCATACATATTATCATTGGAAAATATAGAAATAGAAAATAATGAGTTAAAATGTGGTGTTGTAAGCATTGAAATTTGTGTATCCCTGAAAACAAAAGAGGCTAAAATACATATTTCTTCCTTACTTTTAAGATAAAAATACACCTAAATATTATGTATGTTAAATAAAAACCTGTTTAACATAAGACAAATTTTATAATATGTGTATGCTTTGGTGAAACAGAAAGTAAGGTTAAGTTGATAGTGTATTAGCAGTCATTAAATTGTTAAAGACTATTGAATAACCTACTCAAATTTAAAATAAAATAGATGTACTTTATAAAGTATAACATTATTTCAAAGTGATCAATATTATATCTTGGAAGTATTTCATGGCATTTTTCAAGGATGGAGTTCATTTACTACAAATTATCAAACACCAACAGAAAAAGATAACATGAATAAATTGAGGTATGGCTCCTAGTCTTTACATCACTTTAAAAAAAAATAAGGGTTTCTCTTAATTTAACTCTTCCAAGAAGAGACACTTAGAATTATATTAAGTATTAATATTAGGCAGAAATTTTAAATTTTTTAAATTAAGTTTCCTAAAGCAATGATCAGAATGAAACTTCTTCCCAATTTTTTCTATTTTGTTCTTATATTTTTTAATTTAGTTTCAGTATTTATTGTTTATACTTCATGCTTCAAAGTTTACAATTATAATTTAATGATGCAATTAAATGCATAGAAATATGTATATTTTGATCCCTTGTGACTAATGTATATACCCACATGACACATGTTGAAGTCAAGAATAGAACTCCATTATATCTCTTATGATTTAGATATGAAATATCCCCCACAAGGTCACAGGTGAAACACTGCTAGTATTTTCAGAAGTGAAATGATTAGATTATGAGAGGTACCACCAAAGTTCTGGATTAATTCTCTGGTGATTAACTTGCAACTATAGACAGGTATCGTGTGAGTGGAGGAGAGAGGTCACTGGGGTTTACAATTTGATAAGTGGAGTTCTCTCTCTTTGTTTCCTAGTTGTTACAATCTGAGTTGCATTCTTCTGCTGTGTCCCTCTGCCATGATCTTCTCTCTCAACTCGGGCCCAGAGCAATCAAATCAGCCATCTATGGACTGCAACCTTTAAAACTGTGAGTTCCAAATAAACTTTTCCTCCTCTACACAGTCGTTGTCAGGCATTTTGATTACAGATATTTTAAAAAATGACCAAAACAATCTCAGAAATGTCCTTTGCATCACTTTAGAAATCAAGTTCTATACTTGGGGAGCATCCACAGTTGATTTTTGAAAACTATACATTAGTTTTATTTCTACATAAATTTCATGTGAATGGAATTACACAATTGTGCTCTTTTATATCTAATAGGATATTACTCATTTGTATGGATATGCCACACATTGTATACACACTGTCAGATGGATGAATATTTCCACTGCTTTCAGCTTTTGACATTGTAAATAATGCTACTTATGAACAAATTATGTTTTGTGAACACATGTTTTCTTTTCATTTCTTTAGAATAAACTTGCAAAATAGTAGTTTCATAAGATAGGTTTGATGTTAGAAAAACTGCTGACCTGTTACTCAAAGTGGGGATTTATTGTTTTATTCCCAGCAGTAAGGTAAGATAATTGCTCTTCTGCCACATCTGTGACAGTATTAGGTGCTTATCAACATTTTAATTTTAATCATTACATTCATATACATATATGCTGAAATAACAGAGAAGTATTATATATGGAAAATGTGTATGCAGATGTTAAAAATTAAAAATGAATTATCATGGCAAAAAATGATAGAGGGCATGGTAAAAAAGATAACATGAAGCATAATTATCCAGTAATAACGGGGGAAATATATTGCCATACCAAATAGCTGCTAATTAAAACATAATGCCATTATAAAATGTATCAAATTAATGTGATTAGAAATAAAATGCAAAATGTTATCAGAGTATTTAAAATAAGTATCACATATGTTTAATTTGAACATAGATTATTTTAGAATTTTTGGAAGAATAGGCAAAATATCAAGTTATTAAAATGTTCTGTTACCTGATATTTCAATTCTATGCACAGATAAAAAGGGTAGAGGCAGAAACTTTCAACAATGATTCTTAACAAAAATATACAGCATCAACATATTTAAAACATTTTAAATATTTAATAAAAATTGTTAAAATACGCAAAATATGCATGAATAATTACACCATACAACACACTTGGAAAAATACCTTGGAAATCATCATGTTTAAGCTTAAAAGATTATATATTATTTTATTCCTATTCATATGTATTATTTTGTCCACTATGAAATTTCCTGATTTTGCTTTTATTTATTTGTTAGCTATTCTGGAAAGACTTAAAATATTATATTCATATCCTTCATTTTACCACCTCTCCAAAGTTTTCCTTCTTCCTCCATTCAATACACATCAGAAAAACATCCATTTGTGATACATCTACTCAATGACTTCTATACCCCTAATCATATTCTCCAGCATTTACTATTTTTATGAAATAGGCATCAGATATTTTTGTAGTTGTAGCACATGATCTGAAGCATTCCAAAAATAGCATTTGTGATATCTTGAATAATAGCTGCAAGTTGGCCACCTCATGTTCGAAACTGGCCCTGGAGTTAATATTATTTGCCCTACATACTACCGCAGATTTGGATTATTTCCACTGTTAAAACATTTTTTTTATAACAATACAACTTTCCAGTTTTTTTTCCAAAATATAAGATTGGACAATGGACATGTGGTTCTGTAAAGCCTAAAAAGTACATCAAGTACAAGGGTTGGATGCACTCTAACTTGATTACTAGCAACTAGTTTTTTGTTTGTTTCAAGTGTTCCTTCTAGGTACATATTTTGTGTATATAATTATATGTGTGAGAAAGGTCCTATTTGTTCTCTAGATTTACAACTTGCCTTGAAGAGTGTAATATCACAAAAAGTATGAAATAGCACAACTTAAATGGTCTTCTCTAATGAAATCATTTTTTTCAAGTATAAAATGTCTTGTGAGAAAATGCAGTTTTCAATTATCATTTGCAGCAATTGAAGTTCTGTTCTAGAAATATTGTGCTGGTTACAGATACAATATTGATATAGATGAATTTAAGATTTTTTTAATAATGTGTAATTTCAGTATTTCTAATAATTACTTCTACATTTCATAAGAAGAAAAAAATAAACACTAGAGGATATTAAGAGTTTTGAGTTCTTAGCTCAATATTTGGAATTTGGGACAATGGGACTACAGCATGATTAAACTTGGCATAGGAATGTGGTTTTCAAGTACAGTTTTGTTTTCTCTAGGTGATATTAGATATTGATATATTATCTTAATTTGTAAATATAATTTTCAACAAAGATTCTTTATGTTTAAAATTCATTTCTTTAACAATAATATTACAAATTAGTGAACCCATTATTTTAACAAAAAATTTTCTTAGCTTAAGCATTTGATGTTACAATATATCATTTTTGGTTTTCAGAAATGTTTAATAAAATATGCTAATAGATTTACTGATGAAAACATTTTTTAAGCCTGGGTTGTTACTTCAGAATTACTGACAATAAAATATTATGTTAAATTATTTATTAATAGGTAATATTTCAAGGACATATTGACATCATATTTATTTGTAACTCAGAATTAGTCAAAATAGAGTTCATACAAAATGTTTTAAAAAAGAATTAGAAATTGTATTAACTCCTTAGAATAGAACTATATGTGCAACTATGTATAATACATAATATTATAAAAGAAACCTATATTTTATAAAGTGTATGATAAATGAGTCACATCAAAATATTTCTTTTTAAAAAGGAGAATACTCACCAGCATTGACAATGGGTCCTTTATAGTCCACAGCTTGAAAAAAATACCAGTATTACATATAAATATTCTCAAACACTGGAATGTGAATAAAAACAATTTGCATCTATAGGATTTGCAATGTTTCTGAAAAATCATGTTAAGCACAATTTGTGCACTAGAGACTATCCTAATGATTTAAGTTGTAATGGAACTTGTTGATAGGATAGTAAATTAAACACAACTATGAAAACCAATATAGAGGTTCTTCAAAAGATTAGGAATGAATCACCATATGACTCAGCTGTACCATCCCTCAATATTTATCCAAAATAAAGTCATCATACTATACTGATGTAAGCATATCCTTATGTATAGAAAAAAAAGCACAATAGCCAAATTATGGAACAAGCTTTCATACCATGCCCATCAACAGTTGAATGGATTAAGAAAAGGTGGCATGTATATATACAATGGAGATTTTTTCGGTCACAAAGAAAAACAAAACATGTCATCTGCAGGAAAATGGATGGAACTGGATAGCAGTATGTTAGCAAATAGAAGACAGATCAGTGAGTAAAAGGGGGACATGGAGAGAAAAGATGGGAGGGAAATGGGAGATACTAGGGGACAAGATTGATTAAATTTATTTCTGTACATTTATGACTATGTAAAGATGAAACCAGTTATGTCAAGTTATAATACACTAATAAAAATATAGACCATTATCGCATTGAAATATGTACATTTTAATGTACCACAGGCCTTTATATGGAGTTAAATAAGGTGAACCTAAAGAGGGTTTTTTTGTAGTTTTAAATAAAAGATATATAAATACAGCTTATTTTTTTTTAAAAATAATTCATTTTTAAAAATAAATGACAGCAGAATGCATTACAATTCTTATTATACATATACAGCACAGTTTTTCATATTTCTGGTTTTATATAAAGTATATTCACACTAATTCGAATCTTCATATATGTACTGTGGGTAATGATGTCCATCAAATTTCACCATGCTTGCTAGAGTTTGTCAATTCCTCCCATGCTCCCCCTCCCTATCCCACTATGAATCAGCCTCCTTATATCACATAAAACATTCAGCATTTATTTCGGGGGGGTTGGCTTACTTCACTTAACATTATCTTCTCCAACACCATCCATTTACCTGCAAATGCCATGATTTTATTCTTTTATTGCTGAGTAATATTCCATTGTGTATATATGCCACATTTTTTTAATCCATTCATCTCCTGAAGGATATCTAGGTTGGCTCCACAGTTGATCTATTGTGAATTTGCTGCTATAAACATTCATGTGGCTGTGTCCCTGTAGTATGCTGTTTTTAAATCCTTTGAGTATAGACCAAGGAGAGGGATAGCTGCATCAAATGGTGGTTCCATTCCCAGTTTTCCAAGGAATCTCCATACTGCTTTTCATATTGATTGCACCAATTTGCAGTTTTACTAGCAATGTATGAGTGTACCTTTTTCTAAACATCCTGGCTAACACTTATTGTTGTTTGTATTCATAATAGCCCCATTCTGACTGGAGTGATATCTTATCTTAGAATAGTTTTGATTTGCATTTCTCTGCTAGAGATGATGAACATTTTTTTCATATATCTATTGGTTGATTGTATATCATCTTCTGAGAAATGTCTGTTCAGGTCCTTGGCCCATTTATTGCTTGGGTTATTTGGTTTTTGGTGCTTAGCTTTTTCAGTTCTTTATATACCCTAGAGATTAGTGCTCACTCTGATGTGTGAGGAGTAAAAATTTGCTCCCAAGATGTAGGCTTTCTATTCACCTCACGAATTGTTTCTTTTGCTGAGAAGATACATTTTAGTTTGAATCCATCCCATTTATTGATTCTTGGTTTTAATTCTTGTGCTATCGGGGTCTTATTAAAGAAGTTGGGACCTAATCCCACATGGTAAATATTAGGCCCTACTTTTTATTCTAATAGATTCAGAGTGTCTGGTTTAATTCCTAGGTCCTTGATACACTTTGAGTTGAGTTTTGTGCACAGTGGGTGATAGGCATTTAATTTCATTTTTTTTTGCATATAGATTTCCAGGTTTCCCAGCACCATTTGCTGAAGAGGCTATCTTTTCTCCAGTGCATGTTTTTGACACCTTTGTCTAATATAAGATAATTGTAATTTTGTGGGTTCATCTCTGTGTCCTCTATTCTGAACCATTGGTATACCACCAGTCTGTTTTGGTGCCAATACCATGCTGTTTTTGTTACTATTGCTCTTTAGTACTGTGATGTCACCTGCTTCATGCTTCCTGCTAAAGATTGCTTTAGCTATTCTGTGTCTCTTATTAGTCCAGATGATTTCATGATTTTTTTTTATTTCTATGAGGAATGCCATTGGGAATTTGATCAGAATTGCATTATATATCTATAGTAATTTTGGTAGTATGGTTATTTTGATAATATTAATTCTGCCTATCCAAGAGCAAGGTAGATCTTTCCATCTTCTAACTTATTCTTTGATTTCTTTCTTTAGGATTTTGTAGTTTTCCTTGTATAGATCTTTCACCTCTTTTGTGAAGTTCATTCCCAACTATTTTATTTTTTTTAAGCTATTGTAAATGGAGTAGTTTTCCTCATTCCTCTGTTAGAGGATTTGTCACTGATATACAGAAATGCCTTTGATTTATGGGTGTTGATTTCATATTCTGCTACTTTGCTGAATTCAAAAGTTTTTACAAAATAAAAATACTTACCAGAAAAACAATGGAAAAAAAAACTGTAGGAACTATTTCTATGATATATTAAAGTGTACTTCCAAAACATATTAAAATATGCCACAAAATGTGAAAACAAAAATATATTATATAAAATGTGCTATATTATATAATTAAAACACTGTGGATTTGGCTAATGAATAGACAGATTAAATATTAAATAGAAAATTCAGACTATGTAAATATATATGCAGAATGTTAAATGATAAAGATTACATTACATTAATTTATCAAAAATATTTAAGTAAATGATGCTGAAATAATTGGGTAAGTTGATACATTTGACAAGTTTAGTTTTGAAAAATCAAAAACAAACTAGTGCTGCCTATCTACCACAAAGAAGACATCTGAATATCATAATGAAAAGCATTCAAATGATATGATAACCAGGGAAATTCCCATAGATATGAATAAATATGATAAATTCAATGAAAGAAGACATAAAAAGATTTATAAAAATAAGCCCCAAAATTCAGTCTCAGGCTTTTCCATTTTAACAAATGACGAATATCACAAGAAAGGGGAAAAGAAAAAATAATACTTGGAATAAAACTTTTCAATGTATATCACGGATAAATGTTAATAGTCCTAATATTTGTAGAACTAAAATATTAAGGGTGAGTGAAAGAGCTATTGGGATATTACCCAACAGAAAATTGTGTAAAAAGACATAAGTAAACAATTCTCAAAAGAGAACATAAAAATGACCATTAAAAATTTTAAATGTGGAAAAGAAGAAACATAAAAATAAAAATTATACTGCAATCTACATTGTGGTAAGAACTAAATGTTTGCTTCTGTAACATGGCAATTATCCACAAATTCACAAATTTTATTCCAAATAATTTATAATTCTAACTAACTTATACAAAAGAAAATATTGTAAATAATTTTATAAATCTTGAAAAACATTCATAGATTTGTAAGTGATATCTGTAAGGTCAGAGGATAAAAAATAAAAATAAGTGTAGTCTAAGACAAGAGAATCACAAGTTCAAAGCCAACCTCAGCAAAAATGAGGCAGTAAGCAACTAAGCGAGACCCTGTCTCTAAATACCATACAAAATAAGACTAAGGATGTGTCTTAATGGTTGAGTGCCAATTAATTCAATCCCCAGTACCAAAAAAAAAAAAAAAAAAATCAAACTATAAAAATCAATCACCTTTTGATATACCAACAATAAACATGAAGATACCAAAATAAAAAAGTATCCCTTATAATAAATGAAAGTAAATAGAAATGTTTAGGGATAAACATAGCCAAATATTTGTGTTGATAATTTTAAAAAATTGATGAAATAAATCAATTTTTTGAAAATGGAGATAGGTACTATTTTTCCTAAATCGGAAGAGTTATTATGGCAAAGAAATAAGTTCTACTCTAATTGATCTATGGTTTTAACGGAGATGCTATCAGAACCTCAGGTTTTCTGCAGACAAATACAAACGTAGTATAATATCTACATGAAAATTCATAAGCCAGAGTTTAGCTAAAGAAACTTATAAAAGAAGAATAAAAATAGGAGGAATTGGTCTACCTGATATGAAGATTTATCCTAGAGCTGAATAATGAAACAGTATGGTGTTGAAGAGGAATCATCAAAATCATGAATGAAACACAGAATCCAGAAAAAGATCAACACAGTTATATTAAATATTTGACAGATTCAAAAGCAGTTAACAGTAAGATTATTTTTTCAGCAAGTAGTATAATCAAATATCCATAAGCAAGACAATAAAGAACTAACTAAAATATAGCTTTTAACTTATGCAAAAATAAAAAGACTTTAAATATTTACAAAATTTATAATATCATAAGTATTCTAAAACACATAACTATATATAACATCTTTAGAAAAAATATAAATTATTTTGGTTTTAAGACTGGGTTGATTTTGAAAACAACATAGTTAAAAATGACATAGAAAAAATGAAATTTTGCCTCACACAAATGAAATTTTTTGGTTTTTGAAAGTCAATATAAAGAGGATTAAAAACACCAGCTGCATGTGTGTAAAAAATATTTGAAAACCACTTTTATGACAAACAACTAAGGCATGCACTGTAGAAAATTTTTAAATTTCAACACTTAAAAACTGGATAATCTAATGGGTAAATAGGCAAACATTATATACAAACATTATATTGGTTAGAATACGCAGGTGGCAAATACCAATAAAAAGATGTTGAACATAATTATCCATCAGGAAAACTCAAAATAAAACAACAATGCTATGTATCTACCATTTATTAGGATGTATAAAATGAAAACTAATGGCAACTTCAAATGTTGGTACTTTCACAGAGAAATAGAATCAACTACACTTTGATGGTAAAAATGGGAAGTAGCACAGCTACTTCATAAAACAATTTGAAAATTTCTTATAAAACTAAACATTCAATTCCAAGCAATTTCATTATTGTGAATCTAACCCAAATAAAGATAATTATGTTTATACAAAAGCCTTTCTATAAATGTTTAGATAAACTTTTTTTTTGTAATAGATAATATCTGTAAACAAACCAGATGTCTTTAAATGAAATGATGGTTAAAACAACTGTGAAACATCCATGCCATGAAATACTATTCAGCAACATAAAGAAACGATTTATCCATTCACATGACAACTTGGCTTTGTGAAAGATTCCCAATTCATACCATAGGATTTTATTTATGTAACCTTTTACTTATTTTTAATTTGTTCTAATTAGTTATACATATAGTAGAATGCATTTTGACACATCATACATAATTGAAGTGTAATTTCTCATTCTTCTAGTTGTACATGTTGTAGAATGACACCAGTCATGTAATCATATATGCAAATAGGGTAATGATGCCTGATTTATTCTACTATCCTTCCTCCCCACAGTCCTTTTCCCCTCCCTTCACTCCCCTCTGCCTAATCCAAAGTACTTCTATTTTTTCCTTCACCCTCACTCTTATTGTGAATTAGCATCAAAATATCAGAGAAAACTTTCAGCCTTTGCTTTTGGGGGAATGGCTTATTTTGCTTACCATGATATTCTCCAGCTTCATCCATTTACTGGCAAGTGCCATAATTTCATTCATCCGTAAGGCTGAGCGATATTCCATTGTTTACATTTTGACATTTTCTTTATCCATTTATCTGTTGAAGGGCGCCTCGGTTGGTTCCATAGTTTGACTATTGTGAGTTGAGCTGCTGTAAACATTGATATGGCTGTATCACTGTAGTATTCTAATTTTAAGTCCTTCAGATATAAACTGAGAGGTGAGACAGCTGGTTCAAATGGTGGTTCCATTCCAAGTATTCTGAGCAATCTCCATACTACTTTCCCTAATATTTCTACCAATTTGTAGTACCACCAGCAAGAGTGCACCTTTTCCCCTACATCTTCACCAACATTTATTGTTGCTTATATTCTTGATACTTGTCATTCTAACCAGAGTGAGATGAAATCTTAGAGTAGTTTTTATTTGCATTTTTCTAATGAAAATATTTTAGAAATGGAGAACAGTTTATTTGTTATTTGGGGATAGGGTGGGGGAGACATGTCCTATAATAGGACAACAGCAGAATTCTTTTTTCTGTTTATTTTTATTCTAATTTGCTATATATGACAGAAGAATGTGTTACAATTCATATTACACAATATAGATCAAAATTTTTCATATCTCTGTACACAAAGTAGAGTCACACAATTTGTGTCTTCATACATGTACTTAGGGCAATGATGTCCATCTCATTCCACCATCTTTCCTACCCCTGGTCCTCCTCCCTCCCCATCCCTCCCCTTTCCTCTATCTAGAAGTCACTAGTCACTAATCCTCCCATGTTCTCTCCACCAACTCAAGTATGAATCAGCATTCTTATATCAGAGAAAACATTCAGCATTTGGTTTTTTGGGATTAGCTAACTTTAGTTAGCATTATGTTTTCCAGCTCCATTCATTTACTTGCAAACAGCAGGATTCTTTGAGTGATAGAATTGTTTTGTACATACACTGTAGTAGTGGATCTAATATATATATATATATATATATATATATATATATATATATATATATATATTTTTTTTTTTT
>NW_025999968.1:29510099-29601820 GCF_001458135.2 Marmota marmota marmota | reverse complement strand
ATATATAAGTTTTTGTTATATAACTTTCAAAAATGTAGAATATGTACTGAACTAACAAGGAATAATTTCTAAGATGTAGCTTAATGAGAATGTTTAGGAAAAACTAATAGTATGATAGCAGTAATTTTGTATAACAAATAATTTTAAATTCCAAATAACTGCTTATTTTTATTATAAGAAAGAAAGAAAGATAAGCCAGAAACTATTGATAATAATAACCTGAAGAAGATGGTTGGGAATGTAGAAATGGTTTATAATGAAAAATAAGACCGAATAAGTTCAACTTTATTTCAGATGATTGCAGATGTGGGTGGCCAACCAATCAGTACTTTGACTATAAACCCTCAGATTAGAAATAAAAATGACAAAGTGACATAAAATATTAATGACCTTTTGAGATAGGTACTTTAATTTAAAAATGAGAAATCTGAAGCACTAATGTTTTCTAATTCTAATAGATTTGAATATATAAAATAATCACGCCAGCAAATCTATATTTATAATAATGACTAGAACTATAAGGAAAAGCACATTATTTACATATATTATTGCATGGATACAGTTTGGAAAATTTCACTCTATCAGTTACTGTGGGCCACAGTAAACCCAGGATTCAACACACTGCTAAATAACAATAATAACAACAATAATAAAATCCATTTATTTCAATAAGTGGAAAAAATTTGGTTATGATGGTTTTTAAATTGAAATGTTTATGCTAAAAGCATATATTATGTTAATATCTTTACTTAACATTAGCTCAATTGAGTTAGAAAATGCAGACAGTTGACAAAATTATTTTTATAAAGAGAAATGAAATTTAAATATGTCTAAATAAAAGTCTGATTGCAAACAACAAAATTTATATTTGACATAAATCAAGAGTGATGTGTTGGATAAATATAAAGAAGTATAGCTAAAGGAAATACTATAAAAGCAAATTTATGAAAAAATAAACAGTAACATGTCATGATGTGCAGTCTTTTGATCTATGGATGATATATATAGAAAATTACTGTCAATCCCAAGAGGAGTTTATCCTAGTGATTTCAAACTCATAAGTGCTTTTTAATAAGCTCAAAGGAAGTCAGTGTTCATAATTGCTTAAGAAGAATGAAAGGAGAAATAATGAAGATTTTCCTAAAATTTTTCATTTGACTATTTTGTATGAAGCCATTCATGAATCAAGGCCTTTAAATTTTGAATAACAATAATGTCCAAGAAAAATAGTCACCCTAGTTTCATTATTGGTGGTGTTTTAATTTCAGAAAATCAATCCAAATATATGAAGTACAAAATATTTTCTTATTATTTACTAATTTGTAAGAATATAAAACTATTTTATTAACATTTTATTTTGAGCAGAGCATTGCTGACAAACCCCTATTAGAGTGTATAAAAATAAAACTAACTAGATATTAAAGATGGCATTTAATTTTAAATAGTAATAGTAATTCTAAAGCCAAGCTGGATGATTTAGATATTATAATACTTGAAGAAATCAGATGAACACACACATATACACACCTGTGTTTGAGTGTGTGTGTGTGTGTGTGTATGTGTGTGTGTGTGTGTGTGTATGGATGTTTCTTAACTTATGATGGGGTAACATCCCAATAAACACACCTAAATTTGAAAATGTCATAAAAAACACATTTAATACTAGTAATGTAGTAAAAATCATAACTTAGCAACGCAGTGTGCTGTAGAGTACCAGTTGATTAATTTTATAAATCTCATGGCTAACTGGGAGCTCCTGCTTATCCCTACTGCCCAGCACCCTGGAAGAGCTTCATACTGTTTATTATGGGCCAGAGAAGGAGATAGATCAAATCTGAAGTATTATTTCTATTGAATTGCATCATTTTTTCACCAGCATTAAATAAAACATTTGTAAGTCAAATCATTGAAACTGAGGGACCATCCATGTGTACATATTTACACGTGATAGTTTTTATATGTATAATTTTTTTATATTATTCCACTTAAGTTTGAGTTTTGAACATCAATTATTATTTTTAAACCTAGTAAAGGATAGTCAGTGCTATGCAGTACACACGACTGTTTAACATATGTTTAAAAAGATGAAATTCATGTTTTACCTAAAATTCATTAGAAACACAAATAACATAATATCATGAATACTTCAAAAGTGTGTGAAAATTGTAATTTTCAAAGCATGAAAGGATAAAAGTCAATTCAATATATTTGTGATTTTTTCCCCTTTAGGGTAGATCAGTAAACTGCTTCAAAAATTGATTGAGAATCCCAGGAACTGAAGTAAGATTGATGCCTGCATTTCTATTTATTCCTGAAGGACTATTTGACAGCTCTTCATTTTTAATGCCATTTTGACATGAATACCATGTCCCTTGAAATATGCATTTATAAGTTCTTTGAACCTAATAAAATTTTCAAAATATTCCTGCACTTATGTGCAAATATGCCAAATCCATTTCAAATACATCACTTAGAGTGAGACAAGTTGTATGATGGTTAGGTTTTGACCTCCAGAAATTCCAGAAATTATTTTTGAATGAGATTGTCTTCTTACCCGCCAGTCCATTTTGACATATATATCATTTCACGTTGGTTTAAGGTCTCCACCATATCAAATCCACTTGGATTATAAAATGTGTTGTCTCTGAATTTAAACTTCTCAGTGTCTTAGTTTCCCCCACCCCCAATATTCTTTCATGGTTTTATTAGAAATACTAAGCAAGAAAAAATAATACATTAGAAGAAGACAAGAAATAAAACCAAATGTAACAGAATCATCTCTATGATTTTAATTACTTAGCATTTTCCTCATTTTTAATTTTAATTTATTGTCCAGGAAAAAAATAAAGAAAATGAAGAAGAAAATGAAATAAGATGAAGATAATAAGGAGTGCAGAAGGTGTCAAATAGAGATGTATTTTGAGAGGCAGTGCAAAGAAGAATTAGACATTTTGTTTTGGAGACAAATGAATAATCTTTTACTTTCTTTTTATTATGAACACATATTGATTGTACATAGAAGTGCGATTCAGAGTGATATTTCCATCCCTGTGTTCAACTTGCACTCATCAAATTTGCCCTCCATTTGCCTACTTTCCCCTTCTTTTCCCAATCTCTGCTAAACACTATTCTACACTCAGGATGGCATTTTTTAACTTTCCGAATATTTTTAAAAAGAAAAAAAAATGCTGGGCAAGAGGAAATACTTGGTAACTAGTTGAAATCTTTAAAACTTTCTACTTGTAATATCATTATTTAAGAATTATTTTAGAATATGGATTTTCACATGGTTTGCAGTTTTTATTTTGGATTGGTGTGCAACTCACATTTCCACAAACAATGACCTGTGACCTAAAATTGTTTCACAAGAAATTTATGTAAATTAAGTTTTAATAGGGCAAAAATATGGCTATTAATCTGTGTATTTGTCTTCAACTAGTATCATACTAGAATGGCAGACCTCAGTAGTTTTCAGAGTCCATATGACTCAGAAAGATTAAAACATTTACATCTGACCCCTTACAGAATAAAGTTATCAACTCTTAGCTAATTCCTTATTCATATTTTAAATGACTGTATGAGGGAATAAAACAATACTTTAGAGTACAAAATATGTAAATTTGCATTGTGATTTGTGGAAATATATGAAGGTATGTACTATCATCTGAAAATCATAAAAGTATATTTTCTTGGGAGATTAGAAAGTTTTATGAATTATACTTGATTATGCTCTAAGAAAGGTAGAGTTCAGCCTCAAAAGCAACATCAATGTTTGGAATGTATGTGATTTTTTTCACTGATTTATTATAGATTCTAAAATCTTTGACTTAGAATAATTTTTCATGGATAGTTTAAGATGCTGATCTCTTTGAGATGCTGGTTTCCTTCCTTTGGTGGTATACACAGAACTGTAATTCTCAGATTGTGTGATACTTCTAATTGTTAAATTGTTTTGAGAAACCTCTATATATTTTATGTAATAGCTATACTAAATTGTAATCCAACAAAAAGTTTAATTTTTTTCTTTTTTACACATACTTGTTAATAATAATTTTATTTTTTATGTAACTTTGCAATATATGCCAACTTGTATTAAGGTTTTGCTTTGTATATCCTTAATGATATTGAACATTTTTTTATATCTGTTAGTCATTTTTGTCTTTTTCGGAGAAATAATCTATTTGAGTCCTTCACCTATATTTTTAGAAATGTTGTTTCACTTGTTATTGAATGGTTTGTGTTCCAAATAAATTTTTTAATATTAGCACCTTATCAGATATATGGCTTTCAAATATTTTCTCCCATTCCATAGTCTATCTTTCTACTCTGTTATTGTGGAAATTCAGTTTTCTTATCATTTATAAAAGAGTATATCCTCTTGCCATTATATGTTCCTGTTGAATTTGTCAAAGGTCCAGTAAATACAGATGAGTGGTTTATTTCTGGGCTCTCTATTGGTCTAGGTCTCTTATGCCAGTAGTATATTGTTTTCTTTAATGTATCTTTGTAATGTTTTGAAATCAGGAAATAAAGTATTTCCAGCTTTGCTCTTTTCGTTCAGGATTGTTCTGTTTATCTGGAGTATTTTGTGATTCAATATATATTGTAAAATTATATTTTCTATTTCTTTAAGATTGACATTTTATTTTGATGAATATTGTTATTTTAAGTTGTATACATATTTGAACTATATTAATTCTTCTGGCCCATTAACATGGTATATCTTTCCATTTACTTATGTTGCATTATTAGATTATTTTCATCAATACTTTGTTTATATTTATGCCTCTCTATATACTTCTTTATAATTTTTGTATGTATATATAAATTATAATTATATATATGTTATATCTATAAGTATTTATTTTGTTGAATTTATTATTTTTTTACATATTGTTTTATTGATCTCATTAACTTGCCTATTTTTCTTTCTTGTACATCTTTGAGCTCCCTTAATATAAGTATTTTACATTTTTTTTCTCAGAACATGCTTCCATTTTCATTTCCTGTAGGTAGTTGCTGGCACTTTATTATTTCCTTTAGTACCATCATAGTTGTATGATTCTCAATGACCCTTGTAGCTTTGCTTTGGTGTCTGTGCATTTGAATAGCAAGTACCATTTTCTGTTTTCATACACTGGTTGTAGGTAGGTAAAGACCTCCTACAGGAGCCTCAGTCAAACAAGATTACATCTAGAATTGCAGTTAAACAAAACTGGAGCAGGTCATAGACTGTTCCAAGGACCACAATCAGTGTCAAGATCAGATGGTCTGTTACCAAGTGCATAGATAGTATTATCTCTGATTAGGTCCTGGGTGGATAGAATTTCTCTTAGACTATGGTCAAGGATGGCCAAAAATGTAGCACAGGATTCCTTAAAGATCCGAAGTCAGTTCAAGTTTGGCAGAACTACTGGTAGAATACCCTGAAGTGTGTCTCTCACTAACCCATGACTAGGTAGGAATGCCTCCAGACTACAGAAGAGTAGGACAGGGGGGAAAAAAATCTTAGGCAAAATTTAAAGGCTACAGTGGGTCTTTATTTTTTTTTAATTTTTATTTTTTCTAATTAGTTATACTTGACAGGAGAATGCATTTTGATTCAGTGTACACAAATGTAGCACAACTTTTCATTTCTCTGGTTGTACATGATGTAAAGTCACACCATTTGTGTAACCATACCGATATATAGGGTAATAATGTCTCTCTCATTCCACCATATTTCCCACATCAGTACACCCTCTCTTCCCTCTGTCCAATCCAAAGTTCCTCCATTATTTCCTTGCTCACCCACCCCACCCCACCATTATGGATCAGCATCCACTTATTGAGAAAACATTTGACCTTTGGTTTTTGAGGGATTGGCCTACTTCATAGCTGGGTCTTTATTTGGTGAGCTTGCTACCATGATCACAGACAGACATCACTGAATACTGATGACTCAAGAATATGTCACAATGGGCCTGGAATTGGGATTCAGAGTTGCTTCATAGGTCATAGTTGGAATTCAAATCATCAGGTGTGTTACAGAGTCACAGCCAAATGTGGTTCTCTCTGGATCTGTTATGATTTGGATAATTGCCCAACGAGGTCTATATATTAAAGGCTTGTTTTCCAGTGTTGCATTACTGGTAGGTAGTGAAACTTGTAAGAGGGAGGCCTAGTGGAATGCCCTTAAATTGGGCACATGTCCTTGGATAGTATTATGGAATTCCTGACAGATGAGGCAATGGATTTGTCTTCACTTATGCTGCTGCCATGATATGCTGTCTTGTCATAGGACCAATCTGATGGGGCCTACTGATCATGGACTGGAACCTCCAAAATAACCCTTTTTAGTTTAAAATTTCTTTATCAGGTATTTTGTAATAATAATGGAAAGCTGACTAATACAGTATTCCTTGAAGAATGGGGCTGGTTGCCAGGCTAATTGCTTTCAAGTCTTTGGTTTCACTGCGGCTTCAGAATATCCCACCTAGATTCCAAAGCTTCCACAGAGGGGCTTTAGTCAGTAGATATCTGTCATATCATTGTTTATGTGAAGTAAATGTCCTCTGAGAACCTTCTATTCTATTATATTTTTGAATGAACATTATGTTATTTAAAGATAACTTTGTCTCTAAAATATATGATTCCTACATTACTAAAAATTTTATTTAAAATTATTCCTAAAAGTAATAGTTGCCCTTAAGTTTTTACAACCAGTATGCTATACAGCTAGCTGATATTTTATTTCTCTTGTGAAAAAAGTACTTTCACTGGTCTAAAATGTGAAAGTGATTCTTAGTTTCTTCATCAGAAGAAAAATTTCTTATACATATAATATAAATTATATTTTCCTTTTCATATATTTTTCCAATTTAAATGTAGAAATACCTTTATATCCATTGATACTTGATGTTTTGTCACTAAGATGAATTTTAACCTGTCAAAGGTTAAGTTATATTATTAAATAATTTTGACCAAATGAGTATTGATAATAAAATTTCAACTATTTTAAAGTATTTCACAACTCTCTAATTAGCATGAGTTTTGTTTTTGAACCCCAGATTCTACTTAAGCTTTCTATTATGTAAATTAATTACTTTTGACACTAAATGAGTTGTAATTTATCCTCCAAACTTACAAGACATCCACCAAATATGGCCTATATGTATAAAATTCTTTAAGTTGAATCCTGAAATAGTTTATTTGAAGAAAGATAACTAATTTTGTTAAAAATAATCCAATTACTTAATACTCCATTTGACTATCATATTGTTTCATGATACTAAAAGATTAAATATGGTCTGATTACAAAGTATAACAATTTCCATTTCTAAAATATGTCAGAAATAACCACGACTAATGTAAGAAAATCAATGATTTCCATTCTTCCTCTTTTTAATGATTTGAAGTAATATAGTCAGGGAAAATATCTTACTGTTTAGGTATTAATTTAAATTTGTTATGGATAAATTAATCTTCAAAGAGAAAGTTAAATTTTAAATGCAAAATAAAAAAATTTTGAAAATTAGCATAGAAGTATAAATCAATGGGAAGATGAATTATGTCATAATATAGGAAAAAATCATCAGTAAGTTATTAATTGCTCAAAATACAATTATGTCAAAAAACCATCTGTAGAATTTTTTTTATACGCTAGGACTCACAGAGCAATTTAATTGCATTATCTCATATTTATCTAAATTGTTTTTATAACCCTTTGTACAGATCATAATTGATATAAGCCGTGGAGAACTAAAGGGTCTGTCATAGAAAAATAAGAACTAAAGAAAATGCTTACATAAAAAATTCACTATAACATCAAATTAACATATTCACTTGAGGGATATAAATTAATAGGTTATACTTAGTACTATTTGTCACCTAAGAATAATAAAGACTTCCAAGCAATAGTTAGTTCCTCACCCAATCACCATTCAGTGAATTAGCATTCTAGAATAGTAATATTAATAAAAGCATGCAACTACATTCCCTAGACATTCATGGAAATATTTTCCATTAAAACTAAATGACTATCCAGAACCCTATAGGATGAAACCTTCAAAATATGGTCAAATGCACTAAAATAGTCTTTAAAAATGAGAAGACCTAATTTTTGTAGGAAAGTTTCTATATCAAATACATGAAGTTCCACTAATGTTTATTCATGAATGTAATTCCAAAGAATTACAAAAGGATACATATTCACTTAAAATGAGCTGTTCTATACATTACAAAAAAATAATATTAAAACCAACATTAAGAGAAGCAATGTAGTCAGGCATGGTGGCTCATGCCTATAATCCCAACAATTCAGGAGGCTGATGCAGAAGGATAATGAGTTCAAATCCAGCCTCAGCAAAAGCAAGGCGCTAAGCAACTCAGTAAGACTGTCTCTAAATTAAATGCAAAATATGTCTAAGGATGTGGGTCAGTGGTAGAGTTCCCCTGAGTTGAATCCCTGGTACCTACCCCCACCCAACCCCCCCAAAAAAGGAAAGAAAAGGAAAAGAAAAGCAATGCAAAGAAAGAGAATAAGTGAGGATCAGTGAAATCAGATATTAAAACACAGTATAAATTTGCAGTAACATAAGAAATGTATCACTGAACATGACAGATAAGTAAAAAAATATATATAATGTGCAGAGACAAAAAACAAATACACTTAGGGATTTGCATGTAGAAAAGTACCTCAACACTGAAAAACAAAAAGAAATGCTTTTATGTTTTCATTCTGTTCCTTTTATTTTGAAATTCCAAATATGTACCTATGCTAGATCACCTGAACAAACTGACCTGGGATGGATTTACTCATGTATCTGTGGCCAGCTTGATGTACAGAGAGGAGCAGGCTCATGTAGAATGGCATTGATGATCTTATTGGTAATTAGAAGTTTATTGTCTGATCGATAATTAACTAAGGAAATATGGGTCAATGAACCACATCATCAAGCAAGCTAGCCCAAGCTTCTTCATATGGTGATAGTAGAATAACACAAAAGAAAACGATCAGAAGAATACAGGATCATGGGCTAGGGATTTACCTCAATGGTACAGTACCAGTCTAGCTGGTGTCAGACCCTGGGTACGATCCCCAGTACCACACAAAAAATAACACACATGTACACAGTATTTCTTGAGACCCAGGTTCAGAACTGGCAGATCATTAATGTTTTTCCAAATTGTAGTTGCCAGAGTATGTCACAAGGCCAGTTCAGTGTCAATAAGTGGAGAAATATATTTTACTTTTTTGTAGTACTAAGCATGACATCACCTTTCATAAGATTTGGATATAGGGAAAATAGAGGATTGGGATTTTTTTTTAATCTTTCTACTTTAATAAAAATACACGTTAAAACTATACTGAAATAGAAATTTTCATATTCTCGATTGACAAACAAAATGGGTGTACTGTTTAATAGTGTGTCCTTTGGCTAACCATGCATAAACAGGAACCCTTTAATATATTTCATAAGGCCATTTCAGCAATATTTATCAAAATTTCAAATGTACTTACCCTTTCAGATAGAAGTATCATTACAGGAACTTACATGCATATGCATTTTATGTGTTTAAAAAGTTATATAAATGTTATTTATTGTCAATATGGCAAAAGACTAGTAAAAATTCCACTAATAGAAAAATAGTGAATATATACAGAATCTTTGTTTTCTTATGCAAACAAACAAACAAAAGCTGGTTATACATGCTAGAATGTGGAAATTGTTGAAGGGACACTCCTATACAGAGATTTTGGACTTACTATATAGTGTATAGTATAATACATAGCTTATTCACTAAAATATAATAAGCAGAGTATATTAGTAAAGACGTATACTGTTAATGAGTGGTTATAGAAGATTGGGATGTTCTTTTCTGATTATTTTATGTGTAACTAAAAAATCATTAAAAATATCAATCACCTGAAAGTGCAGATGATAAAATATTATCAAAGAGGTAAATGTTAAAGAGTATACAAGAATACAGATAGATTTTCCAAGCACCAATAAGTAATTAAGATTATTGAATGATTGATAAGTTAGCATTGGTTTTGTGTTTTCCTTCAGCCAAGGTTAATTTTCTCTGTGTTGTATAGTAAAAGTGCTCTTAATACTATGTGCTAAGAAAGTAAGAGTAAGAGAAAGTCAGATTTTAGCTGGAGTTGTAGTTTTGCTTGGAAAGTAAGATACAGAAAGTGAATAGGAAATGAGAAAAATATTTTCTAGCATTTAAGCGTGGTAAAGAGGATAATTATCAACAAGAGAGTGTTCAGATTAAATAGCTCTAGGTCTTAGTGATGTCACAGGGTTATTGGAGTCAACTCTAGTGAAAGGATACTAAAATATAAAAAAATTCATTCCAGCAAATGGGTGGCTAAAGGTGAAAATGATGAAGCAACTATAAATATTAGTAATGATGAAAATCTAATGTATAACAATAGTAGAAGGTAAAGTAAAGTATAGGATAGGATAACCAGAGGTAAGGTAAGCAAGGACTTGAAAATATAGGTTATTCTAAATATCGAAATTTTCAAAAAGTAACACAACTTGGATTATGACCACCTCATAATCAAGACTGATGATGATGATGACAATGATTCTCAGTGACCTAGAGGCAGCTATCACTACAATTTTATCTCTTTGTTGATATTAGGGATATGACACAAAATACCTTCAAATCACTCCAGGAGATGAATATCACCAGGTTACAGTTATAATAAAAACTTAAAAGAGACATTAGAAAAGTGTGAAGATACACTATTTTGTTGATAGCCAATAATAAATGATAGTGAGCTTAGGATAATAATTATAAGAAGTGGAGGGAGTGTTGCAAAATGAGGTCAGATAAGAGACTATAAATTGTCATTTGGAGTGGTGAATTTATGGGATACAAAATAATAAAATGTGTAGCTTATTTTGGGAATAATATAAGAAATGATAAATTTTATTTTAAAGTTAATGCAGTCAGTTACCAAGGAGAAAATAGTAATGAGGTTGTATCAAGAGAGAGAAAATTGAAGAGTCTTTAAAGGTATGGGACCCCTCTTCACTTTTGCCAATGGCAGTTTGGAGACCCGTGCGAGACAGTGGTACGGAGACTGGGAACACTGCATGCGTGCTAATCATTCACTTTTACTGGAAGATGATATATAATTCTCCAAGGAGTTCTCGGTGTTTTTATTTTATTTTATTTTTCAGGTGGGCAGTAAACCTTACCCCTCTTCTGTGGCATCTCTAGGTTTAGGTTTAAGGGAAGGCATCATTGTATCCTCCTAAGTACAGTGAAAAACATAACAAACAAAAATAAGGGAAAAATTTAGATTTTTCATTATCTAAATTGCAAACATCATTTTAATCACTAATTAGAAAATTTGAGGGAAAAATCACTGAAATAATGTTTAAAGTTTGCATCAAAAGTATGTGTTTACAGTGCTTTTGGGGGGGAAAGTGATACTGGGTATTGAACTCAGGGGCACTTGAACACTAAGCCACCTCCTCAGCTCTATTTTGTATTTTGTAGCAGACTTGCACTGAATTGCTTAAAGCCTCACTTTTGCTGAGGCTGACTTTGAACTCACAATCCTCCTGCTTCAGCCTCTCAAGCCACTGGGATTACAGGTGTGCACCACAGGCTTGGCATTTACCTTGCTTTTATAATGTGACATATAAATTCATTTCCAGTGCAATTGAGTAGGAGAAAACAAAAGGAATCCTCACAGGAACCATAATAAAGCCCTCAAAATTGTAAATATTTGTATTTAAACAAAGGTTTTTAACTTCTTTTTAAAATATTATTAATGAATTTAATATTTATGGATTCAGTGTAAAACAATATATTTTAATACAAAAAAGTTCTCTAGGGATATCATAATGCAACATATCTATTTTACTTATTTACTTATTTATTTTGTACCAGGAATTGAACCTAGGAGTGCTTAAGCACTAAGCTACATCCCTAACTCTTTTTATGTTTTAAATTTGAGACAGGGTCTCACTCATTTTCTTAGGGCCTCACTAATTTGCCAAGGCTGGCCTCAAACTTGCGTTCTTTCTACCTGAGACTCCTGAGTGGCTAGGATTTCAGGTGTGAGGCACCATGCCCAATTCTATTCTAAAATTTAAAAAAAAAATTATTTGACCACCCTGTGGTAACTTCTCTTGTTCTATTTTACATTTTATATAATGTAATTATTTAGCAATATTTAAGATTTTTTAAAATTCAGTGAAAATGAAAGATATTTGATTAATGCATGATGCTTTGTGAAACTGAGAAAACCAAAATAAAATGTTTGCATTATAGAAATAATTGCAAGTTACTTCTAACCACTTTATTGGAGATTTCATATTAAATTAATATGAATAGTCAAAGCAATAAAGTTAGTTATTTTATGTTGGCAGTTTAAATGTATACCTTGATGAAATTTATAAACTATCATATTAGCAAAATAACTCTAACCAGATCCCCAATTTTGATAAGGTGAGAAAATAAATGTTGCATTAGAGAGGGCCTTTGAGGGAGTTAGAATTTTTAGCTTTCAAGTCAAACAACTAAACATCTGAGGTAATAGCAACTACCAGAGAGCTGTTAAGATTTTCAGGTCTCAGACTTCTAATGGGATGGGAAATATTGAATTCCCTATGGTAAAATTGATAACATTCTACTGAGGTAAGAGATTGTTCCCAGTATTGGGGAGAGAAGGTGGTGCAGTAGATCTAGACAGTTACCCTTGTCCCTTCCAAATACCAGAAAGTAACCAGTAAAGAAAATCTGACAAAAAGGTGGGTGACAGAGTAAATAAAACTTACAAAACTTCTAAAACTTAAGAATGGACAGTTTGAGACCTAGAGGGACTTGAAATTTGGTTAATGGAACAGAAAATAAAGACAGAATTCTTTGACCTGAACACTTATTAGACAAGGGTCAAGGGAGAGGTAACATAGAAAGAAGGAAGGGGAAAGCCCATAATCTTACCTTTTCAACAACAGCTGCAAAGAAAAACAGACAAAGTTAAAACAAGACAGAAGCCTCAGAGACAGTGAAGGGAATCACACAGATTATATCAAATTGTGAACTGAAAGCTGTACTAGGAAGGTCAGCCTTTCTGTAGAGTCTATACCTAGCCAGATTAAGAAATTAAATCAATATAGCTTCTCTGCTCCTTAAGATAGTAACAAACAAAAATAAATGAATTACATTTAAAACGTGTTGTCACAGTAATCTCTCTAGAAGGAACTTGCAGAAGAATCACTGCTAGCTGAAAGCTATTGAACCCCCCACCACCTTGTACAAGGGGACCTTGGTGGAGCTGAATCAAGAGTTAATCCCTCTTGGGAGTGCTAACCCTAAGCCAGCCCTCCCCATAGTTTCCTCTGAAGCTCAGGCAAAGATGGAACAACTGACATCCTATAGTTTCACGTGAAACCCTGTTGAGCTGTACCAGCCATGACAGAGGCTTCTGTGCCACAGATATCCCACAGAGCCTGCACCCATAGGGCTGGCAGTTGCAGACAGACACAAAGTGCTTAGATAGCACCACTCCATAGAAGTTCCTGTGGAAGGGAGAAGGGACCCATGGTTCCTGAACACTGGCAGTGGCAGTCAAATGCAGCCAGAGCAAAGTCATAGGAATCATACCCTAATGATCTACATCAGACAGGTGGAGGCTTCTGCACCACAACTCACTCACAGATAGCCCACTTGCAGACAGTCATCAAACTTTATGACACATTAAAGACAGTACTGTCAATGAAATCAGACACACAACATTTTACAGAAGTTAGTTAGAGCTCTGAGTCCTGCATCCAACAAAAACAGCCCACAAACAGCATTGCAGGCTTGGGCCCCTGTGCCAATGAAACCACTAATAAAAATATTCACAGTGATCAAGGAAGTAATCTTGGTGCTCTTGTACCTCCGGGAGCATCCACAGTTTTAAATTCCCAGAGTTTCTAGTTAACTCAGTTTTTCTTCAGATGCACAGATCCACAAAGATCCCTTCCTGAGCATAATACCAAGCAGCTAGCAGAGAACCTCATGAACACATACCAGCTGTGAATCCCATAAAAGCGCTTAAAGAGGAACACCCCAAAGACACTAGTTACCAACCAGTTAGCCCTGATATAAGCCAGCTGCTCTGCAATGCATGCAGTCTAAAGAGGACAACATCCCTATATCACTATCACCTCTGAGCCACCCAGTGGCACAACAAAAAACTTCAGTGCCTCTACTTAGAGTGCCAAATCCCATGCACTCAGTGTGGGTAGCCCACACTGGATTTGACAGCAGTGGATACATGGAGCTTTTCTTCAGATGGGTCCATAAGACTATACCCACTAACAGGGAATAACCAGGCTACTAAGTAACAATTAGGGATCATTTACTCTGACCCAACAGAAAGCTCGACACACCAAAGATATGAGGAGAACTCTTAGAATTGTATGTGAGTAAACTTGTTATGGTCACTACCTCCACACCTTGGAAAACACAAATAAAGCTGAAGAGTGGTGGCCATCTTCTAAAGATCTGAATAGTGATGAAATCCAAATCAGGAAGACTCAAGAAATGTCTCTAAATCAACATCTATTCTTATAAATAGGTCTGATGTTAATTGTGAGCTTGCATATATTACTTATCATTTTCAATTGATAGATGCTGCCTTCTTATTCAATATTTTGTTGTCATGACACTTGATTATATTTATTCTTATGTTTTGAAGAATTAAATGAAAACATCCATCTTTGATTAGTTCTGGTTTATGCTTACTTCTCTTATTCTCATTTTTATTTCTTGTGCCACCTACTTCTGTCTGAAACATTCTTCCCACCCATCCTTTTATTTTTTTTACCTTGGTTTGTATTATTATTTTCTTTTCTTTTGTCTTCATTTTTTCCTTTGAAGTTTTTTTCTTTCATCCATTTTTTCAACTCCTATACAATAATTTTATGATCTTTAATAAAAACCATATTATTTTTAATAAACATATAAATACAATTATAAACACAGACTAGGGGAACCGTGGAGAACATTTTCAACAAGTCCTCCCCTCCACAGCCCCTCAGCCCCACCACTGCCACCCCCACCAACACCCGCCAAAGCTTATTACATGACTTTGCTCTAAATGGACTGCAGTGAATATGGCTTGGTATTTTCTCTCAAATTAATACTGATAATGTGAATAAAAGACAATACTCATGGATTGGAAGTATCAATAACTGGATATATCTTTGTCCAGCCTGGGGCTCCAAAAGAGAAAGAAGCTCAATAGTTTCTTGCTCAAAGTAGAAGAGATAATCATCCCAGAAGATAAGTAGAAATAAAAGGAATTTTAAAAAGCAAGGGACCAAATCACTCAAACAGCCCACAACACTCAACGACTGATTCCATGAACACCACTGTGAAGGAAATGTTGGAAAAATAGAAGATTCAAAGTTAAAATACTCAATGAGCTAAAAGGAGATGTAAGGAATAAACTTAGAAAATACAGGAAGTAAAAGATCATTTTAATAAGAAATAGAGATTTTAAATAAAAAGAGGAACCCAAAGAAATTCTGGAAATGAAAGACTCAATAAATCAAATTAAATTCAGTCAAAAGTATCATCAATAGAATAGACCACATAGAATACACATGCTCAGGCCTTGAAGACAAAGTATATAATCATGAAAATAAAGTAAATGATAAAGAAAAGTTGTTAAGAGATGATTACAGGAATATTCAAGAAATCTGGAATAACATTATAGATGTATGCACCAAAATAAAAAGTAAAGGAACATATAACCTTTTCATTAAAATAAGGTAAAATTTTGGATTCTCATCTCATTCCTAAGGATTGGAAAATTTTACATTATTTCATTAGGAACTCCAAGTAGGCAGCATCAAAATAGATTCTCTCCAAGGCACGGACTTAAAATTCCTACTATACACAATGGCCATGCCCCCTCATGCTAAAGACTCACATTATTGGCCTTAACCCTTTCTACAGAGATGTCCATGGAGAAAATTTAAAGATATCAGTGAAGGTATACCTCTAAGAGTTATATCTTGGAGAAACTGTCTTTCCCTTTCCAGACCCTATTTCATTTCTGATGAGCTTATTAGTTGGTCCAGATATTATACAAAAGGTGAACAGAGAATGGAATTTTCAACAGAAACAAATGCTCAAAATACAAAAGAAAGACAGTCAGGAGACCTTTTGCAATTAGGCAAACAATTGTTATGTGGCGCTTACAAATGTATAGATATCAGTCCTATTGTCACCATGGATGTCATTTGGTTTTCGGCTCTTTTGAAAAACCCTCAGCTAACGTGCTACTAAAGGCCATGTATGTGTTAAGCTACCCTGCTTCTTTGAACTTCCACTCAAAATCATTAAAATTGTGGTTTTAATTGTGATAATTCCCAATGTGAATTAACCAATTGCTGGAATTCCTCTGTTAAGACAGTACTGCTAATGAGAACACCCCCTATGTTATGGTTTCCAACAAAGGATGACTCCTCCATTCATGAGGTTCACTTTACAAAAGATATATCCCTTCCCAGAGTTAGGCGACATTTTGGGATTACTGCAGCCATTATACCTGCCTCCCTCACTGCAGTTGCAGCAGCCCTGACCACTCCTGCACTTGCAAGGAGGTATCTTAATGTTACAACAACAGACTGACCTTATTGATGAAAAAATTGATAAGCTTCAATTGAATGTTAGAGTACCCTGCAGTCCTCAATTTCTGTATGTTTGTCAAACCCCTGTCTCAGAAAAAAAAAATGTAACAGAAGCTCAGCTTGAACTGACAAATAGACTTAAGGGAACTTGGGATATGACTTTTAGAAACTTCACTATGACGCTGCATGCTCAGATTCTCAGCCTAAATGAGACTAGAGCAGAGCTAATTTTTAACCCCTCAATCTTACATCATCTATGGGATAAATTGTCAGGTTTAATTGATCATGCTAATTGGATCCTCACTGGTATTGGCATAGTTTTTTCTTGTTTTAGTATATGTTCTTTTAAGATGCTTCCAAAAAAAGCTCAACAAAGTAGAAACAAAGCAAGCTATGTTAGTTCATGCATGTAAGGAAAGTTAAAAGTGAAGTAATGATTCTCCCACATGTGTATAGATGGAAGCTATGGATAGGATTTAAGTAATACCAACTTAGGGCCAGTTTTCTATGAGGGATCATGCCCTGAGTCTTAGAACTGCTCTGCTCTTCATCTATCCGTGTCTCTCAGCTCTGTCACAATATTACTGTTCTCTGTCTATGGCCTTTCGCCTTCCTTCCTGAATGCAGCCTCACCAGCCCAGTGCTGTGAGCTGGGCCCTCCATGAAGAAGAAACCTGAGTTTCCTCATCCTAAGGTAAATGCAGGCTTGGAGGCCACGGGGCATTATCTATCAAGGAGACAGAGAGCCCTCTCAGGGGCAATGCTTTGCACACTCCACATCACCCTGTTTGGAGGATGGCTGATTAGTCAATGACGGGTAAGGTTTCTCAAGGGAGGAACAACCTAAGACAGGCACAGTCACATAGGGGCCATCAGGAGAAAACTTGGGGGCCAACAGAGGTGGGGCACACTCCCTCACCCCCCCCAACTGTGCAAAGGCCTAAGTCTTCAACCCTTCTGAGAAAGGTCTCTTGCTCCCATGGCTGCTTTACTTTCCATGTCCAGCTCAGATTGGGACCCAAGTGACAGATAGAGACCTAGTCAGCAGCGGCTGCCCACTCACCACAGCAGGAAACTACTAGCAGCTATAAGAAAGGGCCATGTCTGGATGTTTCCCTTTTTCTCTTTTTTGGGTTTTCTGCCTTTTTCTATGCTTTCCCCTTTTCCTTTCTTCTCTCATCATGGTTCTCCTTTGGCAACAAATTTAATAAAAGGGGAGGAAATGTTGGAATAATTTTCAGTCACAGCTAGCAGCCACGAGCAGCTCAGAAGTGCTTGAAATATCCATGTTCGTTCAGGCCTGATAGGAGCACTAGTGGTTAGCATTGCCAAACCAGGCCAGGGGCTTCAGGGCATGAAATCCCTGACTCAGTAAGCCCCTCCTTTAGGGTCAAAGACCCTTCCCGATTGCTTTCCACCATGACAGCAATATTTAGAGTTTCCTCACAGTGTGATTACATTAGGCAGAATATGATTGGCTTATGGATATTATCTTGCTTATGTATGATTGACAGGCACGCTCCACTCAAACCCTATAACAGTTGTGTGCATTCCAAAAATAAACTGAGCTATTGGATGTCAACTTGAGGTCTGTCACCAGCCAGTTCTCTCACAAGCTCCTGGAGTCTGTGTGTTGATTCCGCATCTCTACCCACTGTGACTGAGGTAGCTGAGAGACTAATTGACCACACCAGTGACAGGAAAGTATGCAGCCCTTAAAACTTAAGAATTAAAACCAAGAATCAATAAGTGGTATGGCAATAAATTTTAAAGTTTCCATAGAGCACAGGAGACAATTAATAATGGTAGAAGATCTTTTGCAAGATCTTTCTCTGATAGGAGATTAATGTCTAGAATATATAAAGATCACAAAACTCAACACCATAAAAAACAAATCACCCAGGTAACAAATGGACACAAGAACTAAATAGACACTTTTCAAAATTAGAAATACAAATGGATAATAAACATACAAAAAATAAAATTCAGCATCCCTAGCAATCATGGAGATGCAAATCAAAACACCACCAAGATTCCACCTCACTTGAGTTAGGGTGCAATTATAAAGAATAGAAATAATAATCAATGCTGGCAAGGATGTAGGGGAAAAGACTTTCTCAAAAATTGTTGGTGGGACTCTAGACTTGTATAACCATTTTGGAAGCAGTATGGTAATTCTGCAAAAGACAAAGTATGGAAAAACAATATGACCTAGCTACTCTGATTTTGGTATTTATCCTAAAAAGCCGAATTCAACACACTATAGTGATACAGGCACATCAATGTTTATGGCAGCACAGTTCTCAATAGCCAAGTTACAAAGTCTAGGTGCCTCTCAGCAAACAAATGGACTGAGAAATATGGCACATATACATAATGGAGTTTTACTCAGCCCCAAAGAATAAAATTATGGCATTTATTGGTAAATTGATGGAACTAGAAAGCATCATACTAAGTGAAATAAGCAGACTCAGAAAGTCAAGAATCAAATTTCTTCCCCCACATGGGAAAGTTATGTCAAAATAAGAAAAAAAAAAACTGGTGGGAGAGACACCATGAAAATAAAGGGAGATTAGTGGAGTAGAGGAGGTGGATAAGTGGGGAGGGAGGGGAGACAGAAAAAAAAATGGTGAAATAAAATATAAAATTGGCAAATTTTGCTATATACATAAATAAATATACCATAGTGAATTTCACCTCTATGTATGAATCATCAATTTAAAGTCTATAAATAAATGGAAGGCTATTTAGAGTAGAGGAAGGGAATAAGGGGAGGTAAGTTAAAGTATTGAGGACTAAATTGTAATAAATTTTCTACCTTTAATGTGTGATTATGTCAAAATGAAATCCACTATCATGTATAACTAGAATAAAATAATAAAGCATTAAGAAAATCTATTGAATTTATAGTGTATTAAATAAACCTAGTATGGTCGTGCCTCAGAAAAAGGGAAAAATAAAATAAATATTGCTTTTCATTTAAAGATAAATTAACATGATTAAACTAGCTCATGAGTAATTTAAAAACCAACACTATAAAATTAAAACAACAAAAATAAAAAATATAAACCAGATATATAAAGCATTAATTTAAAACACACTAACAAACATACATAAACCCTATGTTCACAAGTAGATTTAAAACATTTGACTATAAAATTCTAGGGACTTATATAATGCAGTAAAATTAATAAGGATACAAAAAGGTAAGCCCTAATCTTCATCATGTGGGATTAGGCCCCAGCTTCCTTAATAAGACTCCTATAGCTCAAGAATTAAAACCAAGAATCAATAAACGGGATGGACTCAAATTAAAAAGTATCTTCTCAGCAAAAGACACAATCTATGAGGTGAATAGAGTGCCTACATCTTGGGAGCAAATATTTACCCCTCACACATAAGATAGAGCACTAGTCTCTAGGATATATAAATAACTCAAAAAACTAAACACCAATAAATAAATAAATAAATAAACAAACAAACTAATCAACAAATGGGCCAAGGACTTGAATAGACACTTCTCAGAAGAGGATATTCAATCAATCAACAAATATATGAAAAAATATTCATCATCTCTAGCAATTAGAGAAATGCAAATCAAAACTACTCTAAAATACCATCTCACTCCAGTCAGAATGGCAGCTATTATGCATACAAACAACAAAATATTGGTGAGGATGTGGGGGAAAAGGCACACTCATACATTGCTGGTGGGACTGCAAATTGATGTAGCCAATATGAAAAGCAATATGGATATTCCTTGGAAAACTGGGAATGGAACCACCATTTGACCCAGCTATCCCTCTCCTCAGTCTATACCCAAAGGACTTAAAAACAGCATACTACAGGGACACAGCCACATCAATATTTATAGCAGCACAATTCAGAATAGCTGAACTATGGAACCAACCTAAATTCCCTTCAATAGATGGATGGATTAAAAATGTGGCATAGATACACAATGAAATATTACTCAGCAATAAAAGAGAGTAAAATCATGGCATTTGCCAGTAAATGGATACAGCTGGAGAAGATAATGCTAAGTGAAGTTAGTGAATCCCCCCAAAGGGATGGGAGGGGAAAGGAGGGGGCAGGGGGTTAACAATAATGATGGAATGTGATGAATATCATTATCCAAAGTATATGTATAAAGACATGAATTGGTGTGAACATACTTTATATACAGAGATATGAAAAATTGTGTTCTATTTGTGTAATAAGAATTATGATGCATTCTGCTCTCATGCAGAAATTAATTAAAAATAAATTTAAAAAGGATATGTTGTAACATCATGTTTTGCTAAAACACTTCAGTTTTTATAATTACTTTTAAAAGTAAATAATAATAATAATAATAATGCAAATAATAGCCACTCCCAACCCATGGGGGCAGCTGAACTTAAAGTCGCTCATGTGAATTTCCAGGGACACCAAACAAAACACAGACACACACTTTACATTTCAACAAGCTTCAGGACAGCTCTTCCTCTCTTGGCCTCAAGCTCTCCAAATGGGAGAGTGAGGGATAGTCACAAGAGACTGATGAGAGAGAAAGACATTTGGAAATGGGCTTTTATTAGGAGGACCCTCATTCTTAGAAAGTTCCATCCAAGAAAAGCTAAGAAGGGGCAGAGTTACAAGGGGCATGTGAGTGTAATTCAACCCAAGGGCTGTATGGTGACACCTATGTCTGAAGACACATACTCAAACTTCCTGGAAGGGACAATGTCCAGTTCTCTATGAGATATAGGGAAGGTCAATGCCTTTTCGCTCTGGGAAGGAAGACACGAATCATTCAGAGTAGCTTCCTACAAATACTTCAATAAATTATAATAAAGTAATAATGGTGAAGAAAAAGCAAAAATAATAAAAACAAACTATTAGAACACTTAAGTGGTTCCCAATAAAACTGGAGTGTGTACTCCCTTTTCTCTTTCTTGAATTATAGAGAAACAAAAATCCCTTACATATTCAGACAATAAAGTTAAAAGAACACATATTTTAGAGATTGGGGGACAACTGAATTGTCATCTTCAAATGAAGACGCCAACTATTCTTCTCCTCCATGTCCTCAATCTTTTCAACCACATAATTATGTTTTCCAAAAGAGATAGATATTTGTATCTATAGTAGACCAATTATTCTAAATATTAACTACCCACTTTTTCTTTTTTGGTTTCATATACACCATAGCCCAATATTGCTTCACTTAAAGTCAAAATATAATAATAGCAGTGGCCACATCTAAAAAAAAATTCAATATTGGAAATCTTCTTTCACAAAGAACTAATTTTGGAAATATATGTTTCCATGCATGTACATTCTTTTCAAAAGCTCAGTTTGCTAATTAGGCAGTAGTTATTTTTATTACATTAATGGTTTTTAAGTTTTGAGAAACTGATATTTGAATATATTTTTGAATAAATGATTAAGAATGTACATCAGTGATTTCTGAAAATAAATATATTTTAATTATATTGAAAGTTAAGAAACAAATTCCTGTAGTTGAAGTCAGGTCAGGTAATAAATGACCCTGTGCTCCTGTTATTATATGTGGTATTGGTGTCTATGGTTCCATCATCAAGACTCTGAGGGTAAAATAGTCCTTACAGTTTTAAGCTGAATTTTTCCCCACCAATTCAAATTCTGAAAATCTATTAGAAGAACACAGAAAACTACAAAGTTGAATGGGATGAGCTTGCATGAAACATTAATAACACACCTTCACTTCAAGTATCTTATGTTGGTTGTAGAAGTTCTGCTTTGTAATATACCACGTCTATGCTACTTAAGGGGCCATAGTTCTTGTTCAACTGGCAGTTCAATAAACTATCTTAAACATAAATTGTTAGTATTAAAACATCCTTGTCAAAGAATTAAACATTAAAAACATCATTCAAATAATGTAGGCAAACATTCCATACAAAATATGTTCAAAAATTATGTCTAGGTTTACTTTATTTATTTTTTAAAGAGTACATTGTTGAGAGCCACAGCCAAAGGGGCCCCAGCAAACTTCCAGCTGCCAGCACCAGCTGCCAGCTGATGATTGGCTCACAGCAGCCCCAGCAAACTTCTAGCTGCCAACTGATTGGCTCCTCTGTGGTGATGCTCATTGGGTTGTTTCCCCGCCCTTTCAGAGCACGGAGCTGCTCATTGGGGGACTTCTTTTGGCTCTGCCCACGCGACCCAGCCAATCGGCCTTAAGGGCAGGAGGAGTGGGGGAGGTGGAGAGGCTTGTGGGAAGCCATGGTGGCAGTTGGGCTCTGAGGGTTTTCCTGAAGAGCTGTGTGGTGCAGTGTGTGCATTCTAAAAATAAAGTTCATTTCTTTTGACAAGTGGCTCCTGAATTGTGCCCAGCAAGACTCCGGCATTACATTATTGATTCTTTACTCATAATGACACAGCAAATACCTTTATATATATCTATCTTGTGCTTGTCAGGTCCTTGGATTTTACCAATGAAAAGATGACATTTATTGTTAATGAAATAGTAAATTCCATGGCTGTGCCTTAGAAAAAGGGAAAAATAAAATAAGTGTTGCTATTATTATATTTTGACTTTAAGTGAAGCAATATTGGGCTATGGTGTATATTAAACCAAAATGGAATAGTTCATTCTATTAACAACAGAAGAAACTATTCCATAGCAAATTAACACTGAATATAAAATCAGAAATTTCTTCCACTAAATTGCCTTTAAAACAGTCTTTAAAATATGAGAAAATGAATAATCATCAGCAAGCAAAAAGAAATATATATATTAACCCCTGGTAAAATTATTTATGACCAGAGTTATTTTTCTTACATCACACAAAATTGTCCATTTTAAGATAACCTATTGTCATAGTTTAGAATGTGAAGTATCCCCCAAAAGCTCATGTGTGAGACAATGTAAAAAACTTTAGAGGTGGAATAATTGGGTTAGGAGCACCTTAACCTACTCAGTGCATTAATCTAGTGACATGGATTAACTGGGTGGTAATTGTAGGCCACTAGGGTGTAGCTGGGGGAGGTGGGACCTTATGGGGCATGCCCTTGAGATTTACATTTTGCCTCTGATGAGTTTAGCTCCGTCTGCTTCTTGATTGCCAAGTTCTGTGCCCAGTTCATTATCTCAGTTACACTCTTCTGACACATGTTCTGCCTCAATTTAGGACCAGAACAAGAAAGTCAATCATATATGGACTGAGACTTCTTAAAACATGAGTGACAATTAAACTTTTCCTCCTCTATCTTGTGCTTGTCAGGTCCTTGGATTTTAACAATGCAAAGATGACTAAAAAAACCTATGAACTTCACATTACTAAATATAATGTCACTTTTTAATCCTGATTTATTCATTCTAACATCAGTTCTCACTTGATCGTGTCACTCTCCTTATTATGTTATTATTTTTATAGCTTTTAGAAAACCAGTATTCTCTTTTTTATTGATTTAAAAATGCTGTTTCCTATATTTTCTTCATAATCCTGACTTCTAAAGTTTAAAATGTCTTAGATGTTACTCCTTATTTCTTGAACATGTTGTTTGTATATTTACTTGAAAGGTGATCATACTCTTTCTTGTGGCTCAAAATATCATTTAGATAAAGTGGACCCCCACATGTGAATCTGCAACTTGAATCATCCCCCATGTTCCTTAGCTACTGGTAGAGGAGATTTATTAATACCTTCGCTTGGATTTCTAAGAGTCATCATCAATTTCACGTGTTCTAATGTAAACATTTTGTCTTCAAGAATTGTTTCTTCCTTATTACTAGAAACTTGAAATTTTTCTTTGAATTATTACTTTCATCTTTTATATCTAAACCATTAGTAAATAATGTCTTTTGAATTAGCTTGCACTTTGCTACCATAACAAATGACTACAGATTTTTTTTTAATTTTTTATTTATATATGACAAAGTAATGATTACAATTCTTATTACACATATAGAGCACATTTTTTCATATCAGACTTAGCAGATTTTAAAAAAGTCCCCAAATTTGTTAACATATAATCCCATGGGTCTGATATTACACAGATTTTATGAGACTAAAATCACTGTGTCAACAGGCTACATTCATTTTGGGAAACTAAATGGGAGAATACATTTCCTTGACTTTCCCAGCTTCTTAAAGGTCTTCTTCCATATTCAGAACAATCATAGCAATTCATGTGTCCCTGGCTTAGGTATTCACACTTCCTTTGATTTGATTTTTAACCTTCTTCTCCAGTTTTAACTTAATCAGATGTACAAAATTTCATAGGTAACATATCACAACTTCTGAAGACAAATGGAAACATATTTTAGGGATTCTTATTCTCTCCATCACAGTCCACCATATGCCCCCCAACGATTCTGGTTCATCCATGTGTAAAATATGTTTACTTTATCCAAGCTCACAAAAAGCCTGAATTCTTATGGGATCCATTTATTGTACAAAATCTCATAAAATATCATTAGTTAAAATTTCAAATAATATTATCAAATTCATCTAAATTAGGCCTGGGTGAGAATCTCTTTGTGTTTCTTCCTGAAGCAGAGTCTCATCATATGTGGACTTCTGATACTAAAACAAAATTCCCTACTGTCTTATTCCAAAATATGATGACAGAATTGGCTTACTATAACTGTTGTAGACATTCCAGTCCCGAAATGGATAAAATGAAAAAAAGCAAAGGAGTTGCCAATTGCAAATAATTTTTGAAAACCAGTCAGTAAAATACCACTAAGTTTTAAGGTCTGGAAATAATGTGATGGGTGGCTCCACCCTCTGGATTTCTGCCTCTACCTTCAGACTCATACTTCTTTTAATGAAAGATGGTACTTACAGTTGAGTAGTTTTATCAGCGTAGCTTCTGCCTATAGATATTTGAGGGATCTGATAGCCTTCTTGTAGTTTGTAGTCTCTCTTTACTTTTCATATTTGTGCTGGTATAAAATTTTCATGACTTTGTAGCTGTCTAATGCATATCATAAAGACTCTTCCATTATATACAAGGTCATCCACAGAACATTTTAAATATAATTTAACCCATTTATTTTTATTTTACTGGAGGAATAACAATTATGTTTCCAAAATGATTTTTTATTTCATTAACAGAATGTGTGAGTTATACCCTTAGTATCTTCTAGAGTCTTTACTGAATATGTATGTAGATCTTTTGGCCTTTTATGGTATTTCCTAAGGGTAACATAGACACATCATCAACATACCTCATAGAATACACAATTTAGCATCTTTTTCAATCCTGATAGATTAAGAACTTCCCACATTATCAATTCTTGTTTCTTTTGTTTAGAAATTTCCCCAAAATTTATTTTTTTCCTCTTATTTTTTACTATTCACATCAGGAAAAAAAATCAGTGCACACTTTCAACATTTTTGCTTTAAAAATCTCATCAGATAAATGTCTTATAAAAATGTTTTCAGGTTCTGATTTTCACTTAACTGCAGGACACAATCTGCTAAACTGTCCATCACTATATAATTAGGATTCTCTTTCCTACTATTTCTGATAAGGAATTCCTCATTTCCTATTCAGCCCTCATCAGCAATGTCCTTAACAAACATATTCCTATCAGCAGATGATTTGAGTATTGTGTTTAGTGAAGTATGTTCTCTACCATGATCCTCATTTCCTACTGAAGAGTCTCTAGCAGAATTGCTAACATCTTTGTCTTTATTCATAGTCTTTTCAAACAATCTGAGTCTTTTCTATCTTGCTTTTCAATATCTGCCTTGTCTCTGCCTACCACCCAATTCCAAAGCTCTACCCACTTTTTCAGGTGTTTGTTATCAAAATACTTCACATTCAGGTGACAGAATCTGTCTACTAATGGCATGTAAGTGACCAAAAACAATGGCATAAAATAGCACAAGTGTATCACCATGCAGTTCTGTAGGTCAGACATCTTAGGCAGGTCTCACTAATCTGAAATCAAGTTATTAGTAGAGCTTTATCCCTTTTAGGAATGTAAAGATGCAATTTTCCTTGCCTCTTCCAAACTAATTGGTTCCCTTTCAACATCTTCAAAAAAAATGCTGCTTATCTCTGTGTATTCTTCCTGTAGTGGTTTATCCTTCTGACTCTCTACTTCTGTCTCCCTTTCCAACTTTTCAGGACCATTGGGTATGTGCAGATAATCCAGTGTGATACCCCTGTCTCAAGTTCCTTAAATTCAAAGTCCCTGTCTCAGGTAAAGTTGTATATTCATGGGTTCTTGTGTTTAGAAGAGGACATAAGCATATTTAGGAGATTATTGTTCTGTCTACTATAGCTTCTTAAAATATGTCTATGTATATATAAAAACATGTATATAGATAGAGATTAACAAAAGTCTCCAGAATTAGTATATCCTGTATTATTACTCTGTTCAAAACATAATCATCCCTTTCACAGAACACTACTTTCACAGTAGACCCCCAAATAGTCTCTGTGTTACTATCCTTGTGCATCTAAACTGTATTCTCAACAAATCAAACAAAATTAAATATTTTTCAAATGTAACATCATCTTATTTTGCTCAAAAAATTCGTGTCTGCCTATTATAGTCAAAATTAATGTCATTAAACTGGTATATACACTGTCATTTGGCATTTTTATATTTCATACCCAGATATTTATTACTACCATATACTCCTTGTAACATCTACAATGGCAAGATTTTCATCCTTTAATATCTTTGCCTTGAAATTCTTTGTGCATGGAATATTCTCCTTTTTATCACTCTCCATATCTGAATTTCTCACTCCCTTGCATTTTGATAATCATCTAAATGCCATTCTAACAGTGATGACTTCTTTGGTCACTTTTACTTACAATAGTTCCCTTTATTACTCTCTTAGGAATATTTTTTCTTCATATCACTTACCTTCCCCTTTTTAGTATATCTGTTGGTTCCTTAATTGTTTACATTGCATCACCTATCACTAAAATTAGGTGTGTGACTATAGACATCATTTAGTATTTTGTTCAATGCTTTATCCACAATAGATATGACAGTGTCCAGCCTATATCAGATGTTAAATAAATATTTGAGAAATAACAGCATGAATAAATGAATGAAGTTCAAGTTCCACTGCATCGTAACAGCACTGTAACTTTCTGCAGTTTGCCACTTCAGGATAGTTTTTTATTTCATACTTTCACATAGAGTTATATCATGTCTGTTACAATCTAGAATCTGTATACTCATATATAGTCCAGAAAATCATAGCATTCTATACCATCTGTATAATATGGTTTTCTCCCAAAGATAAATTTGCTGTAAGATACAATTCTTTAGATAATCTACATATTCATTGAGAGGTTTGATTATTTGATTAGCTTCCAAAAATTTTATAAAGTATTTGCACCTGCTGCAATTGTTTTATAATTTAAATTACATGATACATAAGAGAACAAAAATTATTTTAGTTCCTACTTGACATATTTATAACAAACATAGACTATAGCCAATAGAAAAATATATTTATATCATTTTAAAATATCTAAACCTATAGATTGATAATGTTCACTATAATTCTAGCAAAAACCACAAAAGTAAAATCCCTTTGAATGCTAATAAAAGAAGATAAATATCTGGTGAGAAAAGTAAACACAAAACCAAAATAAAATATCTTTGTAAGTATTCTCTATAATGTGAAAAACTAGAAACAAGAAGAAAAATTGTATTTCAATGTGGACATGATTGTTTTTATGCCAAATATTGTAACAATCAATCAAAATTATGTGCAAATATTGCAGAATGAAATCTGTTCTATCTACTCAAAAAGTAAACTAACCTTTTATTTTTCTGTAATATGTTCCTAGATCTTTGTCAGGAGTAAGTAGTGAAATTTATCTCAATAGGTAATTTTCCTTTAAACTGGCATTTCTTAAAAATTATCAGAGCCATTTAAAAACAATGTGAAATGCAAATTCTAATTCAGAGATCCTGAGCTGAGGCACAAAAGTCTTTGCATCTAATAATCTCCATGTGATAACAATGCTATTTTTTTGTTGACCACACAACATAGCAAGCATATGGAGCAACAAAACATAAATACAGGTCAGTATCTGAAGCTGTAAGTTCTGCATCATCCAAGCATAGATCAAAATTATTTTAAGGAAATTGCATTTGTTCTGAATATGTATATTATGTCATTATTCGCTAAATGATACAGAATATCAATATTTTCATAATATTAAGATTTTATTAATATAAGTAAACTAGACATAATTCCCAGTATACAAAAAAAATGTGTGTAAGTTGTATGTTAATGCTATGTCTTTTTTATATTAGAACTTGTGATTCCATAGATTTTGCTATCTGGAAGGCGATAGTCATGGAAATAAGCCCCTGTGCATACTGAAGAATGATTATATATAAATACAAAGGAAAGATATTGTAAGACTGAAAATTAAATAAACATTATTTTGCCTAATAAAGAAAAAGTAAAAGCTGTGAAAAGGAAATCCCATGGGTTTTTGTGTTATAGGGATAAATATAGATGGAATCAGCAGAGGGGATGCAAGACACATGGCAGACTACCTCCACCAAGAGACACACCAAATAAACTTCTCATCATAGATCAGGTCACTCAGAGATTGTCAGAGACCAACTGAGAGTCTCTGAACCACCAATCAACAAAGAAAACATCCATGTCAAGTAAATAATAAAAGCTAAGGCATCCTTGGACTCAGACTGTATTCTTGTCACTGTGCCACAATGAGAATCCATCCCCAACATTCAGCTGCACCACTTGGAGAGAAATGTTTGACCTCAATTATGTACCTAATGCTAAAGTTTCCCACAATTTAAATCTTACTTTATCAACTCTGGGCTGGAAAGGGATTAGAAACACACTAGACCACAGATAAAAGTGGCAATGTTATACAAGAATCACAGCATATTCAGGCACTTCATCTCCCAGGAGTTGTTTAGAGATGCAATTTTGAAATGCAGCCCCTTGTTTCTCTCTGGAAGAGACAATCATCCTCTCCCAGTATTTACTTGGTGGTATGGTTCTGACTAACTTGTATCTAGTAATTTAAAGAGGTAGACAACTAGTATCCTGTGCCCAGCTTGGGGTAGGATGATATGCACTTCCAAACTTTCTGCCTCAGCTCACCCCAGTGATAACTCCAGGTATATTAATACCCACCTGAAGGAGTTTGTCAAGGTATTGATCACCCCAATCTTACAGTTTTAACAGGATTGTATCCTAAACTTCCTAATGCTGGAAGCACAAGAAACTAATTATACGTAATTGTATCCAAATCCCCAAAAAAGTTTTTATGGGCTTGTGTGCACTTCCAGTGGTTTCATAGCTCCAGTAGTAGAGCAGAGAAGGGTTTTAAAATATTTAGCTCCCCATTTTTGCCTGAAATTGGCTTATTTCATGACTTGAATGCTCCATCTTTTATAACCACCTTTCCAAGTACTTCATCATGAACCACTTAGATTGGCATCATAAAGGGCAAGGTGTATAATTTAATATCTCTAGATCACATAAAAAGACATGTTTTTAAACAGATATGTGAACACTTCCCTGGGCTATAACCTACTGGAGTAGCGTAGAAAGGGGGCAAAAATGTAGAGCTCCTACTTAATCTCTAAAGGGAACTTATAGAACATATTTCCAGTGGCTACTTGACAGTCTCACTTCTAACAAGCATGTATTTGGAAGCAAACAGAAATAACTAATAGTTGCCTTCTGGCAAACTGGGTCAGACCTTGGCATGACTTCTTGGTATTTTCTTTCAGCTCACCCCAGTGACAAAGCTGAGTCTATCAATTTTCCTGTTATACATTTGGTTCTTCAATGGATGTTGCAATTTCCATACCTCTCAGTCAAAGAGTTCTCTTAAAGACTAAAACTAGGAATTAATGATACTTTGTACTCCTTATTGATACTAGACCACAGAAAATAAGGAGCATGAGAAGCAAAGAGCTAACTTTAAGTATCTACTTCCCAGGACTAACAAACTCAGCCTGAATGTTACCTCAGAATTACCTATGGATCCTTTTGTAACTTGCTGCAGAGATAATGAGAAACAAATGCCTCTGCTCAGTTTCATTGTGAAAAAAGAAGAAACCACAATGCATATCCAACACTCCAACCTTTCTAGTTACATCTAGAATGTCTCATTTCCTCATTTTCAGTCTTAGGAAACTAACAGAATGTGGCATATCTGAAGGGCCAGTGGGCAACCACAAAAGAGACAGCACTCTGGAAAAGAATAAAGATATGATAGATAGCTTAAAAATCTTTGGGTGGATAAATTAGTGAAATACATATGTATGAGGCCATTCTGACAAGATTGAGAGAAGTAGTTGTGTGATCTAATGCATAGAAGACAACAGAAAGAGTAAAATAACATGAAAAAAATGGGGGAATATATCCCAAGTAAAGTATTAAAATAAATCTTAGGAACTAAGCAGAGATATTTGATTTATGAAGAATTAGAAGAAACATAAAGATACTCACTGGGGTCAGGAAAACAATGCAAGAAAAATGATGAGAATTTAAGTGAAAAGATACAAAGTAGCAGTATCACATAATTGAGATGAAGAATCTTATAACTGAAATTAAAAATCTCATAGAGGAATTAAAATGATTAGATGATATGGAAGAAAACATTAGGAGACTCAAAGACAGGTCACTAATGTCATCAATGCAATGGAGCAGTGTGACACTTTGTAAAAAATCTCTGTGAATTAAGTTATAAAACAAGGTTGGAGAATTGATGCCCCTGAAAAAAGACATCAAAATTGTATTACTGGCTTTGACAGACAAAAGGAAATTACTACTAATAAGCCCTATGAATAGGTATGGATAAAAAGGCATTTGCCAGATCAATAGCTACTTACCAGGTAGTAGGAGATGTATTAATCTGCTCAAGAAAATAAACTACATCTGCTACAACAGCTGTTATTGGTGTCACTACCTTATTATGCTAATGAAAATTAACTGTTATTCTCCAAGATACATCTACCTTCAGCACAGGTCAAATAGGGGAGTTAAATGGGGCTGTAGTAGGAACTACCACACCTGCATCCTTCAAGTTGTTGGTGGTCACACTAATCTATGTAATCCCACCAGTGATGCAACATTGTTTTTGATTTACTATTGTCCCAAGCAAAGGATGTTCTACCAGCTTTGATTTAGCCTTTCCTGCACCTTAATAACCATCAATCCACATGTTAGAAAAACAATATTCTAAGTATTTCTATCCCAAATGTGCATGTTGGGAGTGGGAAAACAACCACAAGATGCATTACGGGACCCACTAAACATACTCCTAGTCAAACCATGGCTAACATTCCATAAATTACTGACCTCTCTAAGTCCCTATTTTGACTGGAGGGTAACAGTGACATTTTGAATCTCCCAGGATCAATGTCAATTCAGAGATGGTATTGAATAGTCCCCCAAAGACTAGATCATTGCCTTTCCCCTAATGTTTATTTATCCTGGTTCAAGTCCATAGGCCTCTTAGGGGAAGAATGGGAGAAAGATTAACATTTTAACTTTTTGGTGCTGTACCAAAGTCCTTCTTCAAAAGTAACTTGCCTTCCCTTAATTTATTCCCTTGAGACTTAAACTGACTCAAGTCTTGGAATTGGCTGAGAAACCAGGATTTTCTGCTTGTACATTTGCCCTGAAATTTTTATGCTTATATAAATTGAGTATGAACTTTAATTTCCCATCTTATTGACTTCTGAAAATATCATGATTGATTAGCCAATGTCTTAGATGTACATAAGTCAGAAGAATCTAGTCATTGCTTCTACTTTGCTATGCATTATGGTATGAATCAACTTGTTTGTGGTGGTTGAGTGCTATCACTTGGTCTCTGATACTTTGAGATCCAATAATACTCATTGTATTTCAGTTTTCTAATTGGGTAATTTCAGCTCTCATGGTAAGATATGGCATATAAAGAAGAGCAATGACAGACTGATTCTCCCCTCATAAATCGTTCTTAAAGTAGTAATGAATGCACATCTTCTAGACCTTTATATTGTGGAGAAGAAGGTCTTATTTGGAAAATCCAGCATTCCAGTTTCTCTGAAAATTTGAGTCATATAATCAACAGTAAACCAAGGAATATCAGGCATTTCCAGCTCATTCACAATTATACAATTTGATACTTATTTCAGCCAACCCACTGAATAAATTATTAGTACATTATTTTTAGCAATTTAAACTGCTACATTAAATTCAGCATATCTGCTTAACCAGCCAATATCAATAGGTTCAGCCTGGTCTAATTTTATGTTTCTTATACCATTATCCCACATGCTTAAAATCCATTCACATACATGTTCCTCAGACCTCTGTTTGTTTACATTGTAAAACTCAGGATGGTCCTTTGGTGTGATGCACTTCCTCATAGTTCACACTTTATAACTCTCCTTTAGGAGCCTGCTTAGATTTGGGTCTAGTTATAGGTCTAGAAGTAAAAGTGGGTGGTAAAGGTGGGTCCTGAGGAGTACCAGCATTGTCTTGAAAGATCCACAGATCCCAAACCCGGAAAGGACCACGCGAGAGAGACACTGGCTGCAAAAGCAAGAGGCAAGTTTATTGATACACAGGCGCCTGCGGGTGCTCAGCAACACCCCAGCCGGAGCTTAGGTGAACTGGCACACCGGGCTTTGGGGTACAGATCTTTTATAGGGAGCAGGGGGTTAGTTTCTAGCTTAGCCCAGCAACAGCTATTCTATTGGTTCCTCTGAATCCAGCCTCTTGGTCACCCGGGGGGCAAACTTGTTTTTTCCACTTTATGTTCTCGGAAAAACCATAAAATTGCACCCTGTCCTTTTAGTTCCTGTTTTTACCATGTTTGCTTAAGTTTGGCCCTTCCGGGGTTATCTCTATGGAACATCTTATGGTAACATTATGCGAGACTTGAAGTGCTACGTGCAGCTGGTGGGGTTTTGACATGGGGGTTGTGTAAGGGAACATCTTGCAGCTTCAGGGCACAGGGGTTAGTTTTCCTAATGTTGGGCCTGGGGTCTTGACGTCCTTCAGTCTGTCTGGGCAATATCATCAAGAAAGATCCTTATTTTTTCCACAGGCAATGAAGAATCCATTCTTTCAGAGAGATGAAGAGATCAATACCAGAGTGTGTAGTTGGGGGTGGAGATGACACTGGCACTAACGACTGGAAAGTCACTTCCTCTAGCAAATAAACCCAACAGAATGTAGAAATTTCCCAAGCCTATTCAGTGTCCTCTCACCTGTTCTAGAAATTACAGAATGTCCTTTTTCCCCCCCAGCAGTAACTTTACTTTCATTGCAGACACTGTTTATGGATAAGAGCTAAAATTGCATCGTAATTCAATCTATGACAGGTTGGGGGGTTTATGATCAATTTTCAGCAAACCCCATTCCCATGACTGAAAGATAGAAGTTTCTCCTTCAGTACACACTAAGAAGGCTTTAGATTGCATATGCACACCTAGAGCTGAAAAAAAAATGAGCTCCTGAGCTACTTTTTTGTTGTTGTTCAGTGAAGAAGTAACCAGGGAACATTATTATATTCCTTAGTTTTCCAGAACTGTTAAAAATATCATTTGTAGAGTCACTAGACATTTTGACTCTCACAAGTGGCATATTATGAGTATCAAATGCATTCACTATGTATATAGCTTTAAAGAGTTCATGACATGAATTGTCAGTGTTCTCCTTACTAACAGCTTTAGGAACATTAGGTCTATCCAATTTAGACAATCAACTCCAGAAACCACAAAATCAACTAAGAAAATATAAACTTACAATTTTATTTCTCTAGAACTACTTCTAGTCCCAATAGGATATCTCCATGTAAGATTATAAAAGGGGATTTCCTAGATTTGTTTACGTGTTTGGAAGGTGAATCATAATGGCCACTGCACACTGGAGAGCTGAGGGTACTAGCAGCTGCTCAGTCCAAGGAGATGGAGTCATGAACCAACAATGCCGTCCAAGTATGTGACTGAAGCCTGGAAAATACCTGTAGAATAACTGGTCAGAGTTCATGTTAGAAAAAATGAAGGAGTTGAAGTCTGCTGTCCTTTGATGATGGCTGCAGCAATCTCTGTACCCATTCAAGAATCATGCTTGCATCAGTCTGGGCTTCTTCCTTTTTCGACCCTTTGCTTCATCTGGGAATCCCAGTTTATTAGACACTGTTGCTCATACTCAGCACTGGTCTCCCTCTTTATTTTGATATCCCAAATACCAGTTATCTCTGAAACACGCTCATTGACACACCCAGGAAACTCTTAATTCTAAACATCTCTTAAGTAAATAAAGTTGATATTCCAAAGTAATCATAACACATTTGTATTATCATATATTTGTGCGTTTCTGGGTGCGTGTATGTGTGTGTGTGTGTGTGTGCTCACCTATTTAAAGTACTTGTGGAAAAAATGCTTCTCACAAAATGACTTTTTATTCCTAAATACATTAGTATGCATTTCATAAGCACATGGGATTTCTCCTACAAGAATTCATTTTTATTAAACTTAAAGTAATAATAAATCTACATTTCTTAATATTTAATGTTACTAAACTTTTCTCAAAATGTTATATATTTTAATCAAATATCCAGTTATGTGTCCTGTTACTTGATATTATATACATTTTAATTTTTTTTATTTAGAAGTATGACACTTTTTACCCATTAACTTTTTGATAATACATACATATATATATGTATATATATATGTATGTATGTATATAAAATCTCTTATAAAATGTTTCATTTCCTAAATTTCATACAGATCAGAACCTATACCAAGAGAATTAAATTAAGCTAAAGTAATATTTCAATACCAGTAAATAATGTTAAGCAATTCATATTGAATCACATCAAAAGACTTACAATTATTGATCCTAAGCTTGATTAGATATGCAATTTGCAATTCATCTATTATGTAATAATGTCACACTATGTGAATACCCTGTTTATCACCATATCATATCTAATATTTAGTGGACTTTTTTCAGAATATATACTTGCTTAAAGTTACAAAGAAATTATCTGTTAATTTTATCCCTTCTCCACATTTATTATTTGGGATGGGATTCCTCTATAAAATAGAAGTTTCTTCATCAGTTGTAATTTAACAAATCTAAAATGAAATAAAGGATATTTATAGCTTTTCCTCTATTAACAGTACTCAATCTTTTATACAAATAGCATATATTTGTTTCATTAACACATTTCAAGTAATTTTATGTTCTTTTTTCCCCTAACCTGTGTTTTAGTCAGCATTTTTGCTGCTGTGACCAAAAGACCTGACAAAGAGAATGAAGAAAAAGAAAAGTTTATTTGAGACTCAAAGTTTCAGAGATCTGATAGCCAATTCCGTTGCTCTAAACCCAAATGAGGCAGCAGAAGGACAAGACAATGGAAACTAGCTCAGAACATGGCAACAGGAAGGGGGGAGAGAGAGAGAGAGAGAGAGAGAGAGAGAGAGAGAGAGAGAGAGAGAGAGCATTCAGCTCACCAATAATAAAAATATATACCTCAAAACGAACACCGAACACCTTCTGGGACCTCTTTCTGCAGCCACATCCTACCTGCCAACACTTTCCTCCCAGTTAATCCATATCAGTGGGTAAAGCCAGTTTTTTAGTTACAACTCTCATCATCTAATCATTTCACCTCTGAGCTTTATTGGATTATCTATCTCACATGGGCTTTTGGGAAAGACCCCATATCTAAACCAAAAACTCCTTGTCTGTCTTTTCTAACACAAAGCAAAACAAGGTAAGCAACTAACATTTATAATATTCCTGTAATGTAAATAAATATTCAACCTAAATAGGAAAAAATACTCTTTAAGGCTGTTGCACCAATCATTTCTACATGTCTCATGTTTCTTAAATACGATCATGCCTGATAACACAATGTAAAGAGCAATTTTGAATAGCATGTACTTATACAGTTGATCCCACATAACTCCAGAACTGAAAAGAGTTGGAGAAAATGGTGTCTGTAATGAACATATAAAATTTTTGCTTGTCATTATTCCCTGAAAAATATAGCATAACAAGTAAATAGGTAGCATTTCCATTATATTAAATGTTACAGGTAAGTTAGATTATTTAAAGTATACATGAGTATTTGTGTAGGTTATACAAAAATACTATCAATTTATATAAGAGAGTTGAGGATTCATAGAATTCAGTACCTATGGGGGTACTAAGCTCCAATCCCCGGCAGATATTGAGGGAAAACTATATCTCTATTTTTATCTAAAGTTCTATATTAGAGCTTTCTTAATTTTTTCCCCTAGGGGCATTATATAACCAGTCATTTGCACAGCTGCAGTAGTACTGTATAAATATACCTATTATTTCATGTGAATGGGCATACCTCGAATATTACTTCCAGATTGCTAAATGCTATGGAAATCATTCTGTAAGTCCCCATTGGACCAGAAAATTTAATCAAGTTTTAGATTAACTAGTTGATATGTAGTATATAGCAGTGACAAATATAATTCCAAATTGTTCTTTGGTAGCAATTTGGATTCTTGGATTTTTATTTATTCAGTGTTTGAAATCAAGTAACACAATAATCACTATTAACATTTCAATAATCTTTAATTTGATGATTGGCAATCTGTTTATTTCACCACCTCTAATCTTTAAACACATTTTTGGTATAAAGCATTCCAAAGTTATTTAGTACTTGACTTGCTCCACACAAATGGTAGCCATTTCTTCTGACACAAAAAAAGTTATTTTTAAATTGGCATATAACAATACTTTTTAAATTAGATGTAGGCAGTAGGAGTCATATTCTCAACTGGTGTATCATTGTTGTCAGATTTATTAAAAAAAAGGGGGCAATACATTTTTTTCCATTTTTCAATGTGGTAAAATACATGAAAAAAAATCTACCAATTTAAACAATTCTAAGTATACAGTTTAATATTATTAGACACAATCATGATGTTATATAACCATTAGTGTCATCCACCTCTATACTGCTTTCAATTTTAAAAACTAAATTTTTTCTCAATTATGCAATACTTTTCTATTTCCCCTGACTTTAGACCTAGCATCAAGCATTTTACTTTCTGTGTCTATTATTTTGTCTACTTTTATAACTGAAATCATATAGTAATTGTCTTTTTTGTGACTCATTTCCCTTGGCATAATGTCAAGATTTACACATATTGTGTCATATGTAAGAATTGCCTTTTTTTTTTGAGACTGATTATTATCCTTTGTAAATTTGAATNATATATATATATATATATATATATATATATATGTTCAACATATCTAGAAGTTGGAAAATGCAAATTAATACTACATTGAGAAGTATCTGTTCAGCTCCTGGGCCCATTTATTGATTGGATTATTTGTTTTTTTAGTGTTAAGATTTTTTGACTTTTTTATATATCCTAGAGATTAGTGCTCTATCTGATGTACATGTGGTAAAAATCTCCCATTTTGTAGGCTCTCTATTCACTTCCCTGATTGCTTATTTTGCTGAGAAGAACCTTTTTTGTTTGAATCCATCCAATTTATTAATTCTTGATTTTAATTTTTGCTATATAGGAGTTGTATTAAGAAAATTGGGGCTTAATCCAACATGATGGATATTTGGGCCTACTTTTCCTTCTGTTAGGCACAGGGTCCCTGATTTAATTCCTTGATGCACTTTGAGCTTAGTTTTGTGCATGGTGAGAGATAGGGGCTTAATTTCATTTTGTTGCATATAAATTTCTAGTTTTCCCAGCACCATTTGTTGAAGAGGATATCTTTTATTCAATATGTTTTTGGTGCCTTTGTCTAACATAAGATAACTGTAATTATGTAGGTTTGTCTCTGTGTCCTCTATTCTGTACTACTGGTCTACAAGTCTATTTTGGTTCCAATGCCGTGCCATTTTTGTTACTATTTCTCTGTAGTATAGTTTAAGGTCTGGTATAGTGATGCCACCTGCTTCACTCTTCTTGGTAAGGATGGCTTTAGCTATTCTGAGTCTCTAATTTTTTTCCAGATCTCCAAAGATGATATACAATCAATCAACAAATGTATGAAAAAAATGTTCAATATCTCTAGCAATTAGAAAAATACATATCAAAATCACTCTAATATTTCATCTTACTCCAGTCAGAATGATAGCTATTCAAAGTACAAACAAGAGTAAGTGTTGGAGAGGATGTGGGGGAAAAGGCACATTCATACATTGCTGGTGGGACTGCAAATGGGTGCAGCCAATATGGAAATCAGTATGGCAATTCCTTAGAAAACTGGGAATGGAACCATCATTTGACCCAGCCATCCCAATTATCAGTTTATACCCAAAGGACTCAAAAACAGCATACTACAGTGATGCAGCCACATCAATGTTTATAGCAGCACAATTTATGATAGCTAAATTGTGGAAGCAATCAAGATATCCTTCAGTAGATGAATGGATAAAAAATGTGGTGTATATAAACAATAAAATATTACTCAGCATTAAAAGAGAATAAAATCATGTCTTTTGCAGGAAAATGGATGGAGTTGGAGAATATAATGCTAAGTGCAGTAAGCTAAAACCCCCCAAAAACAAATGCTGAATGTTTTCTGTGATATAAGGATGTGATTCATAATGGGGATGGGGTTGGCAGTGTGGGAGAAATAGGTGAACTTTACATAGGTCAAAGGGTAGGGAGAGGAAGGAAGGGGGTATGGGGGTAGGAAAAACAGCAGAATGAGACAAACATCTGGTGTGACTCTGCTTTGTGTACAACCGGATATATGAAAAATTGTGCTCCATTTGTGTAATACGAACTGAATTTTATTCTGCTATAATATATAACAAATTAGAATAAATAATTTTTTAAAAAAACACATTAAGATTTCATCTCACTCCAATCAGAATGGAAATTATCAAGAATACATTAACAATATATGTTAATGAAGATGTGTAGAAAAAGGGACATTCATACATTGCTGGTAGAACTGCAAATTGGGGTAACCTCTCTGGAAGTAGTATGGAGATTCCTCTGAATATTTGGAGTGATTCCACCATTTGACCAAGTTATCACATTTCTCAACATATACCAAAAGGTCTTAAATCAGCATACTGTAGTGACACGGCTACATCAAAATTTATACCAGCTTGATTCACAATAAATAAGCTATGGAACCAAACTAGGTGGCCTTCAACAAATGAATGAATAAAGAAAATGTACTTATACACAATGGAATAGAATGACATTTGCCAGTAAGTGGATGGAACTGAACATTATCATGCTAAGTAAAATAAGCCAATTCCCCAAAACAAAGGCCATACATTCACTCTGATATGAGGATGCTAATTCACTATTAGTGGGTGGGGGAGGAGAAGAATAGAAGTTGATTGGATTAGACAAAGGGGAATGAAGGTAAGGGAGGGGGTGGAAAAAGGAAAGACAGTAGAATGAACCACACATAACTTTCCTATATTCATATATGAATATATGACTAGTGTAAGTCCATATCATATACAACCACAAAAATGGGAAATTATACTCAATGTATGTTTGATATGTAAAAATACATTCTATTGTCACGTGTAACTACGAAGAACCAATAGAAAATTTGGTCTTCAGGATTAGATCATGTGAGATTTTTTTCAGATATGCACAGTTGGATTCTATTTCTTACAATATGTACAACTGCTTTAGAGTGCCTTTGTCTTTAATATCTGCCTAACAAAAAGTAGAAAATAGAAAAAGTGAGGTAAAAGAGGCCGGGCTGGGGTTGTGGCTCAGTGGTAGAAAGCTTACCTAGCATGTGTGAGGCACTGGGTTCCATCCTCAGCACCGCATATAAATAAAATGAATAAAATAAAGGTTCATCAATGTCTAAAAATATACTTTAAAAAAAGAGATAGGCCACTGGCTCTTTCAATCCCTGGGAAGTAATATCATCAGGAGGCCAAAGGGCTTAGGAAAATGGGGGAAATGAACAATAATAATCAGGCTCCCTCGTTTTTTTGTTTGACTGTGTTATCAGAAGCAGTGACACATCATGTGCTTCTGACATTTAGAAGATAGGTTTCTTTTTGTACACTCTGGCTCCTTCAAGTTGTGTGCAGGCGGTTCCAAAAACACATGCAAAGCAACCTACCTTTGGACTGGGACAAGGATCTTTAGTTGTTACTACATATATTATGGACTGAGATTGAATGTGACTAACCAGGTCTTCCTTTGAGGATGTAAGCTTATAGTAGACTCAGAATTCCAAGAGTTGCATCAGACAAATTATTTCAGTCCTATTGTTTTCTAGGTAACAAGACAGATTTTGTAAATTTTTTATTCTACCTTGTTTTCAGAATTTTCTCTTGGTGACATAATATTTCAAAGGTTGTAATTGATGTTGAACATTTGTGTTCACATTTCAAATAAAGAATTGTTTTCTGCAGTTTGCCTTTATATTTTCATATTCTTCTCTATTTATTATTTCCTGACATTAAAATATTTGCTCATTTATGATGCTACTATACAATAATGAACATTAAAAAGGAATATAGCAGAGAAATAGTCAAATCATGAATAAGCATTGAATATTTCCAAATTAATATGTCAATATTTACATATTTATTCAAAGGAAAAGTATGCATATGTCTGCAGATCCTTGTTTCTTCATTATGTGCAATATAAGAAAATTCAAAACAACTCAAATGTATGAAAAGAGTCATCAGTTGTGTTGTATTCATTCAATGTGATATGATACAGTGGTTTCAATAATGAAGTACTCACATTTTCTATATGAACAAGTCTCAAAAAAATATTGTTGGGCCAAAGAAGCAAGTAGCAGAATTAGATTTTGTAATTGCATTTGAATAAAACAAAAACTACATTATTTAATATATGATTTGTACATATCATATTTATTTCCTTAATAAAAGAGTTGTGGTTTAGATATATGGTATCCCCCATAAGCTGATGTGTGAGACAATGCAAGATAACTTAAGAGGTAAAATGATTGTATTATGAGCTCCTTAAACCAATCAATGCATTAATCCCCTAACAGGTAGATAGGCCATGGATGGATTGGGTGGGTCACTGTAGACATGCCTTTGGGTTACATATTTTGCAAACTGAACTTGTTCTCTCTCTGCTTCCTTATGTCAAGTCCTGATCTGCTTTCCTCCACCACACTCTTCCCTGAGATAAGGGATGTCTTCCCTTATCTCAGGCCCTAAGAAATGGAGTCAGCCGTCAATGTACTGAGACCTCTGAAACTATGAGCACCAAATGAACTTTTTCTCCTATAAAATTGGTTTTTCCAGGTCTTTTGGTCACACAAGGCAAAAAGCTGACTAAGACAAACAGTGATAAACATACTTGAGATAGTGTATACTTTTCTGTAAGAAGAGAGAGGTATGTACTTGTCATTGGATGAGAATGTATATTTTTAATATGTGATTGATATATTTATTGAGATAATCATTAAAATAACAATTATTGAGAGATAAAAGTGATAATCTTTCTTGAAGATTCATAATATATATATATAGAGAGAGAGAGAGATAGAGATATATAGATATATATAAATATATATTTTTTTTTAATTGAGGGGTTTTGGGTACCAGGAATTGAACTCAGAGGCACTCAACCACTGAGCCACACCCCCAGCCCTATTTTGTAATTTATTTAGATACAGAATCTCACTAGCACCTTGCTGTTGCTGAGGCTGGCTTTGAAATCATGATTACACTGTCTCAGCCTCCTGAGCCACTGGGATTACAGGTGTGCACCACCATGCTTGGCCATAATGATATTTTTGATTAAAGGATTTTAATATTCTTAGTGATGAATTATAATAGTGCTTATTCATGTTTATAAGTTAAATTATTGAAGAATTAATGATTCTTTGTCTTTCTGAACAAGTGCAGGTGAACTACATAGCAGTCTGAACTAAAATATTGTTGTAGCCAGTGAGAGGGGTATGTCCAGAGATTTTTATCTCAGCATCAGATGTCGTTGCAGAAAGTGATAAGCAACCAATGTAGCCCTCAGAGCCAGAGTGCAGAAGACTAAATTGGAACTACTCTTTGGAAAATATACATATTACTTTAAGAATATTTACTTAGAACACTAGTAGATGTTGCATATGATGAGGAAGAGTACAGGGGATAGAAAAATGAAAACAAATGATATAGAGATTAAATAAATGTATCAAGAAAATAAGAAAAATTGAAGAATGATGATTATGATAATCTATGAGCACTGAGATAGAATTAACTCAGCGTTATATCTGAGGGTAAAGACAGAAGGGGAGGTGGCAGAGGAAGAGAAGGAGAAAAAGGAGAAGGAGAAGAGAAAGGAGGGGGAGAAACAGCATTACCAGTGGGTGAAAGAAAGAAATATTAATAACAAAAATAATGCAGGGAGTGGTGGTACCAGCCTCTCAACACCTGGGAGGTCAAGGCAGGAAGATTACAAGCTTAAGGACAGCATCAACAATTTAGCAGAGCCCTAAGCAACTTAGTGAGAAACTGTCTCAAAATAAAAACCAAAAAGGGCTGGGATGTAAATCATTGGTAAATTATTACTTACATTATTAAGATGTAAATCAATCCTAATAATAATAATCATAATAATATTGTATTTGTATCCAAAGATTATGTATAAACAGGTAATGAGAGGGAAATTCATAGAAAAAGTGTAAATTAAGAAAAATATAAAACTTGTAAAATAATCATAAGACTGAAGAAAACAAAGTAATTTTGAGATAAAACATGTGTAGATGCTTTACAAGATAGAATTAACAAATAATTACAAAAGTTAGCTGCTCTTTTTCTAAACAAAGCAATATTAAAGTCTGTGCTTAGTGACAGCAATAAAAGGGGTGCATAAGATTTTGCATGTAAAATTTTAAGTAGAAATGTGAAAGAAGTAAAAGAAGCATATGTAAGCTTATGTATTTGAACATATTAATGAAATTCTTCTCTGTATAGAAAAATATGGCAAAAAACATTGATTCAAAGCAAACTAGAAAATGCACACAATTTAATTACTATGATAGAAAAAGGAAAAATCATCAGTGTTGACATTTCCAAAATCAGTAGGCTAGTCAGTTTCACATAGGAATCCTGTTAGACATGCAAGATGTAGCCTTTGACAGAGTTGTTTTTTTTTTTTTTTTTGTTTTGTTTTGTTTTACTGATACAGCCCATGAAGATCTCAAGTCCTTGAATCAGACACAAAATCTGATAAAGCACACAAAACAAAAGTCTCATTTTGAATATGGAATCTTCAGTAAATTCTAACAGAATGTTGCAGTATATTAAAAAATTATAGTTTTTGCAGAAATCATAGGATGTTTTAATATTAGTAATTCTAATTATATTATTTGTTACAGTGATAATTTTAAAGATCAAAACAGGTCTTTTCAGTGTTGCAGAGGCTTTCAATTAAATTCAATATTCACTCTTCACAAGAAGAAAAAAATCCATAGTGACATTTGAAACATCTTCCCTGAGAATCATAATACAAATAAACTATGACACATTTAAGCATTGTAAAACCATACACACATACAAACACACATTGTTTTAGACTGGTAGTATAATATTTTCTCCAGCATAAATTAAAATTAAATGTCACTTTCAAATGAATGAGATTATACACGTGTATATTTTTATAAAATAGGAAAGGGTAGGAGATGGGACATTAAGACACTCTATTAAAATTTTATTTCAATTTTATCTAAATACTGCTTGTTTGATTGCTTTTTTTGTTTGTTCTTTTTTACCTCAGACATGTTTTTTATTCTTTAAAAATACTAAAGTACTAAAAATGAGACAGCTTACTATAAAAATTAAAATGGCCATATATAAATTTCCTGATGTATATATTAAAATTTATTACACAATCTCTGATATTTCCACCAAACATTTTCTGATCTTATCTAAACCCTTTAAATAAGGATGATTTTAACACTATACATTAGTAAGAAAAATTTTAGTGGACTTTAGGGTATTGTTATGATGATTAGACATGATACAATTAACATATTCTAATACTATTGATTAAATGCTACAATTCTCAACTGCACCCATTTAAATGAAAAACTGAATTATTTTTATATGCATTAAAAATTACTTGATTTGGGGAACAATTGACATTTTTGTTTCCTAAGTTTAGTTTAAACAAAGTCCAGTGATTCATGTTAGCACAAAACATTAAGAAAAAAGAAAAGTTAGTATTAGGCTTTACTACATCTAGAAGAAAGAAAAAGAACTTCAAATGATTAACAGAAAGACTTAAGGAAGCTAATTGCAACCCTGACTTCAGAATCACAGTACAAAGAATTTTAGATTTTTGCTGGGCTCTTGACATCTAATATAATGCCCAGCAGCATGAAAGTATCGCACTGTCATTGAATCTTCAATATAAACTGTCAAAGATGAGAAGCTTCCTTGTATATTCTGGCCAGCGACCCTTCAATTGCAGGGGAATGACTGACATACAACAGTTTTTCTATAATATCTTACAATACATTCTTTCTATTGTACATTTATCAAAACTACATGGAAACATTCCTAGAATCAAGTCTGGAGTTTTGTGTTATTTGAAATGGGATGCTGATAGCTAGAAATATAAGCTAGAAATTAATGCAGATTTGCTTTCATACATACTCAATAAAAGTATGTGTTTAATAAAGGAACTCTATTAAAGGAAATGAAGCACATAAAAATAAATCTCAAGCAAGTCTTTGTAACAGAGATTCTTGGATGTGTTTCAGGTAAGTCCTTGAATCCTCAAATTTTGCATGTTTAATTAGGAGCATATGTTTATTGTTCTAAGGAGAAATTTCACTAGCTTTCATCAGATTCTAAACTGTGCATAAGACCCAAAAGAGTTAATGAATGTACATAAGTAAATGAATGACTTTAATATAGGAATTGTATTTGTAATTTGTGGTTCTATGGTTATATATTACCACTGTCGATTCAAAAGTTCAAAAAATGTGTAGTGCATAATGTACATATCTGAAAATTATTTATGTATTGGCAGATCAGGTGGGAGAAGGCTAATTATAAATATTATTTATTAAGCTAAAAATTTTTACAAAGTTAAAAGAGAACAAGAAGAAAGAAAATCTTTAAAAAAATGAACAAGTTCGGAGTATCATTATGAGGGTTATCTTGTCTTCCTGTAAAGCTATAGAAATTAGGATAGTGTGGTCCTAATGCAAAAAGGAAAATACATATCCCCTGGGAGAGAAACAAAGCAATATTTGGAAATGGAGTTATATAACATGAAGGAATACTTCATTTAGGGCAAAGTTACAGAACACTGAACAAAAGAAACTCTTCAATAAAACAGAAGCGTCAATTGTACATATATATGGGAAAAAATAAACTATCTCTAAACACAATTTACATTCTGCAGAAAAATTTAATCCCAGGAGGATTTTATATCTGAACATTACAGTTAAACCAAGAAAGTTCAGCAAGTGAGAACATAAGAATATCCTTTTATCCTTTGAGTAGGTAAGATTTCTTAAATAGAACACAAAAAGTACAAAACATGAAAGAAAGGTAAAAGAGGAAAAGAAAATCTCATTGACCCCATGAACACTTTGCTCTTCAGCCAGAAAATGTTCACAAAAGTCACATTTATAATTATAATTCTACATTCTCAGTTCTCATTTTCTTCCTAGACTATTCCATTTAGCTGTTGGTCCACATAATCCCTCTGAAATGACTTAAGGGGTCTAATGAACTTATCTCAACTAACCAAGAGTTGTTTCCTATCCTCATCTTTTACTAAGCAGCTTTCAACACATCTTGTTTCTTACTCCAAGATGATGTATTATTCTGAATTCCATAACTCAAGACTTTGTTGATATTATTATATAGTCATTAGATGCAGTAACAACTGTTTGCTTTATGGGCTGCAAAGTGCAATCCTTTCTTTAATCATCACACCTAGAATGGAAAAAAAAAAAGGAAGAATGGAAGGAAAGAGGGAACTTCACAGTGGAAGGGCATGGGGGAAGTGAGGAACAGCTCAGAGCATGGAAAACAGGAAGGAAAGAGAGCTCTGCTTGCCAGAGACAAAATATAAACCTGAAAGACATGCCCCCAATGACCTACTTCCTCCATCCATACTCTACCTGCCTTCAGGTACAGCTCAGCTAATCCATATCAGTGGCTGATGCCACCAATTAGTTCACAACTCTCATTACCTAATCATTTCACTTCTGAAACTTTATGCATTGTCACACGTGAGTTTTGGGGACATACCACATATCTAAACAATAATATCTTCCACTTCCAATTGACTGCAGGTTTTCTAGGAAAATAGTTGATAAAGCTAGCTGAATCACTTCACTCTGATTCCATAGCCTAGCTATAGCCAATTTAGATTATCACTCTGTAACATTCATGAATGGGAATTAATATTTACATTCAATAAATAATTGAATTAATGTTAAAACCTTATACTGTGGAAAGTAACATACCAAATCTATTCACTATATGTCATATTTATATATGGAATATTAGAAAATAAAAAAGAGTAAAACCTCTGCCCTCTCTATTCCTAAATAGGGATTTGGGGAGAGAAAACTAAAAATATATCCACTTCAAGTCTCCCTCTTTCACCAGTTTTTATCTAGATGCCTTCCTCAGCGAGAACACTGGTGTCATCTCTAGCTGAGCTCTGCAATTTAGGGGTACAATAAATTCAGGAGAATGTCACCAAGAGTTATAACTGCATACTCAAAAAATGCTTTTATTATTAATACCTTGGTATTATGGACTCCATGTATGTGAATAGTTTGACTACTATTCAGATGACATTGAACTTGGATAGAGAGGTTCCATGTGCTATTTCTTAACACCTTCAAGAAGAGTTTAATATTAAAATATGACAAAACTTAAGTTTTATAACATAAAACTTTCCATGTATTTTTACCAATGTAAGCAGGTGAACCTACAATGTATTTTTTTTTCTTTTCACCTTTTTCCTTTTTATCTGCCAATTTCACCTCCCCTAATCTTCAAGTAGCACTTAGCTGAATGAAATAAAAGCATGGCAGAATTCTTAGACCATTCCTATTTTTGAAGTGTACTGAGCCGTAGACATAGTTCTCCATCTTTCACAAAATCAAACTGAAATTTCAGGTAGATTACCCCCAGGTGTTTCTGATTCTCATTCACTTGCCCATATGAATAAACATCCAATAAAATGGTTCTATTAAATATTGTAATATCATAAATAGGTTATCACAGTAAATCATGATACAAACACTATTAAGAAAGCACTACAAATGTGGGGGAATTCCTGGCAATTTAAAGAGAAAGAAAAAATTGAACCTTTAAACAAGGTAGAATTTTGATTCTTATTCATCAGTGTAATCAGTGCTATATGTTCTTAATACAATTCCAGAGACTTCTTGTTTATAGGTTTGAGGATATATATAAAAGAATGCTTAAGCCCCCAGACACAGGCATGCATGCCTGTAATCACAGTGGCTTATGAGGATGAGGCAGGATAGCAAGCTCAAAGCCAGCCTCAACAAAAGCAAGGCACTAAAAAACTCAATGAGACTATGCCTCTAATTAAAATACAAAATATGGCTGGGTGTGTAGCTCAGTGGTCAAGTACCCCTGAGTTCAATCCCCAGTACACCCAATCACCCCCAAAAAGAATATCTAGAAAAAAAATAACTTGAAAAATTTTAATGAGTGCACTGTCTATGATCCTATTGGCCCAGTTTTAACTGAAAGTTAAAATTGTTGTGATTTTTATTAACCTGATATATTTTACATAAATAGATTAAATGCAAAAAGAAATAAGAAGGATAAGTCAAACATTTGGTCCAGACTATTTACTACTCATTTTTTTCAATAAAAAATTTTTAAGCCTATTTTCCATAGGGAAAATACAACTGATATTTAAGAGTCAAATTATGTAGATAAGAGTTTCCAATTTAAATTGAAAAACTCACAGCAAATTACTAAGTGTATAAATAATAATAATAATAATAATAATAATAAAACAGAAAGAGAAAGATAGAAAGCCAGCTATACCACATTATATACCAAATTTTGCCATCCATACTATATTTCTTAGGCTTACTGTTAGTTCCTGACATTAAAAAGGAACTAAAATCTTTCTCACTGTTTATACTTCAAGAGCATACAGATGTGATACATAGGGATGGAGTCAATGAAGATATCTAGATTTAAAAGTGAAAGCAACATTTATTTGTTTTGTAATTCTAAGAAAAATAAATAATCTATCCAAGACCATAAACCAACTAATCTGACATTCAAACAAAGAGAGAAAATAATCACTAAGAGAGACTTTTTTATTATATTAAATGAAAGACTGATGGAGTACAACAAGAAAATTACATTAAAAAATAAATCATATCATGGTTTTGTATTTTTTTTTTGTTAATTTTGTACAAACATCCAGAAATGAAGGATGGCTTTGTGAAAGGCAGAGTGTATCTTAAGAGTTTGAAATACAGAACAGCTGGTCCAGTGCCATCGATGGTCAAGCATTTGCATTAGTAAACAAAAAATATATTATGAAAGGTTTTATCTTATGTTTAATGAGTCCTATCTCTAAATATTTTATAATTGTAAAGAAAATATTTCTACTACCAAAAGAAAAAAAGAAAGAAAAATGTTTATTATGCAGATTAAGCCATAAATAAAAAAACTCAGGATGTCGTCTACAGTTTTTCACAAACCAAAACATAATATTTCAGCTTATTTTCACCAGTTTCTTTCTACAAGCACATCAAAGAAAATGGTGACAACATTTGCATTTAGCAGCTTGTGAAAATTGAACAATGACTGTGCTAGTAAATACATTGTCTTCTTCAGTGAGATTATTTACTTCTTTGGCAATTTCACTGTTGATGAGGACATGAGAAATTACTTTTACTGCAGGCTGTATGATATGTGGAATTTTTATCAGATGGTTGTTATTAAACATTGTTTAAATGAAAAGTGACACAGTCTCCTTTAATGGGATGAATGTTCAAAAGATTAACAAACAAAAAAACCTTCCAGCATGAGCTGAATTTTTATGATTTTTCCTTGGCACACTGCTGTACTATGAAAGTTTTAGGTGATTTTAAGAAATTACTGGAGTCATCTTAATTCCCAGTTCCCCTAGGAAGCTCCAAAATACTAAGTGTTGTCTTTGGCTTCTTTATTTGACCTTTCTTAATCTTTATCAATCTTAACTGTCTCTGGAAACACACAGTTTACACCAACAAATACTTTTCAACATAAGGTAAAGAAGAATGAGTGATAAGAACAAAAGCAATAATGCTATCCTGATGAAAAATCTAGACTGAAGGAAATACTGTTTTTCAAGTAAACAATATTTATAATTTATTTACAACTATGACAATATGTTTTTCTTGTGTGACCTTGAAAAAACTTTCCATTGTGATACAAAAAAAAGTATTGCATTACAAACTGTAGATGTAACTAAGATTTGGATATTATATATATATATATATATTATATATATTATATATATATATTAATATATATTATATTTTATTTATATATACTGTATATAACTAAAAGACATATAAATTAGTGAATTAAAATTAGTATAAAATTTTTGTAGTCATATACTATTATTCAATAATGTCCATTATAGGCAGATAAATATTTTAAAAAGTACATATGCAAAAAGAAAAAAACTAGGTATATGGTTATGTGGAAGCAAACAATAAGATCAAATACAGATAGCACTGTTTTAAATGTCTTGTACTAAGCCGTTCTAATATCCGAGGGAAATATTAAGCATATAAATTTTTCTTCACCATCTTTCATAACTAGTAATTTCGAACTGCACTGATAAACAGAAGCTCCTGACAATACTCTCAATTTAAAGCTTCTTGAAATACGAAATAAGACCTAAAATATGAAACTATCAGAAGAAAACTTAGTGGATATATCTCAAGACATTCACGTAGGCAAATATATTTTGAATAAGACCTTAAAAGCATGGAAAGCAAAATGAAAATTTATATCAGATGAAAAAGCTACTGTACAAAAAAGGAAATGGTAGAGTGAACAGACAACCTGCATAATTATATAAAATATATTAAAACTATATATATGACATGTTTGATATCCAGACTATGTTAAGAACTCTAAAAACTCAGTAACAAAATACCAAAGAAAGACATTTTTAAATGGTCAATTGATTAACTAGACATTTCTCAAAAGAAGGCATACACATGTTCAGCAGATATATCAGTAACCGCACAGTGTCATTAATTGTCAGGGAAGCACAAATTAAAATGAAAATGACATATATGCTCACTCTAGTAAAAATGAGTCTAATCAGGGCTGGGGTTGTAGCTCAGTGGAAGAGCGCTTGCCTGACACATGTGAGGCACTGGGTTTGATCCTCAGCACCACACAAAAGTAAGTAAATAAAATAAATGTCTGTGTCCATCTACATCTAACTAAAGAAAAAAATAAAACAATGTCTTATCAAAAAGAGTTAACAATAGAAAGTTCTGGTGAGGATTTTGAGAAAAGAAAACATTTATACATGTTGATGGAAATATAAATGAATATAGCCATTGTGAAAAACTGTCTATAAAGATTCCTCAAAAAATTAAAAGTAAAACTACCACCTAATACACCAATCCTGCACTTCGGTACAAATATCCAAAGGAAAGGGTATATCAGAGTACATATCTGCACTCTCTATTCATTCTGTTACTTACTCACAGTAGCCAATAAATGGAACCAATGTGTACATCAAGGGAAGGATGCATTATAAAATCTTGTGTGTGTGTGTGTGTGTGTGTGTATATATATATATATATATATATATATATATATATATATATACTATTCAACACTAAAAAGAATGAAATTCTGTCATTTTCAACACCATGTGTGTAAACAAATCATTATGTTAAGTGAACAAAGCTAGGCACAGAAGGACACATACATGATATCACTTATGTGGAATCTAAAAATGTTGATCTTGTTGGAGAGTAGTATGGTGATTACCAATGGCTGGTAGAAGTAAGTGGGATGGAGGTATGGGAAATATCGATCAATGGTTAATAAGCTATAATTTAAAAAAGCAAGAAGATCGGTGAGCTACTGTAAAGTAGCATGACTATGGATAACATAAATGTCCCATTCACTTCAAAAAGTTAGAATAAAGTATTTTGAAAGTTTTTGCCATAAAGAAATGAAAATGTTTGGGGTTGGGGTGGTGGCTCAGTGGTAGAGTGCCTGCCTAGCATGTGTGAAGCACTGGGTTCAATTCCCAGAACTGCATACAAATAAATAAAATAAAGGTTCATCAACAATTAAAAAATATTTTAAAAAATGAAAATGTTTGAGGAGATAGATATGTTTAACCCCACTTAATGATTACACAATGATTTCATAGATTGAAATATCACATTATTCTATTGACATATGAAATATTTGTTATGTGTCAACTAGGAAATAATCTAAATATAAGTAAATAATAAATAAATAAAAGATTCTTAATGACAAATGTAGCATTTATTGGTGTATTCCTATTCCCAGTGTAATAATAGGAATTGTATTTTAATAAGTTACAGAAACTCATCCTCTAATTCACAGAACTTATCTACATGTCTTCCTCCTGACCACTGTTAAGTCATAAACAAATGTCATAAATCAAAATTATGCTTTGCTAATCTTGTATTTCTTATCCATTTGGATAGCTTTGTCATAGATAGCTTTTAAGAATTAATACATTTTTAAATTTTTGACAAAGTACCTTTACCCTTTTCTTGAAGCATGACAATTTAAGTATCTGTCCCATATTTCTTTGTTCCTTTACTTTTTTTTTTTTTTTTTTTTGGTTTGTCACTTAGTTTCTGTGGTCCAAGTTTTTTCTACTCTATCACTTCACCCAAACTTTTAGTCAAAATTGTTCAGGATTTTCCACTATCTCTTTATATTTTTATATCCTTTGTCTAGTTTACACTTTGGGGTCAATGATAAAACTTATGAAAACTTATGAAACCTCTGAGATAACTAATTCAAAATTTCTAGTATAATATTCTACCCTATGAAACCGTTGTTTTAAAAGAACTCTTCAAATTCTTATGACTTCAATGAAGTCTACATGATATTGATTGCTTTACATTGTTTGCTTTTTATATTGAACAATGGACATACATAGCAAGTTACATAATCAAACTTTTGATCTGAAATTCCATGAATTTAGCATTTTCAGCATACATCTCATGACTTTTTTCTGCTAAGATCAAAACATTTACAACTAATCTAATGATTCTTATCCTGGATTGGAAAATATTCAAGCTCAAATATTAAATCTGAGATCTCATATTAAAAATCTCAAGGCAAAATACACTTTCCTTCCTATAAATTTTGTATATTAAACATTGTTAATTCTATATTCTTAGACTTGCAATAAACTTAAGCAAAATGATGAAATTGAAACTTCTACAGAAATTAAATGAGATTTGGGCATCCACATTTTTTCCCACTGCTCTTATTTTCAATAAATCATTGATATATCAACTAAAGTTTTAATATGTCATTGATAGAGCAACTAAAGCCTTAATGTATAAAATATATAAAGCCATTTAACCATCTAAAACAAATTGCTCACTACGAGGATGGCCAACAAGGACTTGTATTGAAGCCAGATTTAAAGTTAGGTAGTCAGTGTAGTTAGGTAAATCCGGTCTAATATTGAGTGAAATCTAAAATGGAGGCCGTGCGGAGAATGACTCAGGGAAAACACAGGACAACTCATGGAATGTTAATGAAGTCCCGAAAAGGCCCTAGGCCAAAGTCCACCTCAAAGAAATGTTAATGAACAGCCCCCAGCAAAAAGGTGCTGACTCAGAAGTCCTTCCTGACCAGATTACTTCTTTGGCCCACCTGTGTCCCACCCCTTGGGCCTTCCCACCTACATTCCATCACTGAAAGAACTATAAAAAGGGGAGACAACATCCCTTCCATGGATTCCACCTCTTGGGTCCCCTTCTTCCTCTGGGAGAAGTCTTTTCTGCTGTCCTTTAATAAACTTCTAATTTCTACTCTGACCTTGCCTCGGCGTGCTTCTTTGGTGTTATTCTTCAACATTGGGGAAGCAAGAACTCATCACAGGTCAACAGCGGTAACAGTATCATGTGGCTTTAACCAAACACATCAGTCACACCATTAAAGTGTCAAGCTAATCACACTCCTCTCTTTTCAGTTATAATCACAATGCATATATTTACATTTCTTATGATTGTTTTGTTTTTTTTCCCATTTTTACATGCCATTTCTTCTTACTGGAATCCCATTCCTTATCTATTATTTTCCCAACACTAAACTGAATATGCTTAAATTTAATCTTTTTACACTGGAATTCTTCCCTTGTTATCATGTCTATATAATATCTTAGAGAATACAAATATATTTTTGAGCCATATATTTAATATTCTTTAATATTTTCCATTTCCATTACAATAAATTCCAAACAATTTTAAAGGACATGTATTAAGTATGCATTGTTCATAATAGATATGAACAATATCGACATAATAACATATTTGTTTTTTCATGCCTACACATGCTTACGCATGCCTACACATAAGTGAAAATGAAAAATTGTAATATAAAAGGGATGGGAAGAGATAATATTATCTTGTTATTATAAATGTCTTACATTATTGTGAATCAACATAGCATAGTTTGAAAATATACTGGGATTGACTGTAAATGTAATTTGCAAACTCCACACATTTAGACAATGGGAAAGGCTGGGTACTGTGGCACACACCTGTAATTCCAATATCTATGGAGATTGAGGCAGGAGAATCACAAGTTTAAAGCAGAGCCTCAGCAACTTAGTTAGACACTAAGCAATTTGGTGATATACTGCTACAAATAGTAAATAATAATAATTTTTTTTAAAAAAAAGGATTTGGGGATGTGGCTCAGTGGTTAAGCACCCCTGGGTTCAATCCCTGGTACCTAAATAAATTAGTTAAATAGCTGGACACTCCATAATAATGGCTGAATAATCCAGAATATTTGGAAGATAAGTAACACACTTAAAATAATGCATAAATCCAAGAATAAATTGCAAAAAAATTAAAAATTATTAGGAACTAAATGAAAATAAAGATACAATTTAGAAAATATGTGGTTTACAGTGAATAGTTTGCTTGGAGGGAAACCTAAATAATTTAATATTAGGAAAACATAAAAAAATAAATAATTTCATCTTCTAGGAAGCTAGAAAAAAATTGCAAGTAGAATCCAAAATAAGCAGAAAAGAATAAAAATCAAGCTTAAAACAGGAATCAATAGAATTAAAAGCAGTAAATCAGTTGAGAAAACCAAGAAAACTAAAAACTGATTCTTTAAAAAGATTTTTTCAAAAGTAATCCTGTTGTCAGCCAAACCAGGAAAATATACAAAAACAAAACATATTATGAATATTACAAATGAAACTGGAATACCACTTCAGCTTCCATAGATATTTCAAATAAAATCCATGATTACTGTGGGCACTTTATACCCATATATTTGGCAACCTAGATAAAAGGGATAGATTTCTTGAAAAAGAGAATCCACTAAAATCACACAAGAAGAGGTATGTTATCTGAATAGGATTGTCCATATTAATGATATCAAATCACTATATAATAACCTTCAAAACCTGAAAACATTAAGCCTAGATTGGTAATCATTTAATTCTGCACAAATATTTTAAAAAGTAATTACATCAATTATCTTCCTTCTCTTTTAATATATAATATCAGAGGATTACTTTCTCACTCATTCTGTAAGGTTGTCAATAATCCAATGTTAAAATCAGAGAAAAACTTAAAAAAAACAGAGAAATACATATTAATTACTCTAATGACATAGGTGAAAGAAATTATCAATAAAATATGAGAAATTTGAATCCAAATAGATTGTAAAAAAATTATGTACCATGATCAAGTATGATTTATGCCTGGTATGTGTGGCTACTTTAGCATTGGAAAAATAATTAGTGTAAGTAATTAATCATATCAACTGTCTCATATAGCAAAAAACATAATAGATGCCTAAAAGTATTTTTGAAAATTAAATTATTTATGATAAAAATTCTATGTACACTTGGAGTATAAAGAAACTACCTAAACTTGGTATGGAGAATCTACAAAAATCCTATAGCTAGCATTATTTTACAGGGGAGAAACTATAGTTTTCCCCAAAATATCAAGAATGAAACAAGGGGTGTCTACTCTCAACCATTGCTTTTCAGCAAAGTACTGAAAGTTCTAGCCAATGCTACAAGAAAAGGAAAAATAAATGTTCACAGATGGCAATAAAACTGTTCTATTCACAGACCACATAATTATCTATGTCATAGAAAATATTTTAAAGATAAACTCTCAAATTATTTAGTGATTATAGGAAGATTGTGTGAGACAAGTTTCATATGCAATAGTCAATGGTTTTCCTATGAAATGAAAAACTGGAAATTTTAAATCTATAATTCTATTTACATTATTAGTACACCCCTAAGACATTTATAAATATAAATAATTAGTATAAGAGCTATAGGATAAAATGTGCAAATTGTAATAAAGAAATAATATAAATAATTAAATTGTGAAATATACAAGTTTCATGTTTGTAATATATGAAAAAAATGTTCAACATCTATAGCAAATTGAGAAATCCAAATTAAAACTACATTGATATTTCACTTCACTCCAATCATAATGACAATTATCAAGAATACATTAACAATATATATTGATGAGGATGCGTAGAAAAAGGTATACTCATACATTGCTGATGGTACTGCAAACTGGGGCAACCACTCTGGAGAGCAGCATGTAGATTCCTCAGAAAACTTGGAATGGAGCCACCATTTGACCCAGTTATCCCATTCCTCAGTATACACAGAGGATTTAAAATCAGCACACTATACTGACACCACCACATCAATGTTTATAGCAGCTCAACTCATAATAGCAGATCTATGGAACCAAACTAGGTGTCCTTCAACAAATTAATGGATGAAGAAAATGTGGTACATATACATAATGGAATATTACTCAGCCATAAAGAAGAATGAAATGATGCCATTTGTTTGTAAATAGATGGAACTGGAGATTATCATGCTAAGTAAAATAAGCCAATTCCAAAAAGCCAAAGGCTGAATGTTCTCTCTGATTTGTGGATGCTAACCCAAAACAAGGGAGGTTGGTGGGGTGAGGGTGGGGGATAATAGAAATCCATTGGATTAGAAAAAGGGAAATAAGGGAAGGGAAGTGGAAGGAGAGTAGAACAGACAGTAGAACGAATCAGACATAATTTCCTACCTTGTATTTGAATACATGACCAGGGTAACTCTGCATTATTATAACCACAAGAACAGGATCCTAAATAGAATAAATTACACTCCATGTATGTATTATTTGCTAAAATACATTGTACTATCATGTATAGCTAAAAAGAACAAATAAGAATTAAAAACTAAACTGAACAAAGAGCTCTGAAATACATTAAGAAAACAAATAATGTAAAAATGGGAGTTGAGGGAACTTCACCAAAAAAATACATACATGGCAAATATGCTTATCTAAGATGGTATACATCATAGTTCATCAGGGCAAAATGAATCAAAACAATAATAAGATACTTCTATACACCTATTAGAATGTCAAAAATCTAGAACATTTAAACCCCCAAATTGTGAGGAGGATGTGAATTAGCAGAGAATCTCATTCGTTATTGGTGGGGATGCAAAATTATTTGGCCACATTTGGAGACACATTTGATACGTTCATGAAAAACTTAACATACATTTTACCTTAGAAGCCAAACAAAAATCAATTTTTACCCAAAGTAACTGTAAACTATGTATACACAAAAATTTACCTTAGCATTTATGAAAGCTATAGTCATGATTGATGATATTGGCAACAACCAAGATATCCTTAAGCATGTGAATGGATAACCTGAGCTACATCTAGACAATGTGGTATTATTTAGTGCTAAAAAGGAACAGATCATGGTATGTTATGCATATGTCATAAATGCATATTGATAATTAAAAGTGGAAAAAAAACTCATAAAATCTAGAAAAAAAAAGTGGAAAAAAACTCATAAAATTTTGGAAAAGACAAAGTATTGAAGCAGTAAAAACTCATTTATTTTCAAAACCTAAGCAAGAGACAGGCATGAATAGGTGGAGCATAAATAACTTGTAAGGGCAGTGATACTACTATTAGTAATACTGGTGTTATATTATACAGTTGTTCAAGGCCATAAAACACATAATAGCAAATATGTCTTAATGTAAATTATTTTGAGTGATAATGATGAGTTGATGTATGTTCTTCAATTGTAACAAATGGGAAGTATATATATGAGGAAAGATCAAGGCTTCGAGAAAATCTCTGTACATTCCACTCAATTTGTGTGTGTGTGTGTGTGTGTTAACATAAAACTGTGCTTAAAATCTATCAGCCTTTTATTGTATGAGTGTTTGAAATGTCTGAAAGAGCTTGCCTCTCCTCAATACAACTTTGCATATATTTCATACCTTAAAATATAAGTTCATAAATGGAAAATGAAAACCTATAGATAGATGTAGATTGAATGTAGATGTGAATGATAGAATTATTTCTGATTCATTTATTTTTCCATTAATTTATTCATTTTACATGTATATATAGAGACCCCACTATATTCTAAGCCCTGAGTTAGGTGTTAAAGATATGAAGATAAATTAAAATAAGCCACACCAATTAAAGAGTTCATTTTCTTCATGAAATATTTTCAGGTTATTCTTGCATTCTCAAAAAAGTCAAGGAATAAGCCTTGTTCAATATAGCATTTCAGATTCAGAGTTAAAGAATAAAGTGCCTCAGAAAAAAGCCTTAGAAAGCAACAATGGAAGATGAGGTTTACTAAGGCAAAAGAGGATTCTGATATATTTTTATAAAAAACTGATATTGAACCTGAGTTTAGATTTTAGGATTCCAGATGACAACCACTAACATGGTTATTGGTTATTAAAAGTTTCTATAATACATCTTTCTGGGTTGGAGCTGGTAAGTTTTCCTTGGTCTAGACTCAAAAGACTTAAAAACAGCATACTATAGGGACACAGCCACATCAATATTTATAGCAGTACAATTCACAATAGCTAAACTGTGGAATCAACCTTGATGGCCTTCAGTAGATGAATATATAAAAAATGTGACATATATACACAATGGAATATTAAGCAGCAATAAAAGAGAATAAAATCATGGCATTTGCAGGTAAATGGATGGAGTTAGAGAAGATAATGTTAAGTAAAATTAGCCAATTCCAAAAAACCAAATGCCAAATATTTTCTCTGTTACAAGGAGACTGATCCATATTGGGATAGGGAGGGGGAGCATGGGAGAGTAGATGAACTCTCGATAAGGCAGAGAGGTAGGAGGGGAAGAGAGGGGGCATGGGGTTATAAATTATGGTGGAATATGATGAACATCATGATCCAAAGTATATGTATGAAGACACAAATTGTTGTAAATATACTTTGGGTTTTTAAAATATTTATTTATTTATTTTTGCATTACAATTCTTAATACACCATTATATTATAATTTACCATATCTCTGATTATATATAAGGTATGTTGACAATAAATTCACATCTTCATAAATGTATTTTATATAGTAACGAGGGTCTCCTTTCACAATCCATGCTAAATATACTTTGTATACAACCAGAGATATGAAAAACCTATGCTGTATATGTGTAATATGAATTGTAATGCATTCTGATGTCATATGTACATTAAAAAAATTTTAAATAAATAAATAAATACACACAAAAAAATAGATTGCATTTCTTAAGCTAACCCATAGGCATGGATTATTTTCTCTTCCTTGCTATAGTGGCCTGGAGAAAAAAGGTAAAATATTACTTCAACATAATAGGAAGATGTTTATCATTGATGTCAAATCACTTCCATACACTAAATTTACAGAGCTGAAAGGAAAAAGACAAACTATGTGTTATATGACCATTAAAATAGGCTCTTCCTTCTTCCTTGTATGATTATACCTTCATACCAATAAAATACAAAAGTTAAATGAAAAATTATATTTGTATGACTGAATATCAGAAAAGTACCATAGACTATTTATTATTAATATTTCAAGGATTAATTATTTTCATGGGCAGAACAAATATACTTGGACATATAGCAAAAATAATCATAACTGATAAATTACTTGATAATTATTCTGTTATATTTAATTTTCAACTTTATAGTAGTAAAATCTTGTTCAACTTGCTTTGTATATTGACAAATTTTTATAGATATTGTGTTTTATGAGTAGTACCAATCTAAGAATGAAAATAGTTGTACATGAAATGGACAATATGTATATATATATATATAAAAAAATAAATTAAGATATATGTAAAATTCTAATATTTTATTTGAGGAAAATTTTCAAATAGCACAACAATTTTCAAAAATTATACTTAAAATATTAGTACTTCAAACTTAAAAGGAAATGACACTGTCAATTTAATCTTTTTTTCATATCAGTATGATGATTCTCTTTATCAATATTATGGCAAAACCTAATTACACATTGAAATGTGTTACTTTACACTTTAAAGTGATATTCTTCCATCACTTGATTTTTGTTTTTATTTATTTATTTATTTTATTCTAACTTGCTATATATGACAGCAGAATGCATTACAATTCATATAATACATAGAGAGCACAATTTTTCATAACCCTGGTTGTACACCATTCTTATCTTCACAAATGTACTTAGGGTTCAATTTAATCTTTTAAAAAATAAAACTATTAAGTTTTAGTAAAAATACAACTAGTCAAAATTCTACTGATCAATTGTATCTTGTTAGTAACATAGACAGCTGGTACCATGGTATACACATATCATCTTGATATACAATCACAATAAATTATTATTAAATATGAAGCTATATTTTCAATAACTACATGCAACTCATTTGAATACCCTGTGTTTCTGAAGCATCACTGGATCCTGAAATTGAATTGAAAGTGAAGAAAGAAAAAAGGTCACTCCACATTACTGGGTAATGATACCTGGTTATGTTGGAATCCTTTGCATTCATGCTGAGAAAAAGGATTTGACAAGTTAATTAATTTGTCTTTTCTCTTACCTTAATGTTTCTGCTGCTCAAATTGTCTTCACACTTCACTGAAGTGCATTTTGTAATATAGGCAGCAACACAATGCACAAATGTTCTCAATGTTCAGAAATTCTTTATTTCAAAGACTGATGTGGTGAAGTGTTACCCCAATTTCAAAATGGCATTTCTCACAGATGTGACCATTTAGGGTTATGTTCTCCCAAGCCATCGTGAGTACTGAATTCCAAGTGATTCAGTTATAAAGTTATTTTTTTTTTCTCAATGGTTTTAAATCATGAATTCTTTAATGCACTGGCCAAGATCAGAAGCCTCTCAACCCTGGAATAAAGAAGATACCCACTGAGATATATATATGGCCTACTTGAAAGCAAATCAAAGATATAGCTATTCAGTTTTTAGGAATGAAAACAAAGATTAATAACTATCTCTTAGAAGAAGTATAATTGCAGATAAGCTGTAGAGGAATGGTAGTAAAAATTTTAAAAATTACCCATGTGCTTAGACATATGTGCATAGGAAGCCTAAGGATCTTATACAACAGGTTAAATAAAAAAATACAATCACAATGCCACAATCCTAAATTTTGAAAACCTGAAAGAAAATTTCTCTAAAGTCTGTAAATCCTAAAATTCTAAAAATCACAATCCCAAAATAATAAAATCTTTAATATTGAAAATTTAAAAGCCCCAGTTTCCATAAAAAGTGATATATTTCAGGGGTAAAAGTCCAGTTCTGGGGATGGGATTGGTCATACAATACAGCAACAATGGAAAATTAGTAAAAAATCTATCCTTTGTCCGAATGGGCACTGTACTTGGGCATAAAAACCTTGAAGCTTACTCAGTAAATGAAAATGTATCCTTTTTTATATCTGTATTGGTGAAAGATAAAATTCCACAAAATCTCCGTTCTTTGAGTGAATGCATGTGTAGAGATGATATATTGAAGTTTTTAATTGGTCTTTTCAAAGTCTTACTTTGAAAGCACTGGGTTTCAGATATTCATAATTATAAGGTTAGATTCACCCAATTATTAAGCATAATGATTTGATTTGATGTATGTTGCTTCATGATCTACTTATTTATAAATATGTCTCATTTGCTCATAAATATTATACCCTTGTGCCTGTCAGGAAAGTACCTGAGTGTTTATGTTTTATGCTTATAAAATGTGTTCTTATTGCCTATTTTATTATATAAAGGGGACTATAGTCTACACAGTTGTGTTTCTCAAATCAATCGCCTTTTAAAAATGTACGTAAACATTTTAAAAATAAATTTTAGCACTTCATGGGCAAGATGATCGATCTATGGTGTCTGGAATGCTTTTCTCCACAACAAAGCTCCCAAACAAGTAAAAATAACAAAACAAAATAAAACCATCAGCCATGTGACTTCATTGTTTGAGGGAGAGCGTCAGTATGGTAGGGATATAGCAAAGACATTGCAGAACATAGATATGCACACAGAATTTATAAAAAAGGAAACCAAACACACAATATCCACCTTCCGAACTCTCAAAAAGAACCTTGAATGATGATGGAATTGGCTTGGATGAAAAAGAGTAAGCCGAAGTCCTCTGGTAATCCTCACTCATGCCACTGAAACCTGAGGCATTTACTGCTGGATAAACATGCAGCACTCCCAAACTGTAAATCCAGTTACATATTTTTGGACAATTGCCTCACTTCATTTCCCTTGACAAAGAGGTTAGTACATGTTGGCCTCTCCACCATCCAGGTATTTTTTACACTGAGGCATCTTGAGAAGCTGCCATCCTGGGTTCTATGAAGCATCTGGGTAGCTACCTCACCCATCTCCACCATCTCTGTAAACCACCCAAATGTACTCTGCTTAAACACCAACTACTCAAGAATCAACTAGATGGCTGGCCCAAAGAATCTCAGACAGTGGAGGTCACCAATAAATGATTGGATAGCCCTTCCTACTCTCCCACTGCCCTGTTGTAACCAGGAAGCCCCATTCATACACCATCAGCCCCAGGACATTGCCAGAAAATCTCTGAGCCTTCAAGTCCTCTGGAAGCAGTAGGTTAACTCTCTACACCTACCATGAGCATTTTGACCTTCTAAAACTCCTGGGAAACATCTAGGTGGCCCCATTTACCAACTCTAAGCAGCCCTAGAATATAGGCAGGGAGCCAGTCCTAAATAGTTAAGGCCACAGAAGCCCATGGAATCAAACAGCTCTTTTTAACCACCTACAATGCCAGAAAGTGGCAAAGCAAACTTTCCTGAGTAATATGGCATTTCACGTCCTCCAGAAAGCTACCAGTTTCATCCATCCTTCTATGTTCCCACAAAACACTTAAGCGGCCTATTGACAAAAGCTCAGTCTTTGAAACCCTAAGAGGTAGTTGTTTAGTCCAGCCACTCTGTGTCCCAGAAAGAAACTGGGCAAAACTATCTGAGGTTCAGCATTGCAAAGCCCCACAGAGTTACTCGAGCTGCACTCAGACAATGAGGTATGTTATATCTTGTTAGGGTCTGTAAACAAGTCAAGATGGCGCCTGGCATTTTGCCAGAGGGAGGGGTTTGTGAAGTAAAGCCAGGGAGCCATTAAGTGTGGAGATTCCTTATTGGTTGACTGCTGTATCTAGTTTATGTTAATTAAGATAAGCTGTGTGTAATGTATATATACCCCTCCTGTCCTACAATGAACAGCTCCCACTCCTGCTGTATCAATGTACACAAGTTGTTTGTCACCCCCCGGTTATTTTGCTGCAGCTGGGCTGCGGCAATATCTAGTCAGTGAGATGTATTATATCTAGTCTGATGGTGTAGCCAGGCCCCTGTGTGACCCTCAGACATAGAGGGCATCTCAGCTTTTTACCTGACATGCCTTGTTGCACCATCCTGTGCCCACCAGTATGGCCACATTCTCATATGAGCCATGGAAATGGATGGGCACCTCACATTTGAAACCAGATTCCTCAAACCCAGAGTTGCCAGCAAACCTACTCCTCTTAAGGGAGTTCTGGCTCAGAGAGTAGAAAAATTCCACAATCCCTACAGCCTAGGACAATATCAATTACAGCTGAAGAAGATATATGGGTGCAATACTGAAGCAACTAACTATAAGTGAAGCCAACACAGCATATTGAACTGACAACCTAGGACACATTCACAGCAAAAAGATATTCATTATAAAGGTCGCTTTAAAACATAATAAAAGCAATTATTTGACCAGATTCAAAAATACCAACATATGGGTATAAGAAGCATGAAAATTAAAAAAAAAAGGTAATGTGACACCTTGAAGAGAATATAATAATTGTGTAGCAAAAACAAAGAAAAAAAACTGACAAAAAAAGAAACTGACAAATAATTTTAAAAGAATGATTTAATGAAATATATTTGAATATAGACATTTTTAAGAGAGAGAGAGAGAGAATTTTTAAATGTTTATTTATTTTTTAGTTTTCGGTGCACACAACATCTTTATTTTACTTTTCTGTGGTGCTGAGGATCGAACCCAGCGCCCTGCGCACGCCAGGCGATCACACTACCGCTTGAGCCACATCCCCAGCCCAAGACAATTTAATAAGTTATGAAGACATATTATGATATGAATAAGAAAGTCAGAACAGAGACTAAGATTATAAAGAAGGTCCAATAAAAGATATCTTGAAGTTGAATAATTTAACAAGTAAATTTACAAAGGCAGTCAATGACCCTGAACAGAAAGGTTGTTCAGGAAGAAGAAAGACTTTATGAGCTATAAGTTAGGTCTTTTGAAATAACCCAGCAGGTTATTTCAAATAATTTTTTTGTATATATATATATATATACAAAAAAATTATTTGAAGTATATATATATATATGTGTATATATATATATATATATATATATATATATATACAAAAAAATTATTTGAAATAATATATATATATATATATATATATATATATATATATATATATAAGAAAAAGAAAAAAAATGACAAAAGACTTAGAGACTGATGGGATCCTATTAAGTAAGCAACCATTTATATTATATTATAGGTGTTCCAAAATGAGAAAAGAAGAAAAAATAAATAGAAAAACCATTTAACAAAATAATTGTTTAAAATTTTCCAAATCTTGGGAAAGTCATGGACATTAAGGTAGAGAAAGTTCAAAGAACTCCTAAAAGATTTGACTAAAAAATTATCTCCAAAATATGTTACTGATATGATATTAAAACTGTAAGACAAATGGAATTCTAAAAACAATAAAAGAATAATATCAGGTGTTTGTAATGGAACACTCATTAGACTAACAATAGACTTCTCTGCAGAAAATTTGCAAGCAAGGACACAATGAGATGGTATGTTCAAAATACTGAAATAAAACAAAAACAAAAATTTCCAACCAAGAGTACTATTCTTAGCAAAGCTATCCTTCAAGAATGAAAGACAAATTTTCCATGACAAACAAAAACTGAAGAAATTCATCATCAGAAGACTGTAAAAAATAGCTAAAGGCGTTGTATACTATAAGTAAAAAGATGATAACTACCATAAGAAAATAAATTAAAGTATAAAACTTGACAATAAAAAGAGAAGAGAGAGAGCATGAAGGGGAAGCGAATGAAATTATCAATACAGAAAACTACCAGCCCAAAAGTTAAAAAATAAAGAAAAGAGCAAAGGATATACAGAACAATTAGAAAAAAAAATAACAGAATGTTAATAGTATGATTTAACCATTAACAAGAAGAAAAAAACAATTGCAATTATTTATGCACCCAGTGTCTGAGCATGGGCAAACATTTATACAAAACAAAGATTATTATATACAAAAAATACAATATGAATGGGTTATGCATCAACAGGTTGAACCAACTGTAAATTAAGAAAATTTGGGGAACTGATGGGATTGTAGCTTGGCAGTAGCACATGCGGGGTGATGGGTTATATCCTCAGCTCCAAATAAAAATAAAATAAAGGTATTGTGTCCAACTACAACTAACAAAATATTTTTTTAAAAAAAGAATATTTGGGAAAAGAGTTGCATGTGTACTGAAGAGATACAGACCATTATTTCATGTTATTATCCCCTAAACAATATTGTATAATAATTATATGTAGAATCTATATTGCATTAAGTATTGTAAGAAATGTAGAGATGATTATAAGTATGGGAGTATATGTATAATTCAAATGAAAATACTTTGCTATTTCAAATAAAAGACTTGATATTCATGGATTTCTTAAAAGTCCATGTTAGTTTATGAAACCACTCTTTTACAGATATTGAGTGATAATTACATAAATATTCATACATATGGCTATGTATATATGTGTATATATGTATTTAATTGTGTCATTAGATCTATAACATATTGAAATATATATTTGACAATATATTTGACAATAGCTGCAAAAAGTTTACAGGTGGAATAAATTTGAAAAGAACTAACATCCATTGGTAAGTCAAATTCATATGAACAATGAGGAAGACCAAAAATTATGAACAAAAATGTAAAGAATAAAAATCCATAATTATAAAAAGGTGAGATAGATTTTAATATGTCTAAGAGATGTTTACAGAATTTCATCTAAGAGCATAAGGATACATATTATTTTTCTGGACTCAGGGGATATTCTCTTTTGAATAGACTCTATGGTAACTCATAAAGCAAATCTAGAAAATTAAAAATAAAATTTAAATCATAGTATGCACTTTTCCTGGCTGCAACAGAATAAAATGAGAAATCAACAAAAAGAAAAAAAAAATAAATTGGTACAAATACATGGAAATGGAAATTAAACCATAGTTTCTTGAATAACCAATAGGTCAATGAAGACATCAAAAGAGAAATTAAAAATTTGTTTGCAACAAATGAAATAAAAACACAATACCAAAATGCATGTAAGGTAACAAAAGCAATACTAAGGGTAGTTTAGAGTGAGAGGGCATACATTGAAAATGGAAGAAAAAAATCAAATAAAGAGCCTAATAATTTGACTTATGAAGCTAAAAGATCAAGAAAAAAACAAAACTCAAGTTAGTACAAAGAAAACTTAAAGAAGTTAATAGAGTAGAAATAAACAAAGATTAAAAAAATGCAAAAAGATCAATGCAATAAATTGATTTGTTTTAAAAGGTAAACAATTAATAACACTTTACCTAAACTAACCATAAAATGAGAGAGAACGCCCAAATAAATAAAATCAGAAAATAAAAAGTGATAACACAAATTCAAAGACTCATTACAGACTGCTATAAATAACAACATGCCAATACACTGAAACATCAGGAAAAATTGAACATATTTCTGAACACATTTAAGCTACCAAAATTAAACTAAGAGGACATAAAAAACTAAACAGAACATCAATAAGTAACGAGTTTGAATCAGTAATACACTCTCCCAATGACGTAAAACCCAGAATGAAATGGCGCCACTGCTGAATTTTAGCTGACTTTAATATAGCTAATACAATTCTACTGTATTTATTTTAATGTATCAAAGGGAAGGAATGCTTTCAGACTCATTCAACAAGAACAGAATCATATGGATACTAAAAGCAGACAAGGAAATAACAAAAAAAAACCACAGAAAATATGAATCAATATACATGATGAACATATATGTAAAAATTCTCAGCACAACACTAGCAAATTTAATTAAACAGAACATAAAAAAGATTATGCAACATGATCAAGTATGATTTACCCCGAACATGCAAGTATGTTTAACATAATGTTTATCAGCAAAAGTATTAGACCACATAAACAAAATGTATTATAATGATCATATGATTATCTAAGTATATGCAGAAAAATATTTGATAAAATTCAACATTCTTTTATAATTAAATTCTTTAAAATTAGTTTTATACTAGGAATATATTTAAACAGAATAAAAGCTATATATGGCAAAACCCATATTCCGCATCATAATGGATGGGGAAAAGCTGAAATCATTTACATTAATATCATTAACAATACAAGCAAGTCTGCTTGAATGACTTTGTATTAAATAACTTAGTGGAAGACAGGCCAAGATACAACACAGTATAAAGAAACAAAGATAGTCTTGCCCCACCCAGATATGCTGCACTGAGATTTCTAAGTGTTTCTCTTACTTTCCTTTTAAAGAAAATTCCAGAAAGAAAGAAAGAAAGAAAGAAAGAGAGAGAGAGAGAGAGAGATGGGGGGAGGGAGGGAGGGAGGAAGGGAGGAAAGAGGGAAGGAGGGAATGATGGAGGAAAGAGGGAAGGAGGGAGGGAAGGAAAGGAAGGCAGAAAGGCAGGCATCCAAATGGGAAAAGTGAAGGTCAAATTAATCCTGGTTTGCATCAATACTATTTTATGTGCATAAAAACCTAAATATTCAAGCAAGAACTATTAGAATTGATAGAATTGAGAAGGTGACAGGATAAAGACAGAAGTGTTAATGGTTGTAGGGATGTGATTGCATTAGGAAAAAAGTCATGGGTAGCACAGCATTATAACTACAATTGGCAGCAATTAATGAATATTTCAATATATCTAATACAGAGGGTTTCAAATTCTTCAAACAAAGAGAAAGAACATATATCTGAGGTCAGAGATGTACTAGTTACCCTGATCTGATCATTACACCTTGTATTAAAATGTCACACTTACCCCATAAATATATATTTTCACAATGTGCCAATAAAAATGAAACTACATTTACAAATAGATTTTAAAATGTTTGAAAATACTTCTTCATTTTGTCCAGAAATGTATTTTCACATTTTTTATGTTGGGGGACTTTTTAATGAATTAATTTAGGCTTTGGGGAATTTCGCATTTCTTTCAAGATTTCAACATTTGGGATTATGGTTTCTGGAACTGTTTCTTTTGGGACTAACTCAAACCCATGATTCTCCAGATGCTTGATACCATAAAAATTGTAAAATCTCTATCTATATTCCATTAACAGTAGCATGAATAACTAATAATACTATTTTTCATAAGCATAGTCTATTTAATAGGTTACATGTTTTAGGAATATAAAATTTATGTGGTATTTCTTTTTCTAATATTTTAATACATGACATTTTATTTATTGTATGAAACATTAATCCTCACCAAGGGTTCACAAAAAGGCCATGATTAGGCAAAACCACCGAAATCGGCCCACTAAGAAGTTCACATAGAAAGGGACAAAAGAAAGTAAATGAAAAGCAGGGCAAAGAAATTTGAAGAGTTAAAATAGCCATACAACCAGAGACACTGTTATTTTATGATCCCTTAAAAAGAGTAGCCCTGAAGACATATACTGTGTTATGCAGATGCATATGTAGATTTCTCCAGGAAATCCAATGCTAAAATGTTAAGGTATTTGTAGTATTATTTCAGAAATTTCCATAACAAAAACATCAGATGATCAAAGCTAATATAAAATAAAAATAACATCAGATTCTGTCACTTCTAATGTTGTCCCTAAAATAAAAGCAAGTGAATTATCAATGCCAAGTGAATTTGTCATAGTCATATAATGCAATGTAAGTCAATTATGATTTTTTTTTAAAAATAGCTATAACTAAGTCAAATGTTACTGGTGCAGCAAATATTAATAGTCAAGTCTTTTAAAATGATCAAGGAACACACAATTCCAGTTTCGGTTTCTGTGACTTTATAATGTGGACTATAACAAGTATTGTTATTCTATAATATCCAAACTTCTGTTACTTTAAATTTAAATCATTTATATCAATTTGTCTCAACAGTGAAAATATATACTTAAGAGAAATAAGTTAAAATTTATATAACTCTATGATTCAAAATGTGAACTGCTACATGTTAGTTAAATTCAGGGATGTGTTTAAAAACTGTTATCAACTATATTTGTAACATATTTCCTTGTATTTTTACAAGAACATTATAACCACTCTACTAGTGTCTCTATGTGTATATGATGTTTTAAGAATTATGACTAATAAATTAACACCCGCCATCTCTTAAAAATTAAGAATACTGTCAGGCACAGTGGAGTATGCCTACAATCCCAGCAACTCAAGAGGCTGAGATAGGAGGATCACTAGTTCAAAGTCAGCTTCTGCAACAGTGAGGTACTAAGCAATTCAGTGAGAAGTGAGACCCTGTCTCTAAATAAAAATACAAAATAGGGCTGGTGATGTGATTCAGTAGTTGAGTGTCCCTGAGTTCAATCCCCTGTAACCATTCCCCTAGGGAAAAAAATAAAATAGAATACTAACTATATGATATCACTTTAGACAAAGATCTTTTTTCCTAAAAGTTTAATATAAAGTCAAAATAGAACTTCATAAAAGGAGTACTAAAAAACTAGCCTTCTGTCAACATGTGTTGCTAATACTAAATTTAAATATCATATCAGTGGCTTTTTTGGGTTTCTGTATTAACTACTTGTACTCTGAATATGAATATATGAATAGCAGTAACAACAATTATATTGAAAAAGACACAAATGCTCCACAGAGAAAACAGTTTCTTTCCTGTAATTTATGATATACATTGTGGAAGCTACTATAATATTACCTATCAGAACAGGAAGAACCTTGGAGACTAACTAGTCCAAGACTCCTTCATTTTACACACAGTTGTGGGACCTCAAGAGAGGCCAATCGACTTGCCAGAGGTGACACTACCAACAGTTAGTGTCTGAGCTAGAATCAGAGCCCTGTATTCTCAGTGTCATGTCAGTGGTCTCTTTGCAAATGTTTCTTAATGAATTTTCCTGCCTCTAGTCATGCCCAAAACATATTCATTCTTTACACTGCTGCCAGAATCATCTTTCATAAATACAAATCTGACCAACTAATTCCCCTGCTTAAAAGCCTTTAATTGGGCCGATTGGTCACAGGATAGACCTCAAGTTTCTTTGCATTGATGGCAGGATTCTGAAAACTGCTCTATATTCTAGTTTTTTCTCTCACTAATTCATAGCATCTAGAAGTTAACTCATGTGTGTGCACTTCTGCTAACGCATCATGCACTATGTCCAGAAAACAAACAAACAAACAAACTTAATTCCTCTTAAAAAAGGTAAAAATTTATTTAATCTCTATTCTCACAAAGTCACTCAAAATTTCTGAAACCTGATATGTGGGGTTATTACCCCACTTGCCAAGCAATTCTCCTACAGATTTTTCTGGGGATATTAGATGGATGTCTTCTGATTACATCCACCAGAGATAGTGTCAGATCCCTAAGGTAGAGAGCTCAGTCCCACAAGACTGACCACCACTTCAAGTAAATTGAGGCTTCTTTTTCATGACCCGGCTCTTTATGTTTAGTTGATCTGCCACATTATTTCACAGAACTCTCTTTATTTGCCTTTATTAGTTAATTTTAAAAAGGGCATTAAAAAAGATACAGATTGAAGAGATTTGTGGAACAGCTATGTGGGTGGTGGCACAGAATTCCATTCTTTCTGCAAGTGAGCTACCTCCTGGAACCTCTAGATGCTTAGCAATTTGGAAAATATCAAAACTCTGTCCTTTATTTTTAAATGGAAGCTTCATTACATAGGCATTGTTTTAGTCATCTTTTTCACTCCTGGGACTAAAAGATCTTATCAGAACAATTTTAAAGGAAGAAAAGTTTATTTGGGGCTCAATGTTTCAGAGGTCTCAATCCGTAGACAGTAGGCTCCATTCCTTGGGGCTCAAGGTGAGGCTGAATATTATGGCAGAAGAATGTGGGAGAGAAAAGCAGCTCACATGATGTTTAGAAAGCAGAGGCAGAGACTCCACTTTCCAGATACAAAATATATACCCCATAGCCACACCTCCAATGATCCATTTTCTCCAGCCACACCCCACAGGCATCCAGTTACCACTCAGTAAATTCCACCAGGGATTAATTCACTAATTAGTTTAAGACAATAACCCAATCATTTCTTATACAATCCTTCTTGTATTATCTCAGACATGAAATTTGAGGAACATCTCACATCCAAACCATAACAGGAATGATTTAGGAAATTATTAGCCATTGGCTATCAAACTAATCTTTAGCCCTTTCCCTTCTTTGCAGGTTGAAGGGTAGGGTGGAAAATCCCAATCTACCAAACATGCTTTAAACTGTCTCCTGATTATCCCCTTCCTTCAGCCATCAGGAGCCCCAATCCTCTATCATCTGAGCAGCATACAGAAGACACTACTATCACCCAGAAAGTACAAAAGCTTCAGGAGGTGTATGTCAAGAAACAGGGAAGAAAAGCGGTTACATATTTCATAATACCACAATTTCAAAGAGATATTTCTTATTATCTACTATTTTTATCACATGTTTAACTTCAGAAGAGTTTTGTTTGTTTTTGTTTTTGGTAAAAGAGAAGATATTTGTCCTGCCTAAATATATGTAGAGACACTCAACAACATATGATTTGGCTATCTACCAAATCCCACCATAATTAGAAAATATTGTAAGTCAAAATGCATTCAAGAGTCCTAACCTACCATGCATCATAGTTTAGCAACCAGTGGACTACAGCTTATCAGTTGTTTAAATTGTGATCTTATGGCTGATTGGGAGCTGCAGCTCACTGCTACTGCACTGCATCATGAGAAAGTATCTTACCCTCTATTACTAGCCCAAGAAGAAAATAAGTCAAAATTTAAAATTTTACTAAATGTGTATTATTCCTGCACCATCATAAATTAAAAAAAAATTGTAAGTTGGAGTACTGTAATTAAGATATCCTTTGTATCTCAATGTTGGTTAAATGAAAAACTCCCATAAGCCTTCTCTTGACATCTTCATCCTGGATGAATGTAAAGAGAATAAATTGAAGACACAAAGAGTTATCTTGGAATACATAATTGCAAAAGCAGCATGAGCAATTTAATGCAATTTTAATAAGAAAATGTAACATTGGAAAGCATCAAGTTTTAATTTATTATCTAATTTTAGTTTTATATAAGAAACTTGATAAATTTATGTTTTAAAAGTCAAGCATACAATACTAATGTAAAGATGATTAAAAGTCTTTAAATTTCCTGTGGATAAATATATTTCACTATAAACTTGAATTGAATCGAAGTTTTTTTTTTTAATAATTTGAGGATATAAAACAAGAGGATCAAAGCATCACAAGAAAGCAAATAATTTGAATTGCTTATGGCAACAAATAGAATAATAGTGCATAGTTTTTAAAGAATACTTAGGAAACCAATTTGAAGACATTCGTGGGACATGGTTTACATAAAAAAAATTTAAAAATAAAGCTAAAAGAAATATGTATTAAACAATTTGAAAATTACATAAGCTTTAATCATTTGGTATCACATATATGTGTGAAAATTTCTTCACTGAGTTTAATAATTGTAATTACATCTTTCTAAAGCTCCAGTAATTAAATCATCTATAAAAACACTAAAGAAAGAAATTTAATAGGATCTTAGGAAATGGAAAAAACCATCCCATAGTCTAGGATAGGCAGAATTAATACTGTCAAAATGGCCATACTACCAAAAGCCTTACACAGACTTAATGCAACTCCTATTAAAAGGCTAACAACATCTCTCATAGAAATAAAAAAAGCAATCATGAAATTTATTTTTTAAAATAAGAGGTCAAAGCAATTCTTAGCAAGAAGACTAAATGAGGAGGCATCACAATACCCGACCTTTAAATATACTACAGAGCTATAGTAACAAAAACAGTATGGTATTGGCACCAAAATAGACTTGTAGACCAATGGTACAGAATAGAGGACACAGAGACAAACCCACAAAAATACAGTCTCATAATAGACAAAGTCACCAAAATCATACATAGAAAAAAAGATAGCCTCTTTAACAAATGGTGCTGGGAAAACTGGAAATCCATATGCAGCAAATTAAAATTAAACCACTGTATCTCACCTTTCACAAAACTCAAAGTGGATCAAGGACCTAGGAATTAGACCAGAACCTTGCCCTAATATAAGAAAAAGTAGGCCCAAATTTTCAACATGTTGAATTAGGTCCTGACTTCCTTAACAAGACTCTTAAAGAGCAAGGAATAAAGTCAAAAAATAATAAATGGGATGGATTCAAACTAAAAGGCTTCTTCTCAGCAAAAGAAACAACCAATAATGTGAAGAGAGAGCCCACAGAGTTGGAGAATATCTTTACAACATGTACACCAGATAAAGCACTAATTTCCAGCATATATAAATAACTAAAAAACTCAACACCATAAGAATAAATAACCCAATCAATAAATGGGTTAAGGAAATGAACAGACACTTCACAGAAGAAGAGATACAATTGATCAACAAATATATAAAAAATGTTCTACTGCACTAGTAATTAGAGAAATGCAAATCAAAACTAGTCTATGATTCCATCTCATACCAGTAAGAATGGCAATTATCAAGAGTACAAACAACAATAAGAATTGGTGAGGATGTAGGGAAAAAGGCACACTCATTCATTGCTGATGGCACTGCAAATTGGTGCAGCCACTCTGGAAAGCAGTATGGAGATTCCTTAAAAAGCTTGAAATGGAACCACCACTTGACCCAGCTATTCCAATCCTCAGTCTGTACACTAAAGACTTAAAATCAGCATACTACAGTGACATAGCCACATCAATGTTTATAGCAGCTAAATTCACAATAGCTAAACTGTGAAACAAACCTAGATGCCCTTCAATAGATGAATGGATAAAGAAAATGTGCTATATATACATAATGGAATATTACTCAGCTTTAAAAGATTATAAAATGATGGCATCTGTAGGTAAATGGATGGAGTTGAGGAATTTCGTGCTAAGTGAAGTAAGCCAATCCCAAGAAACCAAAGGCCAAATATTCCTTCTGATAAATGGATGCTGATTAATAATGGGGTTGGGGGAGGGTGGCAGTAGCAAGAGAAGAATGGAGGAACTTTGGGCAAAAGTGGGTAGGAAAGATGGTTGAATGAGATGGACCCTAGGTACATGTATGACTGCACATATGGTGCAGCTCTACATCGTACACTACCAGAGAAATGAAAAGCTGTGCTTCATTTGTGTACAATGAACTGAAATGCATTTTGCTATCATGTATTACTAAAGAGAACAAATTTTAAAAATTCATATTTCTAAAATAATATTTTATGTCTTTTGAATTCTTCCTTGTACATTGCATACTGTATATTTACATACATAAATGTTAATAAAGTATAGTTGAAAATGTACATCGATACACACAAAAATCAGATTCTAGATATGAAATTTGTGATTTAAAAAAGTCTTAGATTTGTATTTATTGTAACTGTCACTTTATTATGCATAATACTACTACTAAGAATATTTACCAGTTCCCTTTTTGCACAAGTTGATAATTGTTTGTTTGTTTTTTGTTTGTTTGTTTTTTTTTTACAAAATGTTTTTCTTTACAATTCCTAATGACAATTCTGTTATTAACTGTTGATTTAGAGAAGTTTAACACAATGATTACTGGATGGTCATGCCTTTAAGTCTAGTTAGCAGTCACTTACAATGAAATATTAATAGAACTGCAAGGAAAAATATTACTACTAATAAAAGTTATTAACAGTTAATTTACAAAAATCTCTTTCTAACCATATTAATGTTTTAGTAAATAAAGCAAAACATAATTCATACATCCTCATGACTTCCTCAATTAAAGTGTGAGCTTTTGCTAATAAAATATTTTTAATAAATGTCTCAAGTATTTTGATTTAACATATTTATATAATGCAACAAATTGTTAATATTGCAATGGCATAAAATTCATATATATTTGAAGGAAAGATATTTTATATTGGAAGCCTCTCTCTATATTAACTAAACCATTCTTTTTTTTTTTTGACAGTACCTTAATATAGTAAGAGTGGACATCTTTTATTAAAACTCAGGAAAGTACTTATATGGAAGTTCTGACACTAGTTCCCTATATTAACTAGAGTGTGGCTCTATGACTTGCAGTGCCTTAGTATTCTTTTCTGTAAAAGTGGGATAACTGTACCCACCTCTGATGTGATTTTTTTTTAAGTTTAATAGAAATTTAAAAAGGAGGAATCATATTGCCTGTTCCCAACACCAGCTTTACTATTTTAGTGACAACTCCAATCAAGTGCACATGGATTATTGCAATATCTCAAATCTAAAATGTCCAGTTCAGATATCCTATATTTTTATGTAATTAATTTTATACTAATATAAATTATTTTTTCACATTCTCAGCAGGGTCTAGGCCATGTTTTAATCAACTATCAATGCCTCATATCTCATTAATTCTTTTATACTGAGAGTTATCATCCTCCAGATATTTGTTACTTTATTTTTTATTTATTGTCATCATTATAATAAAATTTTAAAGTGCATGACATCTATATACTTCTCCAGTTCTTATTTATAAGTTTTATCTAGTTCAGATAACATTTACTAACTTTTATAACATAAGCAGTAAGTTGTAACAAAACTCTCCTATATTGACATGAAGTTCTCCAACTTCAAGAAACTAGTGAGTAAGCTATTATCCCAGAATATTTTCTGTATGTAATTATAAATTTTACTTTCTAATCTCATTTATGATTATTCATTGAGATATTTTCAACACCTAGTTCTAAAATATAAGAAAATGACCAGTTGATAATCAAGTTATAATTGATATGTATGTGTGTAAGTTTAGGTATTTTGAGTCTTAACTAACTGAGTTCAGGTATTTATAGATCTCATTACCATGCCATTATGCTAAGAAAATATATTACAATATTACTCAGTATTATGTTGTGTGAAATAATTTTGATTATGTAAACTAGAAATTAAAATTTCTAACTAACACATCTTTAAAAGTAGCTCTTGGGCCAGGAGCAGTGATGCATTTTTGTAATCCCAGTGGCTCAGGAGGCTGAGACAGGAGGATAGTGAGTTCAAAGCCTTAAAAAACTTTACAAGGACCTTAGCAACTTAGCAAAATCCTGTCTCAATATAAAAACTAAAAAAGGAGCTGGTTGATATGGTTCAGTGTTTGAGTGCACCTGTGTTCCATCGTTCCATCTCTAGTATAAATATAAAAGAGAGGCAGAGAGAGAGAGAGAGAATGCTTAATTCAACTTCATACTACCTTTTTTTTTTTTTTTGGCTTAAACCATGACAACATACTTGTCTGAAATCATGAACTACTTTAATATCAAGAAAAATAGGAAGTTCATAATGTACAAAATAATGGCTTTGACCTGACTGAAACCTTTTCCAGATGTTACTTTATAAACACTTATGAGTTTAATGAGAATATTAAAAATATTATTTGAACAAATAAGAAGACTTTAAAGAATATAATTTTAAACATCAAATATTTATATTATAAATAATATTCCCAGTAGAAATCTAAAAGACTTATATTCACCTTGATTTTCAGATTCTTTTTTTATCTCTTAAAAAAGAAAATAAGTTTATAATGAAATTCTCAAATTTGTATGAAGAGATATCTGGCTCTTCACTCTTAAGAGTGTTCCACCAAGTATACTTTTTAAAATTAATTTTTGCTTGACATCCTGACTCTTATGTCTTATGTGCAGAGGAAATTGTATAGGGTGTAAAATGTCCTATTACAAAGTTGTGTTACTTTTTTGACTCTGAACTATGGAAATGCCAGTCCTAATAGTCCAAGATTTTTTTGAATGCTTAATCAAGAATAATTTATTAAATTTTAGCATTAATGATTATAATATCAATTGATAAAACCACTTTTTTCTTTTTTTGGGGGGTGAGGTAGGGGTTGGAGGTATCAGGGATTGAACTCAGGGGCACTCAACTACTCAACCACATCACCAGCCCTATTTTTTATTATTATTATTATTTAGAAACAGGGTCTCACTGAGTTACCTAGCACCTAGCCAGTTGCTGAGGCTGACTTTGAACTCATGTGCCTCCTGCCTCAGGCTTCCCAGTTGTTGAGATTAAAGGCAGGCACCACTATGCCCTGTAACCAACTTTTCTTTTGCAAGAAATATTTTTTCATGATTCTGGCACTTCTCTTCTGTACAAAAATTATTTATTACTTACAAATATGGAAAAAATTTACACATCAACCTAGTGCACTTAGTCCGTGGTGAAACCAAAACCTTTTGTCCTAAATGTCTAAAAGGAATACTAAAATTTAAAAAACGAAAAAAGAAAAAAGAGAAAGAAAGCATGAACAGAGTGAAAGCTAGGAAATTAATACTTTCTGTAAAATAAATAAAAGAATAATAAGAGTAAAACTGGTACAACCAGAAAGGATTAACATATTTGATATGAAGATTTGCCTATTTCAAATATATGTATACCAGATGAAAATAAATCTGTCTTAAAAAAAATTTAAAATATTGTTATATGTTTATAAAACATAAAACACATGCACCAAAAAAAATGACTACAAAGAAAATTAATATATCTCTAAGGTACATATTTTTCTTGAGAATTTCTTGAGTATTCATAAAATGAACAGATTAAATATTAGCAATGATGTATGACAAATAAATTACAATTAAAACATTTACTTTTTAATTTTTTTAAACTTTTTATTGTTGTTGTTGTTTATGTGGTGCTGATAGAACCCGGAGCCTCACATGTGCTAGGCAAGCTCTACTGCTGAGCCACAACCCCAGTCCTAAAAAAATTTACTTTTTACATAAAAGAGTTCTCATCTATAGATTCTGTACATTTCCCTTAATGCAAAGAAATAATATTAAAGTGTGATAAATTAAGCTAAAAATAAAGCCTCAGAAAATTTTAGAAATGAGAATTCTCATCACATCCTGCTCTGAGAGGGAATCAGTAAACCATATGGAGATGTGGGCCTGCAGGGAATAAAAGGCCAAGAAAAAAAAAAAAAGTACTAACAACAACAACAAAAATACTCAGGACACAGGAAATATAATCAAAGCGGGGGCTTTATGGGTGGAAAAGACCTGATTGGTCTGCTTCCAACAAAGAGAGAAAGCTTGCCAACCTTCACTTTATAGGGGAACACATTAAAGAAATTTATTGTTGAGAAGGGTTCTTCAAGGTAAACAAGAAGCTAGCGGTTGTGGGGATGTTGGTCTGATTGGGACCTTATCATTTGCAAAGTGATTCTTCCTCCTCCAGGCACCTAGAGCCTGAAGGCTGTTTAGGTGGGCAGTTATCTCTTATCCAAGGCTAGCCAACATCTAAATTCAAAGCTAAAAAACTCTGTGTCAGGAGTGGAATCTACCCTGTTACCAGTGGCTGTCTGCAAATGGGCGTCTTTCTACATCTTCACATGGAAAGATTCCCAGATGTGGCAGTCAAGCTGTCCAAGCCTATGGGGTTCAAAGCAATAAATTATTTGCAGACTTAAGACTCCCAAGTGGAATTCTAGATCAGTGGAACTTATGCAGATAAAATAAGAGAGAAAATAGGCATATAAAACAGAAAGAAAATAGTCAGGTGAGGTGGTGCACGCTGATAATCCCAGTACTCAGGAGCCTGAGACAGGAGGATTTCAAGTTCAAGCTAGTCTGACCTCTGTCTCAAAATAAAAAGGAATGAAGGAATGCAGATATAGCTCAATGGTTGAGAACATATCTAGCTTGGGAAAAGATCTGTTTTCTGTCCTAGTAACACAAGATAGATAGATAGATAGATAGTTAGATAGAGAGATAGACAGACAGACAGATATGAATGAATGAACAGACCCTTAGAAAACTATGAGACAATAATAAAAGAACTAATATTTTAATCATTTTGGTCCCAAAGAAGAGGAGTGGACTGAAAAATAGTTACAGAGAATAATTTCTAAATTATTTTCCAAATGTGGTGAAAGTTCTAAACTAAGTTTAAGAAGTCCAGTGAATCCAGTAGAGAATACCTATTCCAATACACATCATAGTTAAATTACTGAAAGTTCAAGAGAGATTAAAAAAAACAAAAACATTTTTTTAAAGCAATTACAGAGAAACAAAGTACTTACTTTGGAAAGAAAAGCAAGATGGAAAAATAATGGATTTCTCATCTGAAACCATGGACACCTGAGGCAAGCAACATGACATTTTTTAAGTATTCAAAGAAAAACTTTGTAAAATCCAAATTCTGTATTCAGCAAAGATATTCTTTAGGATTGCAAGCAACGTAAAGGAAATTTTACATGGAAGAAAACAGAAAATTATTGCTTGCAACCTTATTCTTAACAAGTCACTAAAGGGGGTGTTCTAAACAATAAAAAGCAAAGAAATGATAACGAAAGAGAATTGAGATTTCAGAAAGAAAAGAAAATTAGAATGGGAAAACAAACACAGGAGGGAATATGATTGATAGACTGAATTTTCATGTACTATATATTATACTTACTTGCTGATTGAAACAAACACTTATCACCATTTGAAGTGATACAAGGAAAGACAGGAAATAAGACAATTATAGCTTTAAAAATGCAAAATAGCGAACCATGTTATGGATTTTCATCACATGGATGGTTGTGCCAGCATATCTGTTAAATAATGGAGTGCATTTGCCCAATTTGTTAAACTACTATTTTTTCAGATATTGAATTCTCCTATATATGAGAATCAAATATAGCTTCTCTTTTCTGTGACCCTGATCTACATCAGAAGTATATTTATAATAAATGTTTACTAATATGGAAATATTTTATTATTGCTATTTTACAGTTATGTTCTTGAATGTTAATCCTTCATTTAAACTTGAAATCATTTCAAATTTTAAAAGACTTTCAAATGCAAGTAGAATTCAAATAGGATTTACAATAAATTCCCATATTATTGGAGAGAATTAAGTGTTTATTAGATTAAACTTACCCTACTAGAACAGTTATATTTACTCATCTCCTCCATCAAATGACTTGAAGTATGTATGTCCTGATTTTAGACTATTTTACCAACTGGATTTTAGTTATACAATAGTATGTAGAATTAGACAAATGTGTGAGTTGTGTACTCAGCTTGGTAATGCAGATGGAATGGAAAATTTATTCCATGTTCAGAGATACAAATTATCTAATATAATGGAAATGGCAGATGACACAAGTGAAATTGATGGCTCATTTTCCAAATGTTTTAAATAACAAAATAGCATTTTGGCAATTTAAATGATTTAACATGAATTAAAGTCTTTGCATATAAATTAAAGAAGTAATTAAATAGCATGGAGGACATTTTGTTTGACAGCAGTTTGTATAAAATATGAGAAATTTAATTGACCCCCAACACCTTATGAGACAGAGTTTGCTGTGCTGATGTCTGTTATGTTGTAATTAGAACATATTAGTAGAGCGCACCCAGTCAAAACAAGAAGTGAGCCTATGATGAGTTCATGATAAAATAAATTCAATTTGTGAACACATTGGAGGTTCTTAGTCACATTAAAATAAAATACTTTCAGAAAGGGAGGAGGATGAAGAGGAATCTGAAAGTTTGGCATGTAAGGGGAGTTTCAAGAAATAAAGACATTAAATGGGAGTAGAAACACTATATATATATTAGAGAAATAGAGATATAAAATACGTGTAAGCTAACTTTACATATTTGAGTAAATATTAAAAGACTGTAGGTTTATTGATTTTCCCTATAGATTTAGATTTTAATTGATAATATCATTGTCATATAGTAATAACATTGTCACAAATAGTAATAACATTGTCACTCTTTCCAGTCCTGGTGTAGAGCTGAGATTTTAAAGCTATTATCAAATACAATTTGAAGTATTTCTTTATTGTATTACTTGAAAAACATTAAAAGTAATACCATTCATTATTTTGGATAACACTTATAGTTCTTCTTCTTTTTTCCTTTTTAAATTTTTTTTTTTAAATTTTCAATTGCTGCACCTAGCAACTGCTGAAGAATTCTCTCAATCTTTATTCTCCAACCTCTTGTTAGGCACTGCTAGCTATTTTCCCCCTTCTATCTCAGCTCTTCATTGCATGAATTTATTAAATTTGCTCTTAGTTATTCTGAAGGGTAGGACATACCAAGAGTTCATCAAGCAAACAAAATGCTTTCTCCAGTTTGACAGTTGAAGGTGGCAGTAGGAAAGAGATGTTTTTAAAAGTAATCATAGATCAATAATAATGTTACAAGATCTAACTCTTGAAAAAGACTATTTGTGATGTATTGTACCCTCTGTTAGTCTAAGGTTTTAGGAAAGTTCTAGAAGAACAATCAGTAGCAGTATTTTATAAAAGATTATTTCTGGGTGCAGTTAAATTCTAAATTTTCTTCATTTTTTTCCCCTACAGGAAGTAGAATAATTACTATTCCAGTGTATATTTAAAAACTAGTGGCACTTTTTTTTCCTATGTACTATTGTGAGTTATTTCTTCCAAAAAAAGTCAATAAAGTGCACCCATAACTTTCTATTTGTTTGTTTATTAACTCTATTATCGGATTTTGAATTATTTTGAATTTTATGGTATTTTAGGCTTTTCTGACATTTATTTTAAGATAAATATAAGACACAATTAGAAATGAATTATTTAATAAGTATGGTAAAGATTTGATTTTTACTTTTTGAAAAAGGATTAAGCCATTTGATTCTTTATTTTATGATGTAAAGAAATCTGAGTTTTCATTCTAAATTTTTCTAGATAATCACTTTAATATTGTGGTACATACACACCAGAAATGCACCTGTATATTATATATGTGTATATATATATATATATATATATATATATATATATATATATTTGATGGTATAATTAATATATTCATACAGCCACTAAAATGGAGCAGTCATTGCCAGTTATTTCCAACTCAACTTGAGAGTTGTATCTTTTATTACATGATAATATAAGCAAATATGGTAACAGTGATTGAAGGATACAAGTGTTATTCTGGAACTTTAAATTTAAAGATCAGAAACTATGTCAGATACATGAAGTATGGATTACATTGTTTTGAAACTAACATTTGATCTATTTGATCCATGTGATAAAATCCGTCAAGAGAATTTTAAATTATAAAATATTTTACTTCATTAGAAAAATTTTTAAACTGAAGAAATAGCTATTAATATGTCTACTTCATTTTATCCTATTTCATTTAATAAAATCAGAAATCTAGACATGTATCACACTTTAATAATTTTACACTTGAAATTATTTTAAATTAGGCAGTTTGTTAATTTTGTGCAATAGACTACTTGACGTAATTACTGTAATACTAAAATCTCACTTTTTAAAAAATTATACTTATCTTGTTTCATAAAGTAATTTAGATGTCAAGGTCAATCCTTAACTCACAACTTTGCAATACTAAATGTATAAAACCACATTAAGTTTTGAATTTATGGTACAAGTTCTATCTTTAGATCTATCTTTTTTAATTTAACTTACACTTTTACAAAATGTTCTTGGGAAAGGCAAAAATCAAATAAAAACTGACATGAGGAAAACATCTCAATGTGTCATAAAAATAAAGCATATTTAACACTAGTGGGAGAATATACACCTATTTATAGATAATCATTTAACAAGGAAAATGGATGATAAGCATTGGCCTGTGAATTTTTCCAAAGAGAAAATAGTTTTCTTTAGTGATTAAGCTTATTCTGTCAAATTATGATATCAATGTAACTCAATCTGCTTTTAAAATGCATATCCCATTCCTCCTACACTTTCTCTAATTTTAAGCAGGTGATTTTCCAACCTTATAAGATAGGAAATCATTTGAGGCATAGCTAAAATGCATATATACACATTTTATAAGACTTTACCATGTAAATAAAAGTGATTTCTTCATATAAGGCTTACAGTTTTAGGGAGTAATTCCAGCTGATAGTTGGGGACAAGAGGAAGCTTCTTTAATAAGAACAAACTAAATGCTGAAATATGCAGCATCACCCTCTCCTATGCAACCCTCTATAAGTGCATGATATAGCCACAGGCAGGATTCAGTGCCTGGCTCAGGGGTCAAAGAGAAATGCAGTGGCTGTCTTTTCAAAGTTGCTGTTGCTCAAATTACTCTGCCTCTTGGGGAACCTGAATACTTTTACCAGAAATCATCTTGAATTTTAAATTTTGGTACTTTAGGCCTAAGTTCAACTTACCCAGACGGGAAAATTTTTAACAGGTATTTGATACTGTTGTATGTCTAATAGGTAAGATATATTGGTAGATAAATCATGCCCCCATACTTCAATATCTTGTCATTGAAGATGTAAACTGTAAACAACTTTACAGTTTTCTATAAAGGAAGAAATGTGGTACACATAAGACATGAGAATAAAACATCATGATTTAATAGTCCTTTGGTAAAAATTAATTTATCTTTTGTTTTAAATTGTTCAAAAAGAAGAGAAACAATAAGAAAAATACATGTATACTTGAATATAGTTAACCCATGTTTTTTTTTTTTTTTGTGTGTGTGTGTGTGCACATGTGTGGATGTATTTTTAGGCTGGCCCTACTGTGGTACACAATTCAGGAATCTTTATTATGATATTCCTGGTGAATTCAACAGCCAGATACTGGATCATAGTTTAGGTGGATTCATGTGTATAAGGCGGGCGGATACAAAAGCAATTCAGTGACAATATGAACCTGAGTTTATTTTATGATTTCATGAAAGCAGAAAGCTGCACAAAGATTATCAGAGAAAGTTATTTTGGATGTTTATTCATAACAAGATGCATAATTTTGGAGTCTTTATTTCTGGTCATTTCTCTACTCTTGAAACTCTTATTTTCTTGCTTAGGTTCTTCATAATGTATCCATCCCATAGCATTTACTAAATCAGTGATTCTGTCATTTTAAATTTTGGTTAACTTATAATTCATTATGTATATAATATTGAACACCTATCATTTTATTATTTGGTAATTTTATGTTTCTTTCATTATTTCCTAATAGTGTTCCAACAATGAGACGTAAGTCAATTTAGGAAAAAGAAATGATCACTTTCCCCCTATTGTGACTTCTGGAAAGTTTAGTGAATGTATTCTCACCTGTGATATTTACCACTTGTTCATTTATCTCCAGTTGGGCTATAGAAGTGGAGAATTTACAAAAAAAAAAAAATTGGTTCAGTACACACATCAATAAGCAGTAGAGATAGACACATATTTATCGTAAGGGATCAAAGTATGGCAGGCTCAGTAGTTTTCCTGTTGCTACTCTTCTGCAATAAAAAAGCTTAAAGCTCTTTTGTCCTCTAACAAACCAAAACAAAAAAGACAAATAGGTGCATTGGCTTTCTTTTAGGAAAAGTTGCAGAAGTTTGAAAATAAATGTGTGAACATGTAAGTCATTTAAGAAATTTGTTAGGACATAATCAAAGAAGAGTCTTGACCTATCTGTTGAAATCAGTGGTAAGAAAGGAAAGGAAAGATTACTATAGTACAATCTGTGGGACAGAGAACAAGAGCTGTAGAAGGGGGGTTTCTGATCAATAACAATAATAACATGTTCACAGTTGGTACCAAAAAGTTAGGTACACACTGAAAATCTGCCTTTGTAAGAACATAATTTTAATTAAGCAGGGGTGGAGGGGAAGGACAACTGAAGAGATGGAGCTGGAGCTTTCATCTGAGTTGACATACCCTCCCTACAATTGTATTCTTTACAGGTGATTAAAAAATTAAACAAACTAGAGCTGGGCATGGTGGCATAGTGTTACACAATTATAGTTCTAGTAATTCTGGAGGCTGAGGCAGGGATCTTAAGTTCAAGACTAACAGTGGAAACTTAGTAAGACCCTGCATCTAAATGAAAAAATCAATAACAACAACAACAAAGGTTGGTGATATCTCTGGGCTTAATGCCTAGTACCACACACACACACACACACAAAAAAAAAATTATATACTGTCCCTACTGTGTTTACCCCACATACTTTCTTTTAAAAAGCAATTTACTTACAGCCCTGTTATCTGCAGGCAAAATTCAGACTTAATAGTCTCCGCCCTGTCAAGTTACCCTGAATGGGTTAATTTTGTGACCATTCCACAAGGAAGTTCTAGAAATCAAAGAGATAAGAATAATTCCTGCTAACCATAAAATCTGCAAGAATGAGTTCAAATTAGAACCATTCAGAATGGGCCAAAGTGATCTGGAGTTATCTTGGTTGTTTCCCATGCACAATGGTGTTTTGGAAGTCTGATGCTGTCTGTCAAAGTCAAGAGGTAGAGGTGGGTACTATTCTCTGGAAACATCCCTGGGATTCCCAACTGGACAACAAGAGGGTTGCATAATTCTGTTGTCTGAAAGGACACATTTTTCCGTTGATTGTTTCCCCCTTTACCTTTTCCCTATCCTTTGTAATAAACTCATTCCTGCTACTCTGACCTACCTGTCTGAAATCTTTCCAAAATGATTGCAAGAACCTGTAATGCATGATCTCTTTGAGTGCCTTGGCTTTGTGTGGACTTTTGCCTTGTAACACTAATGTTCCATGCTCACTTCATTAGAAAATATATGTGTGGTGTGTGTGTGTGTGTGTGTGTGTGTGTGTGTGTGTGTGTAAACAATAACCTAGATGTACATTGCAGCTGTGTTTTCAATTTTAAAATAATACAAAGTATTGTAAAGAGCCTATGCAGAGAATGGTGTTGACATGCCAGAGTAGAGAAAGTCACTGTCCAAATTGGTCTGTGGCACGGGACCAGGAAAGTCACTGTCCAAATTGATCTGTGGCATGGGACAGGAAAGAAGACAAACAGCTTCTCTTTGAGGTCAGTTTAAAAAAAAAAAGGAAGAAATGAATGAATGAATGAATGAATGATATTGCAATTTAAAAATGGACTCTCAGAATGGCTTAAGGACATAGAAGTTTAGATAGAATTAAAAAAAAAAAGTAAAAGAAAGTTAGGAAAAAAAAAAAAAAAAACTATCCTTGGCACCAGGGGCTGCAGATGTGGAACCAGGGCAAGTCAAAGAGAGAAATTAAGAGAGTGCTCATTTTTGGTGGCACTGAGACATATTTTAAAGCAGAGAGAAAGGTGATCAGGGAAACTATTGAGCTAATCCAGTGGATGTGCTGCACTTTACTGTCATGTGACAGATATGCTGCACTCTCCCATGACATGGAGAGAGCAGGATCATCCACCACCTTTTTCCATTATGTTATGCTGGCGAGTGAGTGTGAGTCCAAACCCAGATGCCCAGACCTGTGTAATTCTGTCTGGGCCCAAAAACTTGACCTGGCTGAGGCCTGCCACACAACCCAGAAGGTGACAAAGAAACAGGTGGAATTCAGGCATGGAATGGAATTTGAGACACTCAGTTATGAGAGACTGTAGATATCTCTCATTGTTTGAATCTCTTGGTTAGCAGGACCAGCTGGGAACAAACAGGGACTTAATTGGGTGGCTGGGGGCATGAAGTTCACTTTGGAACTGAACCCATGTGGCCAAGATACGGACCCATGGGAGGCAGAGGAAGGTGAAAAACTGGCTCTTCCACTCTTCCAGTGGAACCCAGGATAGATGTCCCTGAGAACTGACAGCAGCTGGACTCTGGAGATGTTCTGATTTAAAGTTCCATCAAATATTATTCCACAGGGATCAGGGGTCTAGCTAAACACCTGCCTCTAGGAGTTCTGCATCTGGGCACCCCTTCTATAGAACTCTATAGCAACTCCTCGCTGAGAAGATATAACACCCTCCAACCCGACCCATCTCCTACTGCTAAGAAAGGAAGCTGAGGGCTGGGGGTGTGGCTCAAGCGGTAGTGCGCTCACCTGGCATGCGTGCTGCCCGGGTTCCATCCTCAGCACCACATACAGACAAAGATGTTGTGTCCACCAAAAACTAAAAAAAGGAAGCTGAGATCAGGCAACAAAAGACGAACTCCACAAAAATAAAGACATGATAGTCCCCAAATACTGCTCTTGCACACAGTAAATACCATGAGAATAAATGGGAAGAGACAACTGGGAACTAACAACCAACATATAAATTTATAGGCAATTTTTTGACCATTGTAACAGAAACAATCCCTCAATCTTCAATCAAGAATCATTTTTGTTAAAATTTTCTGTGCTGAATGGTCTATGGATATGTATGTATGTATGTGTATATATATATATATATATATATATATATATATATATATATATATATATCACATTTCTTATTTCAAGCATTTCCTGAAAGTACTTATTTTATTGACTCTGTCTTTTGAGGACTAGTGTTTTTGATTAGTATACTTTGGTCTATATATATATATATATATATATACTTTGTTGAATATTATTTTTTTCTGTATCTCCTAGTTCTCTTCCTCTCTCGTTTTTTAAACAGCCACATTCTATTGTTCTCTCTTTTACTCTTCCTTTAACTTTTCACTAGTATTCTCTCTCATCCTCCCTCTCAATTATAACATGCCACATCTTCTCTGCATTTTTCCCTCTCCACCTTTTTGAAATAGTGACCCATTTTATAAATAAAACATCTCTACTCTTGGCAATTGACAACCATACCACTGTAGATGCCAAAATCGGAACTAATTATTTTAATGCTGAATATTGATTGCATTGTTTGTTGTTGTTATTCGTACCCCCTGAAAATGTGAGGTACTAGAAATCTTCAAGAACACTATAAATTCATAGAGTAGAAGCTCTTCCTCCTCATATTCTTACTGATAAATGAGTATACACAAACAACATAAAAAAAAAACAACTCTTAAAGATAATGCAATATCACAGTGAGAAAAGGTTAAGGAAGAAATTTACAAAGTTTATAGTTAAACTGATCGGTGAGTTAAAAGACAATGTAAGGAGTAAAATCAGGGATAAAATAAAGGAAGGGACAGATCACTTCAATGAAGAGATAGAAATCCTGAAGAAGAATGAGTCAGAAATTCTCAAAATGAAGAATCCATAATCAAATTAAAAATTCAATGAAAAGGATCACCATCATACCACTTAAATGAGTTTCAGTCATAGAAGACAAAATATATAATATGGAAAATCAAGTTTATTATGGAGAAAAGATATTAAGAGTGAACAGAACTTTCAAGAAATATATTATCATAAAAGACCAAATATAATGTTTATTGGAATAGATGACATTTAGAGATATAAAGCCAATGAATGTACAACTTTAAAAAAAATTATATCAGAAAATTTCTCAGGATGAAATGCAACATCAAAAGTAGGAGTCTTGGGAGCTAGGGTTTGAGCTCAGTGGCAGAGCACTTTCCTAGCATGTGTGAGGCATCAAGTTCAATCGTCAGCACCATATAAAAATAAACAAATGAAATAAAGTTATTTTAAAATACAGGAGATTTACAGGCCTCCCAATTATGCAAAATTATAACCAACCTACACCAAGGCACATCGTTATGAAAATGTCTAACGTACAAATTAAGGATAAAATTTTAAAGACTGCTAGAGAAAAATGACAGTGCAAACTTAGAGGGACACTAATGTGGATATCAGCTGATTTCTCAACCCAGATTCTCAAAACTAGGAGATCTTGGAATAATATAAACCAAGCCCTGAAAGAAAATAATGAATCAAGAATACTATATATGGTAAAATTAAGGTTCAGATTTGATGATGAAATTAAAAACTTGCATGGTTAATAAAACTTTAAAGAATTCAGAACTAGAAAGACTGCACTAAAAAACATATTTCATGAAAAAGAAATTGAAAACTAACAAAGGGAGAATGACACTAGAAGAATAGTTAACCAAAAAAGAAAATAACTGAAATTAAAAACCAGTAATAAATCAAAGTGACAAAAATTACAAATAATTTCTCAATAATAAAATTGAATGTAAATGGCCAAAACTTAACAACTAAAGGATACAAACTGGTTGAATGAATTAAAAATCAAGATGCAAAAATATACTAAGATATTCCCCTCATAGGGAAAGACATTCATAGACTGAAGGAAAATTATGTGAAAAATCATATCATTCACTTGGATCTCAGAAACAAGCAAGGTTTACATTCTTATAATAAGAGAAAGTGTTCATTTAACCAAAGTTAAACAGAAGAGACCAAGAAGGCAATTTTATACTACTTATGGCAATTATAAATCAATAAGTTATAACAATCATAAATATTTATGCCCCAAATAATGGAGAACCTATGTACATCAAACAAATACTTCTCAAAATCAAGAACCAAATAGTCTACAACACGGTAACATTGGGTGACTTTAACAAAACTCTTTCCCCACAGGATAGTTTCTCCAAACAAAAACTAAACAAAGAAGCAACAGAACTAAGAAATACAATTAACATCTTAGACTTAACAGACACATATAGAATATTTCACTCATCAAGGCCTATATACACTTTCTTCTCAGCATCACATGGATAATTTTTTAAAGCAGACTACACTTTAAGCCACAGAGCAATGTTTAGCAGATACAAAATTAGAGGTATACATTTATTCTAACAGGTCATAATGGAATGAAATTAAAAATCAAAGATATAATAAAAAATAGAAGCAACTATAACACCTGAAGACTAAATAATATGTTGCTAAAGGATCAAGGGATAGCAGAAGAAATCAGGGATAAAATAAAAAAATCATTAGAGATAAATAATAATAGGAACAAAACATATCAAAATCTCTGGGACAGTATGAAGGCAGTTCTACAAGGAAAGTTCATATCACTGAGCTTATTCATTAAAACAAAAGAAAGTCACCAAATAAATGAGCTAACATTACATCTCAAGTTCATAAAATAAAGAAGAACAAATCAACACCAAAATGAGTAGAAGACAAAAAATAATTAAAATTAGACCTGAAATCAATAAAATTGAAACAAAGACAAATAATTCAAAAAATATGTAAAACAACAATTTAGTTTTAGAAAAATATAAGAAAATTGATAAATCCTTAACCATGCTATTCAAGGGAAAGAGGGAAAAAACACACATTTCTAAAATTCATGATGAAAAAGAAAATATCACCATGAACACTACTAAAATAGATTTTCATCAGAAACTATTTTGAAAACCCATACTCCAATAAAATACAAAATTATGATGATATTAATAAGTTTCCAGAGAAATATAACCTACCCAAATTGAACCAGGTTGTCATAGAAATTTTTTTAAATTTCTTCATCTGTATTTTTTATGTAATTTTTTATTTATATATGACAGAAGAATGCATTGCAATTCTTATTACATATATATATATACCACAATTTTTCATATCTCTGGTTGTATACATAGTGTATTCACACCAATTCGTGTCTTCATACATGTACTTTGGATAGTAATGATCATCACATTTCATCATTATTAATTACCTCATGCCCCCTCCCTTCCCCTCCAATTCCTCTGCCCTCTCTAGAGTTTGTCTGTTCCTCCCATGCTCCTGCTGTTTGTCACACTATGAATCAGCTTCCTTATATCAAAGAAAACATTTGGCATTTTTTTTGGGGGGGGGGGATTAGCTAACTTCACTTAGCATTATCTTTTCTAACTCCATCAATTTACCAGCAAATGCCATTATTTTATTTTCTTTTATTGCTGAGTAATATCAAATTGTGTATCTATGCCACATTTTTTAAAAAATCATTCATCTATTGAAGGGCACCATGTTTGGTTCCACAGTTTAGCTATTGAGAATTGTGCTGCTATAAACATTGATGTGGCTATGTTCCTGTAGTATGCTGTTTTTAAGTCCTTTGGGTATAGACCAAGGAAACGGACAGCTGGGTCAAATGGTGGTCTCATTCCCAATATTCCAAGAAATCTTCATACTGCTTTTCATATTGGCTGCACCATTTTGTAGTCCCACAAGCAATGTATGAGTGTACGTTTTTCCCCACATCCTTGCCAACACTTATTGTTGTTTGTATGCATAATAGCTGCCATTCTGACTGGAGTGAGATAAAATCTTAGAGTGGTTTTGATTGATTTACATTTCTCTAAATGCTAGTGATGATGAACACAACACCTATAATCAAAGGCATTTCTGTATATCAGTGACAAATCCAAAGAAAGGGAAATGAGAAAAACTACCTTATTCTAAAAAGCCTTAAAAAACAAACAAACAAAAAAAAAACCTTGAGAATCAGCTTAACAAAAGAGGTGAAAGAT
>NW_025999968.1:29474072-29510079 GCF_001458135.2 Marmota marmota marmota | reverse complement strand
GATTAACATTAAACAGGGATGAGAGGTGGGAGGGAAAGGGAGAGAGAAGGGAAATTGCATGGAAATGGAAGGAGACCCTCAGGGTTATACAAAAGTACATACAAGAGGAAGTGAGGGGAAAGGAAAAAATAATACAAGGGGGAGAAATGAATGACAGTAGAGGGGGTAGAGAGAGAAGAGGGGAGGGGAGAGGAGGGGAGGGGGGATAGTAGAGGATAGGAAAGGCAGCAGAATACAACAGACACTAGTATGGCAATATGTAAATCAATGGATGTGTAACTGATGTGATTCTGCAATCTGTATATGGGGTAAAAATGGGAGTTCATAACCCACTTGAATCAAAGTGTGAAATATGATATATCAAGAACTATGTAATGTTTTGAACAACCAACAATAAAAAAAATAAAGAAATCAGAAAGATAAACACCAAAAAAAAGCAATAAATGGGCCAAGGACCTGAAGAGACACTTCTTAGAAGATGATGTACAATCAAATCAATCAACAAGTCATAGAAAATTTAAACAGATTAATTTTAAGCAATGAAATTGAAGATGCCATCAAAAGTCTACTAACAAAGAAAAGCCAAGATCATATGGATTTTCAGCCCAAATCTACCAGCCCTTCAAAGAAAAACTAACACCAATCCAAAGAGCTTTTGAAAAAATACAGCATCAATTCATGTTCAAAACACTATAAACCTAAGTATAATAAGAACAAACCTCAATATTGTAAAATCTTTTTACACATTAACCCAAAGGCCAACATCATTCTAAATGGAAAAAAAAAATTAAAAGTGTTAATCCTAAAAACTGGAACAAGACAGAGGTGCCCTTTTTTCCCACCTATATTCGAAATAATCTTCAAAACTCTAGCCAGAATAGTTAGGCAGAAGAAAGAAATCAATGAGATACAAATATAAAAAGAACACAAACTATTCCTATTTGCAGAGGATATGATTCTTTTTATAGAAAATCCAGAAAACTCTACCAGAAAACTTCCAGAACTGATAAATAAATTCAGCAATGTAGCAGGATATAAAATTAAGATACATAAATCAATTTCATTCATATATATCAGTGAGGAATCAAGTGAAGGAAAAATTAGGAAAACTATCCCATTCACAATGGCCTCAAAAAATGATACTTGGGAATCAATCTAACAAAAGAGATGAAAGACCTCTACAATGGAAATTATATAAATCTATAGAAAGAGATTGAGGGAGATATTAGAAGATGAAAAGATCTCCCATATTCTTGAATAGGCAGAATAAATAAATATTGTCAAAATGACCATGCTACCAAAAGCACTCTGCAGATTTAATGTAATTCCTACTAAAATTTCAATAATGTTCTTCATAGAAATAGAAAGAAATCATAAAACTCATTTGGAAAAATAAGAGGCCAAGAATAGGCAAAGCAATCCTTAATGAGAAAACTGATTCAGGAGGCATCACAGTATCAGACTTCAAATTATACTACAGAAGTCTGTAACAAAAACAGCACATTATTTGTACCAAAACAGACGTGAAGACCAATCAAACAGAAAGAAGTCACAGATTCAAACCCACTTAAATACAGTTATCTCATACTAGACAAAGGTGCCATAAACCTACTTTGGAGAAAAGACTGCCTTTTCAAATAATGGTGCTGGGAAAACTGGAAATCCATATGTAGCAGAATAAAATTTAACCCCTATATCTCACTTTGCGCAAAACTCAAACTTATGCTAAGCAAAATAAGCTAATCCCCAGAAAACAAAGGTCAAATGTTCTCACTGATATGTGGGTGCTGACACACAACCTGGTGGGGAGGGGAAGAACAAACGTCCAGAAGTACTCCATGTTTGGATAAGTCAGTCAAATTATACTCTACTGTCACGTATAACTAAAAAGAACAAAAAGAAAAATACAACAGACACACACTAAAATAAATAATTGTATAGGAACGGTAAATAAATAAATAAATAATGTCCAAAAAGAGCTTATGCAGAGATTGAGGTTAGTCACTCTAATTAAAATAATTCAGCTGGTGGCACATGCCTATAATCCTGTCAGCTCAGGAGGCTGAGGCAGGAGGAACCTGAGTTCAAAATCAGACTCAAAAACAGCAAGATGCTAAGCAACTCAGTGAGACCTTGTCTCTAAATAAAACACAAAAATGGGCTAGGGTTGTGGCCCAGTGCTTGAATGCCCCTGATTTTAATCCCTGAACCAAAATTAAATAAATAATTAAAATAAAATAATTCAAAGAAGCATAGTTAGATGAGTTGTACTATGCTTCTAACATAGCACCAAATCTGCATTAATACACATGTACTCTTCCTTCCCCTATGCTTCTTGTTCATTTAATCCTAATAAAGAAATCATGCATTTTCAAATGAGCTATGTTGTTTCTATTGTATTATCCTTGTTTGCCCCCCCCTCCATTTTCACTGCACCTGTGCAATGTCACCTGTGTTTTGTGTGTGTGTGTGGGGGGGGACTGTCATTACAGGGTAGACAGAAAGTAGGACAAGGAAGAAACCTATATTGCAAATGTTTACTTTATTACATATGATGATGTCTGTTATTTATCTACCATTACATTTCAATATAGAAAGGTCAAATATAAAGAAAAATATGTAAACTAGAGTTAAAGATGGCTACTTAATCTACATTAAAACTTTTTTCAAATTACAATTTTATTACTTACTCTCTGAAGTGACATATTCAGTGTCCTGTCTTCTTCATATTAATATTTTTAAAATTTGTTCTAATTAGTTATACATGACAACAGAATGCATTTTGACACCTAGTACTTAAATGGAGTATAACTTCTCATTCTCTGGGATGTATGTGATGTAGAATCACACCAGTCACATAGTCACAGATGCACACAGGGTTATAATATCTGATTCATTATATAGCCTTCTTCATCTTTAAATGGAGATAACAGTGGTACGGTCAATTAGTGTTTTATAACTACTGAATTAATAATGTTGCAAAGCTCCTAGCACAGTATTTTATCCATAGTGCTTTATGGTCATTAAAGAAGTAAATATTTTAAAATTAAATGTCTGGTTGTGTTATAGCTTATTGGACGAGTGTTTTCATAGCATGCAAAATGCCTTGAGCTCAAACTCTAGAACTGCAAATAATTAAATAAAGAAGTGTTATATACAAATAGAAACATAAATCTAAATTTTTTAATATTTATATATTACGAAGTAAATATGCATGTAAAATTTCTTCTACATGTAAAATATAATATTTCTGTCAATAATAATTAGATAACAGCAGCCCAGGGTCCTTTGCTGATTTTTATGTCTGTCATTGCTTTATCACAACCATTTCATGTTAAATATCACGGCATATAATGAAATATTAATTTTTATATTTTGTTCATATTTAATGTAAGGTATTTATACTTCAAAGTTTATTATTACTATGATTGCATCACTTAAAAATCAATTGTTTTGATTTTATAATATCAAACAGGACATAATATAATCAATACATAGTAAAATATATCTTCTTGAATTGTCATTTTTGATACTTATAACTGAGACAAGAATTTAATGTGGATCATTACTTTTCTAAAATGCATACATTAGCTAAAAGTCATTATGACATTACAATTACTTTCCCTCTTTATCCTCTTTGGATTTAAGCAATTTTCAAATGATATGTTTTTGTGTAATTAGAGCCCCAACATACATTTAATCATTCCAATCATGCATATGAATTTTTAAAAAACTATGTAAACTTGTAATGATCTGTGAATTTTCATATTCCAACATTCTGTCTTACGTGTTTCTCTGTATTATTTATGGTAAATGATCATTATGATTGAATATGTCTTATCTGGGTACAGTGGGGTATGCCTTAATCCCAGCAGCTCTGGAGTTTTAGGGAGGAGGATCACAAATTCAAAGGCAGCTCAGCAACTTAGCAAGGCCATAACCAACTTAGTGAAACCTTATCTCAAAATAGAAAAAAAAATTAAAAAATCAAAAATTAAAAAAGGGCTTTGAATATGGCTCAGAGGTTAAATGCTCCTGGGTTTAATCCCTAGTACAAAAAAAAAAAAAGAATCAAAATGGCTTTATTATATATTCATAAATCAAAAGTAACATGGGAAAAATACAAAGAATATATATTTGGGAAATGAGCATCAACTTGAATACATGTAGATATCCATAAAATGGCATTATTCATGTAATAATAATAATTATATACTTATATAAAAATTATTAAAATAAAGACCAGAATAGACTGTTTTTATTTCTGTTCATAGGGAATTCCTTTTGAAACCGTAAGGAAAATATTTACACTATTAAACTTGTAAAAATAATTAAAAATACCTATCAAATATTTAAGGTATATATATATATATTAATTTCAATAAAATACTATTTATAATTGAATAAAAGTTCATGATATGGTCACACATTTTTTTCATTGATTGCCATGAATTTTTCCTTCTCTTATGTTCAGTTACCTAATAACTGGTCATCACAGGACTCAATATGTTTCTGAAACAAATATACCACTTAATATCAGAGTCATCTTAGTTTCAAATAATTTCCAGAAATCATCTTGGTCTTTCCAGCAACATTATCTGTGACTGGGTCATCCTCTCATTTTAATGTGTAAGGCACCATCCTTCTTTTGGTTCAAGTCTTGAGTCCTGTCTTTGACTCACATCTCCAGGAACTGAGCTTCTCTATATTTGCAGCATCCACAAAACTTGATTCCAACTCTGTCATATAGTATTATATACTCTTAGCATCCCTTGTTAGACTGTAAACTTAACTGCAAATAGATATAGAGACTACTTATCTGAACATTCTCAGAAACTGTTATAGCTTGTGTTGCATAACAAATACTTGATAATTGAAATAAATAGGTACATTAAATTGACATTCTGATATCAGTATCATGTTTTATATTGACATAAATAATTGACTATTGGGCTTTTTTAATGTGCACAGGAAAAACCCAAGTATTTGAACAAGTATATAAATTACAACAGTGATATCACCTATATTATCATGGTGAATAAAACTCTTATATATTTCCAAAGCATAAGTGAATTCTCTATACAAACTGTAATAAGGACAAGAATGCTTTATTTCAAGATAGATGCCAAAACATATTTTGATGTATTCTCTTCTAAAAGATGTACACAAATTAAACAAGCAAATATAAAGCCCCAAGAAATTATAATTATCCTACAATATTTACTTAGTTTTTTTATTTCTAAAAATAAACAACAAAACTGTAATTTGCATTTTGGCAACAGTGTTAACCAATAAAATTATCATTAAGACATGAGGTATCATAGATAATACATTTAATTTCCTGTATGAAATGTCCTTAAATGGTTACTTCCATACAGTGCTTTTCTTCACAAGGCTAAAATGGTTATAGAGTATTGCAAGATAAAAATACAAAATTATTTAGAAATATAAAAATATAATTCTAATCTCCATTATTAGAATCATTATTCATTTTAAGAGAACATAGTTACATGGGTTTGTACTTTCTTCTTAAATAATTGCTAATTGTTTGGGTAATGTATTTAGTGAAGAATTGCAAAATTATTATTATTCACTTTACCATCACTATGTATGTTCCCAAAGTTACCCAAATAGTTTTAAATGTTTGTCTATAATTCTCTAAAACCACCTTTGAAATCCAGGAGGCTACTCAAGTTAGAACATAGCTTCTCAAAGATGCATGCAATATAACAGTCTAAGGTTAAAGCTTTTCTCCATCGTTAACCAGCTGCCTCTGTCATCTCCTTCTCAGATCTTTGCAATAGTTGTGAAAGTTTGAAATCACAGTCTGAATCTCAAGCCCCAATTTTTTTTCTCAAGAACTTCCTGAGTTCATGGCCTTATGAAAGTTTAGTTTTACTCTTATTTAAGGAGCAAATAAATTTGAATTGTTTTTTACATTTGAGCAAAGTGAATTATAAGTAGGCTTAGAATTTTAACTGATTTTAAGAATCAATTAAAGTAAATTGATTATAACATCTTATTGAAATGTTGCTATAAAATGCATAGTTGTATTTACTTTTCTACCAACACCATGATTTGATTTTGAAAGTCTTAACCCCCTTCCTGGCCAATGCATTTCTCTAATCCTTGCCTAACACTAGGCATCAGTTTGATACTCTTAGATATCTTAACTGCTTTATCTTCAAAGGTATTTAACTCAATCTAAAGCACTTTCTCTAGGAAAATATGTCTATTAGCTCTGGGAAAATGAAAATTCCCTTTCAAAGTCTGAAATTATAATGATTAATACCTAAGTTAAAAACATAGATTTTCTGATTTGTTACTTTTGTGATTTTAAGTTTTCATTTATTAAAAATCCAAGCCTTCCAGTATATAAGCAAACCTTACACTTAAATAAACAAAATCAGTTAACAAAATATTCCTAATTATAATCACAAGTTTTTCATCAAAAATTAAAGCAAAATATGTATACAAAACCAAAGTTATAAAAATGGCCACATGCCAGTAATTAATCAATCTTCATAATTATGTTCTTTGAATTTAAGATATACTTTTTTGCTTTAAACTCTGACACTTTTTGAATTATCCATCAAAAAACTTTAAGTAATAAAAAATGTATAACCATATGGCAAAAACCAAGCTAATCTTATCATTTGAATATATAATATTTTCCCTCTGTTACATTTTCATGCATAATAAATATGCATTCTTTTATGCTATGGTGTATCTCATTCATGAGAATTTTTTGACAAAAATGGTTCAAGTAGGAAGAACTTAAAACTTCTTTCAATATGATTTAATGTGATAGAAGTTTGTCCCAATCTTGCAATCACTTATCACAGTCACCACCCATTTGTTTACAGTAGCTCAAATGATAATTTATGTGGCCCAATTACTAAATTTGATGGATATAACTAAACAGGACTATCTTCATTTATAGACTAACACTACTAAATCTTTGTCAATAATTGAATTTGAAACACTTTTATATCTGGTGTACTTGCTTGGATTTTACCTAAAATTGTGTTGTCATATTTGGAATTTGAAAAGTGTCATCTTTTTTTAAAAAAATGTAATTGATTTGGTACAATTATCAAACTGGAAATCTTTAATTATAATTTTCAGATCATCTTTCTCATCACCAGAGCTCTTCAGGTATTAAGTTCTTTACCTCATTCTCTTATTTCCATCTTTCCTTCTTGATCCATCTCCTTTGATACTGTCTATATACACATTCTCATTTTACCTATTTCATTGGCTAATAATTGAAATCATCATATTTGGTTCATTAAAAATCAACACTAATACTTCTCTTTATATAATTCAAATTGATCTTAAATATATTTGATAATTATACATCTTTATCAGAAAATACTTTAATTCTTCATTGTAGCATAAAATGATGTTTATAATCAAGCCTCATCCTAATTTGGCCTCCAAGCCTTCTCTTCCTGCCTTTATTAATTTCTGCTTCCCATAAAATTAGTATTTCAAAAGTCCTTTGATCATATATAATATCTGACAACTAACTTCTAACAGCCTTCAAAAATGCTATTCTCTAGGCTACATTTTGTTTTCTCTAGAACTTTCATCTTTACATCACAGATCCTTTGTATTGCATTCCAAATACAGTGTTTTCTCATACTTTTTTTGGTATATGAGTAAAGCTGTAGTTCAGAATTATATAAGCTATCCTTAATTCTACAACTCTCAGAATTGCAATATCTTCTGTTTTAGTATGCTTGTTGGATTGGTTTTTAGGTTATATTTTTCAACCAGGAAAAACCTCTGCATTATCAAAACTAGAAGATATTGAAGTGCTTCTATTGAAATGTAACAGACTTTTCACCACCTCCATAGAAATCATTGTTTTCCACTGTTTCTGTTGAGAAATCTGAAATTATTACATCTGTATGTCTAAGTTATGTTTGTACAGTACACCTATTTTTTCTAATTTAGCAATTTTAGGCATCATCTATTGATTCTTCTATAAAATACAGGAAACTAAAACCACCATTCATTACATCCTCTTCTTTCCTTCCTCTCATTTGTGTAAAGTTAAATTTATCTGCAGTTGTGTACACAAATATATTTCCTTAAATGTTCTTTAAACTTAGTTTTGATGTAAAACAGTTTATCTGTGATGCAAAAAATTATTTGGATGATAAGGCATTTATACTTCTAATTATCTGTTAGACTATGTTATGTATCATAAAGGAAACGTCATTTGAGAGTTCCAAACTTTAACACTTATGGTGATAGTAGTAAAAGTAAACAAACAAACAATAAATTGAAATCATATTGCCTATATTTTAAATGAATATAAGATACAGGTTTGTGTTTGACTCTGAAATTATAAAATTTATGGTTTTATAGGTTAGAAGTCAATTTCCTAAACCACAATGCAATATCTGATGAGCAGGTGATGTTTCCAGCAATTCAGTCTTACTGAATATTAATTTTACATTCCCAAAAGTCTAGTTCTACTCACTTTTGGTTTTGCAGATTTAGATATCAATAAAAATGTGAAAAACATATGAAATTTTCTTTCCAAATAGTTTTTATCCAGCTTACCTAATACATTCTTTTTCTCATATTCCCCATCTTTTCTCCCTTTCTCTGTTTGTATATATCAATTCTCTACTGGTCCCTGCTCTGCCTTACTCTTTTCCTTTGTGTGTGTGTGTGTATACACACACACACACACACATACATATGTATATATAAACATAACTGTAAATCTATATATTGATAATATAATTTGGAGGAATATTTGTTAGCAAATGAACCCTTAAATTTGTATTTTATTCAAGATTACCATTTGGAACACATTATACATTACAGATGCATTTATTTTTGAAATAGAAATTCAGTTAAAATGATACAGTTGAAATTCTAGTGGAAGAAAAAGTTTATGCTAACAGCTTCATTTTTAAAGTTGGCTTTCTTTTCTTTCACACAGCATGACCAAAGCTTTCAAATGCATTTTGCTCCTGGCCATGCCAACTTCTACCTATCATTTCTGATTAAAAATCCTGTGTCCCTTGTGTGTGTGTGTGCGTGCACACCTTTCTAGAAAAGTAGAGAAGCATGGGTCCTATTTATATTTTATTTGATCATTTTCTCTTTCCTGAGTAGTTTTGTTGGAAATTCAGGGAAATATAAAATTTAGGAGAGAAATAAACTTTCTATGCATTAAATAGACACACATATCAATACATGCATTTCAGATTTGAATTAGGCTCTTCTGCTTTTGACAATTAAATGTGTGGATATTTTATAGTATATGCTTTCTTTCACTAAATTGTGATTAAAAATAAATTTTGTTTCATAAAATATTATCACTCTTTCTAATCACTTACATATGACACTGTATAAATGAAACAAATAACAGAAAAGTGTGATATGTTTTCCTACATCATATTTTATTGTACATAATTTATGAATATATTTTTATTTTAAATATCTCCCTAAATATGTTTAAGAAGAATATTGGATATCTTTAAAGCAGGACCAGTATAGTAAAATTAATAATTTTATTTAATCAAAGTTAAATATTTTTTTCTAATATACTTAAAATCTTGGTAATGTAATCATTGATAAATGTATGCTTATATGGAAAATGACCAACATGAAACTAACTTTAAAGAGAAGAAGAATGTAACACTTTAATTCTTTCTTTCCAATTAAAAATATTCATTATGTTTTAATGAAGCTTCTTTTTACTGTAAACATTTTCCTTAACTCAGTTGCTCCAGGTAGTTACAGGGATTAGAATCTTCCTACTTCTTTCTATGCAAAAATTATAAAATCATAGGCATTTGTCACAATCCATTAAAGAAATATATGTAGTATACCTCTTGATATAGCCCATATTATCCATTTAGAATCCCCTAAACATGGAATAATCTATAAAATAATTATTGTGTCATTTTTAATGTTTACATTTGTCTCTCCAAAAGCCAGCTGGGAAATAGAACTGAAGAGTACTTCATTTAGCAGATTCTCTTTTCCTGTGTCATTGATTCACCATATCATCTTTTAAAATTTGTCATCAGGCATATAAAACAATATTCAAAAAAGGAAAAAAAAACATATGCCTCCTATATTTAAAAACTGGTGATTCTTTAAAAAAAAATTCCCTGGCACAGTGTTGAATAAGGAAAAGTGAGTTAGGTAAGGACACATTTGATGGAGAAACTTGTCTTAAAGCAGACAGTACTTTTTCTATTCTCCAGTATAGAGAATTGAAGTATATCAAACCCACACATTTTTTTTCCTCTGATTAGTGCCACTCATTTGATAGATAATTCCAATAGATAAATTGAGATATATCAATCACAATGATTTTTGACAAATTAGCAACAATATAAATAATTTTATCATATATAATCTAGAACATTACAAAAGATGAATTTTTAAAGCAATAATATAATCTTTATCATCCAATGTCACTTACTAAAAATGATAAAATAATTCCACAAGGTCACTTTCTCTAAAAAGATTACAGAAATATAATTTAAATTGATTTTGTGTTTTTGAGAACATGGTTAAATCTTTAAATATTTTTGCAGGTAAAGGATTGAAAGAACTTTTAGGATAAATGGTTATCTTTAAAAACCTAGCCCTTACTGACCTTACTAAGAAAAATACAGTTGAATCTAAAGCAAAATACCATTCATATTTCTACTGTGTGCTAGAGATTGATGTTTATACTTCCCCCAAATTTCAAATGTTGAACTCTATTCCCCAGTGTGATAGTATTTGGAGGTAGGGCCTTTGGCAGATGAGTAGGTTCTCAGAATAGAGACTTTTTTCCTGGTATCTGTCCCCATACAAAGAGAAAACCAGAGAGACACTCACCTCTTTCACTGTGTGAGGATGCAGCACGAAAGTGAACCAGAAAAGAGGTCTTGTCACAAACACAATCTTCTAGTGTCCTAATATTGGTCTTCCTCACTACCAAAAGCCCAGGGGATAAATTTCAGCTCATCACTGCTCAGTCTTTGTTATAGGAATCTAAGCAGACTAAAACTCAGGACATGGTGCTGGACTAACCAGAGAAAACATCTTATGGATTCTTCACCAGGATTTTAGAGAATAGAATCCATATATGATGACAAAAGTGTCTTTTGATGTAAGCAAAACTCTTTGCTGTTTGTCTTCACAAAAAGTTTGTTTCATTTTATCAAATAAAAGACATTATCCATTGAAAATGTATTCTGATTTCATATATATTAAACTTTGAATAAACGTGCATCTTAGAAAAGATTAAAGACAAATAGAAAGAGCACCAGTTTAAAATTAGCTCCCCCCCAGAAAAAACAACAATGACAAAAACAAAAGAATTTATTTTACTTAATGTGAATGAATAAGCATGAAGGAAAACAATAAACCAGCCAGTAGCATGTACAAGGGCAGTACATTTTTTCATCTTGGAATTGTAATTCTGCCCTGCAAACCCACAATCGCCACATAATATTTTAAAGTTGTGGTGGTTTTAGACACAAGAAAAAATATATTTTATAAACATTTTGGATGATGAAATGTTGAGCAAATTTTAATGAGCATACCTACAACATTCTCATTTTTTATACTTTTAGTAAAAGTCCCAATACATTAAATATAGCCTTGTCCTTTTGTTTATAAAAAAGATGTGCATTATGTCTCATGGAAATACTCAATTTTCTCCTAGTTTAATAATTTTGGTTTTTTTTATTAAGAAAGCAAATAATAGTGTCATTTGATATGGAAAATGTGTAATTTACCATGTTTTAATTAATATGAGTAAAAGTTGGATATTTTTCTGCTTATTAGAAGCTGGCTTCAAGAGGAGTTTTCTATACTATGTTGCTTTCTTGTGCAATATATTATATATTCAAAAGACCACTGGTTGTGCTTTTATTTTTGAGCATGTAGGATAATTGTTAGTAAGTAATTTAATCACAATTTTGTTTTATAAACTTTCATGAAATATTATTAACTATATCCATGGTGTTTCTTTTTCACTGAATTTAAGGAAAAGTACACAGATGGCACATTTCTGCCAGAGACAAAACTCCTCCAATAGCTGTTCGGTTTAATAGCTCCCCAGTAGCCCAGTCAGAATTCCCTATTAACTCCAATCTACTTCAGGACTCTACTTAGGTAACAATCATTTTCCCCCCACTTTGATCTTTCATAAAGGTCACAACTGCATGTCAATCTGGTAGCTCTACTTATCTTCATTCTCCTTCTCATTCAGAAAAATATCTTCTGATAAAACTCCTGCTATATGATTTCATCTTGTCCTAAAGAAAGCATTCTGGAACTGGTTAGTGGTGATGATAAAACATCATTATCAAGGTACTACATGGTATTGAAAGGAAATTTCATGCGTATTTTATCACTACTATAAATGAATTGAAAGAAAATTGGGAAGGGAGATACATTTTTTTAAACTATTGACTTTTATAGTATGTATGGGATGCCATTTCCATGTCATATTTTATTGTTTTTATTTTACTAAAGTTGATTATATGATCAAATCATTTTGAAAAAATTGGCGTTCAATAAAATTAAATAGTATTTAGTTAAAACAAGAACAAAGTCCATTGAGCCTGTCATTACTTTTGTATTTTCAATTTTTCATGATTATTTTTTAAAAATTGAATGTATTCTTATTCAATTTTGAAACATAAAATTTATCATATTTCTTCCAATTGCTGTACAATATTATTCTCCCATCTAAACATGTAATAATTTTGAGTTTTGTTATGATATTTTTATTACAGGCTGAAGGGTCAAATCATTTTAATAATTAGTATATAGTTTTTAAAATGCAACCAGATGTTATACAATAGCATGGATTCCTTTTATATGGAATCATGTGTAAATATTTAAAAATAAATCACAGGCTATCTTTTCTTTTAATTTTTATTTTATTGTGAAATTTGCTAGGATTTTGCCAGAGATATAGGGTCAAGAGGTCCTATATAATGGCAAGTGAGTCCCAGATAGCCTGGAGGCTGACCAAAGATAGATTGTTCCTGAAAATTTCTTAGGAGAAAATCTGGTCTATTAGCTGATTCTGTTCCTCAGTGAAAAACTGTTATTTAGTGTTTATTTATCACATAATGATGCTAACATGCAGATAACAGACACCAGGTTCTCTTGGAATTCCACAATTGATAGAGTCTTAATTGTTCCATTATAAAGCTTCTCATTTCTGTAGCAACTCTAAGGAAGAGAATTGTTTGAGAAAGGATTCGGTTCATCACCTTTGAAGTGCTTTCCTAACAGGCAGTAATAATTATGGGAATAAATGTTCATCTGAGTCTAATAATTCTTTCATTCAGTTCTCACTTTGAATGTATACATTAGGGCCATTACATTTTTATAACATGTATTTCTAGTATTATGCTTCACTTATATCAATGAGTATCATCTTCAGAACAGCTATGATGTTTTTGTTTTTCTACCATGACTTTATTTCCTTCACAGAATATGTGAAACCATTAGATTTTCATAATAACACAATTCCTGTTTTTGACCAGGGTAATAGAAATGTCAATCTTATGAAGTACCCACTTTTAAAACAAATATTTTATACTATAATAACAATGGATAAATTCTGTGGAACAAGTCAAGAAACCTGAGGACTGGTGTGAAGGAAAGAACACAGGTTGATGTCCATGATTTATGAAATACCAATATTATTATTGAAGACCTTGAAATGTTTAAACTGATAAAAATTAAAACATGAGGGGAGGGTTGTCAATGGAAGATAGATTACAATTCATTTCTGAAGAAAAACCATGCAAACCATGTTGTAGATGAAACACAACATATGTTTTTTGGGGAACTTATGAGAAAGGTTTTTAAAGAAGAAGGAATATACTCTACCCTGCAGAATTTAAAGAGAAGGGCTGGGGATGTGGCTCAATGGTTAAGTGCCCCTGGGTTCTGTTCCTGGTTCAAAAAAAAATAAATAAATAAATTAAAATAAATTATTAAAAAAAAAAAAGAATTTAAAGAGAAATCTGTTTTCAGAACAGATTGTGCCAACGTTGGTTAGAAACACTAAATAAAACTTAAAGCTAAGTTTTAATTGAAGGTTGACATAGATGGCAGTCATCCACTATGCTTCTCTGGTTGTGTTCAGAGTGTCATGTAATATTTTACCAGTAACTCCATGAAATGAAAAAATCAAATGACCTCTGAAGAAATTGAACAAGGTATTCTATTCCAGAATAAAGTCCTCTTCCTTTTATCATTTTTGGATAACCGACCCCAAAAGACAGATAACACATATGGTTATTTTAAAAATAGTCTATTAATAAGTCTTCTGAGAGCAATGTCTTCTTATTGCTTGTCTATTATTTGAAGTAAATAGTAGCACGAAAGAAGGAGGCATTATATCTAAACCAAACAATAACAAGATTTTTAAAAAGGTAAAATGTTGAGGATAAAAGAATACCTAGAACAGTGGAAATTAAATTTTTATATTCATTTTTTAAAAGCTCCCTTTCCTTGACTCATGGAAATAGAGTCTCCTCAAGGTACATTATAATAGAACACATACACACACACACAAAATTATTATTAATTAGTGTGCCATGCAATTCATCTATATGAAATGTACCATTTAACAATTTTTAATGTATTTGCAGACTTTTGTAATCTTCACTACAATCAATTTCAAACATTTCCATTATCCTAAAAGAAAATTCCATACCCACTAGGCTACTTTCTGTGTCTATGGATTTGGTGGTCTGAATGCTTCAAATAAAGAGAATTGTATATTAGGTTTTTTTTTTATCTCTCCTCACATAGCATAATATTTTCAAGGTTAATACATGTTCATATTATGTACCTGTATTACATTCCTTTATATGACTGATTCAAAGCACATGATATGTATATGCTGTATTTTTTCACTAATTCATCAAATTGGTATACAATCCTGACCACTAAGAGTAAGACAACACTGAAGATTTTTGTACAAGTTATTTTTTTTGTGTGTGTGTATGTGGGTTATATGCTTCCATTTCTCTTAGGTGTAGAAAGTTGCAATATTTGGGAGATATTGTTGCTTTGTTTAACATTTTGAGAAATTGATAGGCCATCTTCCAGTATGATTGCATTCTCTCTTTTCAACCAGTAAGGTATCAGGGTTTTAATTTTTCAACATCCTCACCAACACTTGATATTCAATTTCTTCTTGATTATGACCATTCACTTTGACTTAAAGTAGTATCTTGTTGTGTTTTAATTTGCAGTTCCCTGATGGCTATTGGATTTGAGTATTTTTTCATGTGTTCATTAGCTACTTTTAATTTTCTTTGGAATATTGTCAATGTAGACTCATTGCCAAATTTTTATCTGAATTAGTTATCTTTTTATTCTTGACTTATAACAGGTCTTTATTTATATATTTAAATATATTCTAATTTCCTTATTGGGTGTACATTTTGCAAATATTTACTCTCGTTTTATAGGTTGTATTTTCATTTTCTCAGTGTAGGGTTTGTGACTCAAAATTGTTTAATATTGATGACAGCCATATTATTTCTTTTGTTACTTAAGCCCTGGGATGTCTAAGTAGTCTTTCAAACCCACAGTGAAGAATATGTACCCTTGCATTTTACACCAAAGGATTATTTTTGGCTTCACTTTTAGGTCTATGGTGCATTTTGAAACAATCTTTTTGTGTGTTGTAATGAAGTGGCCCTGCCTCATTTGTATGCCTTATCAGTGTTCCCTTGTCCCAGGACCATGTCTGGAAGATATCTCTTTCCCTGACTGAATTGTCCTGGGATGTTTGTCAAAATCAACTGACTGTAGATATGCACAGTGGGATTTTGGTATGGGATGACTTGAATCTATGGGTATATGTGGGATTATTAACTTCATATTATTATCATTTTGATATGTGAACATGTGAAAACTTTTCATTGACATAGGTCTTCTTTAACCTAAAAAAAATTTCAATATTTTCTAATTTTAAGAGTATATGTTTTACCTTTGATTTGTTCTATTTATTTGTACATTCTTAATAATTTATTTCTTATAAAGTTGTTATAGATGAAATTAATTTAAATCACATTTCTGCTTTGTTCCTTGCAGGTATATAGAAATGCAATAATTTTTTTATACTGATCTTATCTCCTGAACACTTGCTGAAGTCTTCTACTAGTTTCAATTGTCTTTAGTGGATTCATTGGGGCACTCAATATACATGATAATGTCATCTATGAGTAAAGGCTACTTTACTTATTTTCCTTTATGGATTATTTAATTCTATTTTCCTGTGAAATTGTCCAGGCTAGATTCTCCAGTAAAATATTGTGAGAAGTCTGAGAGTGTACATCCTGCTTTGGTTTCTCTTACTTGGTAAAAAGCACTGTGGGTTTTCCATGGATTGTCTACACAAGTTTAAGGAACTTCCTTTTTTTCCAGGCATGGGGGGAGGGCAGTTGGTGATTCATGGATTGAACTCAGGGGCACTCAACTACTGAGCCACATCCCTAGCCCAATTTTTTGTATCATTTTTTAAATTTAGAAACAGGGTCTCACTGAGTTGCTTAGCACCTCACAATTGAAGGCTTTGAACCAATGATCCTCCTGTCTCAGCCTCTAGAGACACTGAAATTAAAAGGAAATTCGTTTTATTCTTACTTTGGTAATTTTTTAATAAAAAATAGATACAACTCAAAACCATTCAAGATTCTCTTTAATACTTATTTTATGACTCTATCGAGATGGACATTTTTATGTTCTTTATTCACATGATATGTTATATTACATTAATTGATTTATACATATTAAATCAATCTTGAAAGATTGGCATAAATCCTACCTAAACTGTGATGATCAATCGTTTTCATATGCTGTATTTTTGTTTTTCATATACTGTATTTTTGTTGCTGTAATATTTTATTAAGTTTTTTTTGGATAAATTGAATATAATATTGTTGTATCATTTCTATTTTAAATGTTTTGATTTTGGTGATGGAGTATTACTGGCTTTATATGGAGTTGAAAAGTGTTCTTGCTCTGACAATTTTTTAACAGTTTATGGAGAATTGGTATAAATTCCTTATTTGGTAGAATCACTAGTGGAGCTATCTGGACTGTGAAAGTATTTAGATTATGAGTTTAATCTCTTCCTTAATTACAAGTGTATTTGAATTTTCTGTTTCTTCTTGAGTCATTCTCAGTAGTTTGTGGATATTTAGGAATGAATATATTCCATTTAAATTATGTAAGTTGTTGTAATATGTAGCTTATATAATTAACTTACAATTAATGTCTTTCTGTGATGTCTATAGACATATCCCCTCTTTCATTCAAGAATTTACTTATAGAGTCCACATTTTACCTTGATGAAGAAAAAAATGTCAATTTGTTGATCTTTTCAAAACATCCAAATTTGGTTTACTGTTTGCTTTTCAATTCTTTAATTCTTTTCTAATATTTATTATTCCCTTTATTTTACGTGCTTTATCTTACCAATGCTTTTATATATATATATATAGAATAGTATATTAGAAAACTAATTTGAGGGTTTTTTTGTATCTCATTATGGATGTTCATATATGTTTTTTTTCTATTCACTTCTTAGCTGTGTCACTTAATTTTTTAATATGCTTTGTAATCATTTTCATTTATCCAGAATATTTATAACTTTCAATAATTTCTTCAGGCAATTATCTTATAATTTTTTTACTTACCACATGCCTGTACATTTCTCAAGTTTCTTTGCATTATATATTTTTTTAATTTTCATTCTAGTTTGTGCAAATAACACATTTATTTAAATTATTTTAAATTGACTGATTGTTTTATGATCTACCATATCGTTTTTTCTGGACAATGTTCTAAATGAATTTGAAATAAAAAAACGTATATTCTGATATTTAAGAATAACAGAATAGTAGTAGTGTTTCATGTGTGTGTGTGTGTGTGTATGAATTATATGTTGGGTCGTAAGCTTATTTTAGTCTTTATTTCCATCTTGATCTTCTGCACAGTTGTTCTATTCCTTGTCAAAATGACTTATTTGGATCCCTAAATATCATTGTTAAATTATTTATTTTTTTATTTCATTTCTGTCAGTTCTTGCTTAATGTATTGTGGGACACAGTAACTGGGTAAAAACATGTTCACAGTAAACTTTTTTTGTGATTTTATTTTGTGTTATGTGGGATTTGAATTACTGTGCTGTGTCACTTCTTTTTAGCCTGAAGAACTTCCTTCAACACTTCCTATAAAGTAAGGCTTATAATTTTTCACAATTTTTGCTTTTATGAGGATTGATTTTTTTTTTAATATTTATTTATTTTCTTTTTTAGTTATCGGCGGGCACAACATCTTTGTTTGTATGTGGTGCTGAGGATCGAACCCGGGCCGCACGCATGCCAGGCGAGCGCGCTACCGCTTGAGCCACATCCCCAGCCCAAGGATTGATTTTTTACCATTAATTTTAAAAGACAGTTTACTGGATATGAGATTATTGATTGGCATTTTATTGTTTGTTATGGCACTTCAACTGTCATTCTACTTCATTGTAGTCTCCATTTTTTTTTTTTTTTTTTGATGAAACAAATGTCTCAGAAAATGCAGTAGGTCCTACTGCTCATTTACGCCACAAGAATTCTACCAGACCATGGCTGTCAGCCATTAATTTTATTGTGGTTCTGATGCATATAATGAGTCACCTTATTCTTGTTTAACTCATAATATTTGCTTTGTCTTTGGCATAAAAACACTTCTAATATGATGTGCTAATTTTTAATTTATTATCTTTATTCTATTAAACCTTTTGGATGTATAATTTTTTTGTAATGGCTATTTTAAAGGTTTTTGCATTATATATTACATTGAAGCTCTCTGGTAGTTTCTGTTATTTATCTTTGATTTTTATTGCATGAATCCATTTTTAACCTCTTTTCATGTCTCATTTTTTGTTGTTGAAACTGGACATTTTAAATATTATATTGTAGCAAGTTTACTGGTTTAGCTGGTAATTTTAGGAAAGTCTACTTTTCCCAAAGTAAAGCCTCAGCTGTTTTTCTTTATCAGGTATTTATATTGGTTATGTACTCAATTACCCTAGAATGGCAATGAAGTTAAAAGGATCTCTTGGATTAAATCTTTTTTAAATATGTAACAGCCATGCAATAGGTTGAATTCCAATCATAAAATTGTAATGCCCTGATCACAGAAAATAATCAAAAATTTTATGGAAACTTTTTTTAAAAGTTTAAATGGAAAAAAAAAGACTGAAAAATAGGTTTGTCAATTATACTTTTCCTGCAGTAACTTGGATACAAATTTCTTCATATTTTTAGGGGGAAAAATGCATTTTGAGTTTTGAACCTTTGTTAAATCTCTTATCAATCAAGTACAAAATCAAATAGAGCCATTTTCAGACCAGCAAGGTCTAACATATTTACGTTCTAGTCATCTTTTTGAGTAAGTGACTTTACCAGAAATATAAATGTAAAATTCAAGAAATGTAAATGTTTGGTGTACAAAGTGATTGGAATGCACTCACAAGTAAAACAGCTGAGTAGAAAGTTCAGAGAGCATTTGTCCTCAAAATTTCCAGTTAATTGTAAAATATCTAAAAGTAAGTTGAATGGGTGTTATTCAGTAGTAAATAGTATGAGAAAATGAAAGAAAAAAAAGTTTGTGATGCTTCTCTTTCCAGTTAAATGAAAAAGTTATCCAGACACTACAAAAATATGAGATTTTTAATGTACTTACAATTAATTAGAAATTCAAAAAAGATCTTCTATTTAAACTGAATGCTAAGAATAACTTAAATGTTTATTGTACCATAATGAAAGTTTTGTTGTCATTATTATTTTCAGTATTTAGAATCATTTATATGCAAAGCATGATAAATTTATGGCTATGGAACAGAATGTAAATATTGAAAAAGTTGATAAAGGAAGAGTAGAGTTGAAAAATTGGAAATTGAGTTAAGGGATCAGAAAATTAATTTTATTTAAGTAAAATTTTGGTCAAGTTTCCATTAACCAAAATGTTGCTTTGAAGTCCAAATGAAAAAATTAATGTTAAGAATTTTGCATGTACCAAAAAAAGCATTCTATACAAACTAATCACTGTTACAATGTGTCTAACAAATTGATTATATGTAGATGTTCCCTTGAAGAATTTTGATTTTATCAGGACTATGACCTTAAAAAAATCCAAAGAGTTTGTATTGAAACACATTTGAAAAAATGTAAATGTATAAAGAAAATGATAGCTCATAGACACCAATAACACAGTCTTTGTACTACTTCATTAATTAAAAATGTGTCATTTTATGACAATACTAAGGCTATTGTAGCTATTGGGATGGAAAGGTTTCATTAAGAGTAGCAGATAAACTGCAGTTAAAAGAAAATTGACTGCTTCAAGATTTTGGTTGTCACATGCTAGTGAGAAAAAATGAGAATAAAAGAAGAGATGGAAGCAAAAGAGAGGGTCAATATAAGTAGAGCTGTATTTAAAAAGTGAAAGGTAATGACAATTGGTGAGTATCGGGACAGGAGATTAAGTAAAAAAATTACAAATAAGAATAGAAATTTGGAAGGGAGTAGAGCCATTATCAGAAATTGACAAAGAAACATGTAAAAGAATCTTAGAACACATAGTAGAATTAGAAATGGGTTACATTATTTCATGTTTTTATTCCTTTAAAGATTAACGTAGGTACTTCCCATTTATAAAAATTTATAAAACATAAGCATCATCTCAAAGATGAGACTATTCCTCCCATCAATACCAGAAGGTCAGAAAGTGAATTACTTTATTAACATAGGGTCTCAGCCACTTGGCCACCCTGGGAGACTTTGCCATAGAATGAACAAATGTTAGACCTACAATTTTCACCTATTTCCTGCGATAATCATTAGTGATAATGGTATAAGTGTTATATAACCTTGGGGAATATTTTCTCTTTTTCTGGAGAAATAAAATTCTTGCTTGTTAAAGATTTCATCTTTCAATTTTGGGTTACTATGGTAATTTATATCTTCCTACAGTTTCCAACTTATTTTAGTTCAAAATTGACATGAAGTAATTTAAAGAGGAATTTTAAAACTAATTACATGAGAGAGATTGTTTTGAATTTCACACCCTTTTGAGGTTCATGTAAAGTGTATAAAGGGCCACAAATTATTTTTAGTATTCAAATGAATGGAATTTTATGATTTTCATATACATTGAATATTCCTATTTTTTTCACTTTTATGTCTACTTTTTAGGGGTTATCTAAGGATATTAGTATCATGAAAGCATAAAAATATGTGAAGTATTTACAGAAACAATATATACAGAAAATAGTACCTTTTCAAATTAACTTACCTAATTTATCTTCATTTCTTCAAAGAGAATCAAGCTCTCCATGCAATTCTCTTCCTTTATATGTGAGATAGATGTGCTTATGCAAAAATATTCATCTGCTAAAATTTATGTTTCAATGATTAATCACATTTTCAAAATATTAGGCAACTCACTAGATTTTAAATATTGTGCACATATGTAAATAAATCCCACTCCCAAAATAAAAGAGGCAATCCTTAGAAGTTTATGTGTCTTCACCACAAATATTTCAGTAAGAGTCAGCAAATTATTATATGAATATATATATATATATATATATATATATATATATAGAGAGAGAGAGAGAGAGAGAGAGAGAAAGAGTGCATCTATGTATTTGAAGATTTAAAAATTCTTCCCTCAGAGATAATATGGCTAATAAGTTGACAAGTGTAGGTCAAAAAAGAATCTAGGATTTTCAATTCATATTCTAATATTTTTCCTTTCTACTAATGGTTTTTAGAAAAATATTACTCAATCACTATTTTTCAAAAGAATATTACCACAGGAATTTGTGAATTAAAATAGAACGTTTGCAGTTGAAATTGGAGTAACCTGTCATTCTATATGTTCTTTCCACGTACTTATAATACTATGGTTTCCAGTACCTGAGTATAACTAGGGTTCCTTGAAGAAGATTGAAAAAAATAATAATGCACTGAGAACACTTCAGGAGGATGGGTTTTCAGTTTGTGTTTATTGTAAAAGTGACACCAGTCTTGGAAATTGAGTTCAGGTTCACATTTCCTCGGTGTGGAAGCTATGTTCGGTTCTGCCCAAACCATTTCTCACTGCCCTATCCAGGCTTGGAGCACATCTGGCCTCAGTAGACAGTCACCCCTAATCCTGACTTGCCTATGGATGCACAGAGACGAACAGCATATATGATTACACAACCAGTGTAATTCTACATCATGTACAACCAGAAGAATGAGAAGTTATATTCTATATGTGTATAATATATCAAAATGCATTCTACTATCATATATAACTAATTAAAACAAATTTTAAAAGTAACATACTCAAAATCAGTAATATTTATCACAAATAGTGCATACAGATGAATAGATTTAGGAATCAGAACTATTTCAATAGAAAAATACACTAGCATTGGATTTTAAAGAAACAAAAGATTATTGTTCTTGTATAGTAGAAATGAATGAGGTAGTACTTTACATTAGTTCAACACTAAAGATTTCAAGGATTTTTTTACCTGTCTCTTTAGCTCACAAAGAAGGATTCATAAGGCTTAGTTTTCTCAACTAAAATGAGAATGGAGGTTTGTTCCCCCCCCCCTCCCCCCCCTCTTTAAATCAGAAACTTCACTTCCCTAAAAGTACCTTAGCTACATTCCATGTTTTCAAGAAAAATTCTATCAGATTATATGGAAAGTTTTGACTCATATGGCAATTGACAAAATGCCTATCAGCCCTACTGATACCTAGGACTATTGTGAGAAAAAGATGAGAGAACCCACATTTTTTGATAATCATTCATTAGTGTGTAACACAGTGGCATTCAAATTATTTAAACTCAATTAGATATTACTAGACAGTATGGTCTTTTGTATTTTGGAAGCATTTTTCCTCGTACAAAAATGAGGATGTTATTGGTGATTTTATCCCTATATTAATTAAAAATTACCGAGATTCTTAAACATTACAACTTTAGAATCTTCATTTCCTAGTTTATATTTTAAGTTTCTTAGACTTTAGTCATTTCAGAGTTTTTTCTTTAAATATAAATATAACCCCCATTTTTGCATTGAGTATATTTATATAGTCTCTCTACATTTGGGAAATGTCCTTATACACTGTTTACAAATTCTCCAAAGACAGATTTGTCATACCCTGAAGGTTCCAAGTCTCCACGAATCTATTTTTCTTTGCAGTTATTTTCCCCTTAGGTTGTTATGCAGCTTTCAAATCTGATAAGTGATAATGTCTCCTAGGATATGTATATCTGAGCCATATATACAAATCTGAACCATTGTGCTGAGATAATGATTAATCCAACAGACAATTCCAGATGTTAGCCTAGTTTAGTGTTTTAGAAATTACATTACCTCTTCAGCCCCAAATACTCACTTCTTCCCTTGCCTTTATTTATCTGATTAACATGGATTTAATGATGCTACAAATACACATGCTTTCCTGCAAAACACACCAACCACACCAATCACATCAAAATGAAGAAAATTCTAAATAATAATTTAGATACTATAATATCATCCTAATCTTTGGCAGATGAAACAAAATAGTATTTTGAGAATTCTTTAGATTGAGAAATGGTTTATAGGAGACATGAGGCCACATCTGTTTTATCAGTCCAGGGAAGTGACCTGGCACTAAATGCCAAACAATCATCCCAGGTGAGTCCCAAATAGAAATTATTGAGTCAAAAGTTGTGGTCCAGATGTGGGGCTCTCATTGTTCTTGGTGATTGTGTTGAATGGAGAAGTCAACACCTCTCTATTGTTGATAACTTGACTATTGAGATCGTGATTGCATATGAGCATCTATTAGGGGTTGGTTTGAAAATATCCTTCAGAACTGTGAGTTCTTTTACGGTAATAACATGTTGTAGTGAGATGGTGAGAAGTGGATTAGGGTACCAATGAACCCAGGGGCACTTAACCACTAAGCCACATCTCCCAGCCAGGTTTTTATACTTTTATGAGAGATTTTGAGACAGGGTTTTGCTATGGTGCTCAGAGCCTCAGCCTCCCAAGCTGCTGGGATTACAGGCATGAGCCACAGCTCCCATTCAAAGGGTTAATTTGAAAGATGTTTTTTTTGAAATTTTAATTTCTAGTTTAGATAATAAGAAATATTTCATACAATATAATAGTAAGATTTGTTCTATTTCTTAGCCCAATGGCATGGTGTTAAGATCTGTATATACCTGAACTCATGTTTGTTAAGACTTAAAATACCTAAACTCACACACACACAAATTATAAGTTGATTACCATCTCCACAATTGATTCTTCACCGAGATCTCTGCCTTGTACTCCTAAATTTAAAAAAAAAAATCATCTAGATAAGTTATCATTTAACAGAAGTTTAGTGGTCTGTAACTTGGTGGATTGTAGCAATTAAGAGAATTTTCTAAAAAGTACAGCACCAGGAACAAAGGTACCTCTTTTTCTTTTCTGTCTTAATATTTGTTAAATACTTACTAGTATTTGTTAAATACTGGGTATTCTGGAATTGCTATAATCACTTAATAAAGCAGTAAATGAAGGGCCAGAAATTTTAAGGGACTTGCCAAATGGCGTGCAGTTTTAAGTAGAAGAGCTGGGACGGGAGCCTGTGTTTATCAGCATCATGAACCTGCAACTATTTTCACTGGTTGCCAAGGAAGTGTGAATCAGAAGCCAAGTAAGCATTGACCTTTTGCAAAATAAAATAACTAGAGAATCCAATAAGATTGGATGAGCAAAGTATATGTCATCTCCCCTCCCCCAAACACAAGCAATTAAGGAAAGATAGAGCAAAATTCAGCTGGGGAAGGAAATTAAAAGTTGTATATAAACTAGAAAGATAGCACTGAACAGGCAAGTGTATGAAGCTAAGCTTCAAAAAGAGCATCTTAATAAAAAGGCATCTTAGCACCAAGTGTATGTACTTTTTGCTCCTCTTACCTTTTAAAGAACTGTTCTGTTGATTTTGGCATAATGGCTTATTGCTAATGATGCTTGCAAATAACAGAATGTAAATTTGAGGAAGCATAGCACAGAGAGGTAGTCTCATAATGCTTAGGAAAACCACAAAATAATACCTTGAGTATCACTGAATATTTACATTTAAAAAACTGAAAAAAATGTTAACAGGAAACATGATACATTACATTAAAAATACAGTTCTAATATTTATATTTACTTTTCTTTGGGGTTACAGAATATAATGATATGTAAAGATCATAAATTTATAGCATTTCATTACTCTTTCTTTTTATGTAAGATGAGGCTCTTGAGAAGTTATACTATTTGCTTGATATTAACTTGTTAATAAGAAAGATCTTACTTAATAATTAAAATTTAAAGTGTTTTAATTTTAGCAACTACTTCTAATCATGGCAATGTTATTAACTTAACCTGAGTAACTCAAATTGACAAATTACTTATCAAACATCAGCATGTCCAAAACAAGATCTTCAAAGCCAGCAAAACTCCAGAAAGAATGATAAATTCAAGCCATATATCCCTCCTGTCTAAAACATGTATTTCATGTGTATCTTCCATGAAAATATTAAAAGCTTGAATCATCATTCACTGTCATCTAGACTTTAAGATAGATCTATAAACATTTTATAGTACAATTAAATTAAGGGTATAGTAGAATCTAAGAAAACTTCAAAGTTTATCTCCAGAGAGTTTTCTGAGAGCCCAAGGGATCAAGAACAAATTACACTGCTTTCTCCTTTGCTCTTGAAGAATTTCACAAGGAGATATCTGTCTCACCAGGATGCCAAAGGCAACTTTGAATGAAAAAATAGAAAAATACACTGCCTAAGGAATGTATAAACCATCCTATCTCTATTCTTGTGTGATAATGATAATACAATAAAACTGTATATCCATATAGCAGTTTACAATGACCTGTCTTATGTTGTCTAGTTTGATTCTCAAGACCATTCTACAAATACAGAAAATTAAATTTTACATCCTTGCACATATGGCATTCACAGGCAGAAAATAGTGTTTAAATAATTAAGAATAAAATTTCACATTTCCCTTGAATTAATAATAATGTTGAGTAGCTCATATTTGGGGGAAGTTTATTTGAGATAGGTACTATTTTAAATTCCTAACACTGTCTTATCTAATCCATATGAAACACTATTATTGAGCACTCAGGTACATGCCTGTAATCCAGGTGACTGATGTGGGAGGTCAAGACGGGAGGATCTCAAGTTCAAAGTCAGCCTCAGCCATTTAGTAAGGACATAAATAATTTAGCGAGACCAATTCTTGCAGGAAAAATTAAAAAGTGTTGGGGATGTAGCTTGGAAACAAAGTGCCCTTGGATTCAATCCCCAGCACAAAAAAGAAGAAGAAGAAAAACTAAATACTTTAATAATAATAGTAGTGTTGCTTTTCTACATAGAAACACTGAAGATAAATTATATTTTACTCAGCGTTACATAATGAACAAATGAGAAGTCTAGTTTTAAACTTAGGCAAAAAGTCCAACTCTGCAGCTTGCATTTTAAAAAAACACAAAATTAATCCTCTTTTTCAGACTGAAGATGTGTTAAAGATATACCTCAAAAAAATCAAAAATAGCAAAAGTTACTCTTCAAGATCATTCTGGTATTATATGCTACTTTAAATCTTAAATTTTTCTTATATTTTATTTGCTGGTGATACTAACCAATGCTGTAATCTGTATAAGAACTCTGGGAAAGTTTGGTTAATAACACTCTCCTTTGCTAGAATAGGAGGAGACAGGTTTTCTGATGTTTATAAGAAGAAAAGTTGAGCATATTACTTGAGGATTAGAAAATAAACAAATTATTCACATAAGAAAAAGTTATTGGTTAGGACATGATAATAAATATTATTTTGAATTAATGTGCTAGAACAAAACACAAATAACAGAACAAGTATACCATTTTAAAGATGAGGATTCCTGTTTTAATTAGGGGAGATTAGGGTCTATTTAAATGAATAAATCTCAGAGCATTTTACACACTATTAGTGGATACCCCTTCCCTATATGAAACCTTCATGTTGTGATCAAACAGTTGAGTAGTCCAGCATCCATTCCCTGAAGATACATAGCTATATTTAACTACTATGAATTACCATTAACTCTAGAAAAGTTTTCTCACTTTATCTGCCTTTGGTATTTTAAAAGTATTGGAGTACAACATAGGAACTCAAGTCATACACTGCAGTGTTGCCAAATCTATCAATATGAAGTTGATAGTTAAGGAAAGTAGAAAAAAACATTTATAGTAAAATTATGCACATTAATACAGGGAGGTTGAAAGAATTTAATGAAACCGTTTATTTAAATTCTTAAATAGGTTTTCTGGATTTAAAAACAGCAGCATCATATTTAATGAAAATTAACTTTTAAATATTAGATCTATAAATAAGTAAAATGTGTTTTATGAATACTATGGAATATTATGCAGCCAAAAAAGAAATATTCTGCAACATGCTAAAAAATTGTGTCAGTGTTTTCTTGCCATGATGAAAACAACTGACATAATCAACTTAAAAAATGGAAAAGTTTTTGTTTTAGATCAGTTTCAGATGTTTCAGTCTGTGGGCAGGTGGCTCTGAGGCAGAAACATGATGTGGAAGGGCATGGTAGAGGTAAACTATTAAGCTCATTGCAACTGGGAAAAAAAGTCAAAGAGACAGAGAAAGAAAGAGAGAACTCAAGGGTGAAAGGAACTAGGACAAGAAATATCCTCCCAGGTCATACCCACAGTTATAATATTCCTCCCCCAACCGTGTCTTCTACTGTTTGTACCAACTTCCAGTAATCCATTCAGCAATCAATGGGTTAATTTACTGCTGAAGTCAGAACCTCATGATCACCCTATTTCCACAAAGCTCCGTTTCTGAATATAAAAATATTTAAGACCAAGACTTCAGCATGACTCTTTGGTGGACACTTTATATCCAAGCCATCACAAGCATGAATGAATTTTTAGGACATCATGCTAAGTAAAATATTTAATCACAAAAGGACAAACACTTCATGACTTTACTCAGAAGATGATTCTATGTCATAGAAGTCATGAAAACAGAAGTACAAAGGTGTTTGCCAGCAGCTGGAGGGCAGGGGAAGGGGTAGTATATTTAATGGACACAATCGATTTTTCAGTTTTGTAAAATAAAAAGTTTCTGTAAATCTGTTTTACAACAATGTCTATGTGTTAAATAGTACTGAACTTTACACCTAAAAATGCTTAAGATGATAAATTCAATGCTACTTGTTGCCACAACTAAAAATAAATTAAAAAGGTAGAACTAAAAAGATTGGGTATATTTTATTATTATTATTTTTCTCTTCATTGCATTTTATTTATATATTTATTTATTAGTTTTATTGATTTTATTTTTTAAATACATGGCAGGGGAATGCATTACAATTCTTATTACACATATGGAGTACAACTTTTCATATCCTTGTATATAGAGTATGTTCATGTCTATTCATGGCCTTATACACGTACTTTTTATTGCATTGCAATTCTTAATACACATATACACCACAATTTTTCAAATCTCTGTTTGTATATAAGGTATGTTGACACCAACTTCAAATTGTCTTACATATATTTTGCATAATGATGACCATCACATTCCCCCATCCTTGCAATTCCCCTTCCCACTCCGTTTCCCTCCCACCTCCCATTTCCTTTCCCTCCCACCAAGATTGGGTATATTTTAAACAAAATAATATTTTGAAATATCCTCAATCTTGCTAAAGTAAGTATAATCTTATTGGAATTAAACATATATATTATAGGGGAAGTGAAACAAATTTATTTCTTTTTAAAATTGGTAGAAAAAATTTAATTAAATATTTCAAAATTATAATGTTAAAGTTACCATTTAACAAGTGAAAGAACTTCAAAAGTTCTAGTATAGTTAATAAGATTGGAATTTGATTAAATTGTATAAAAATCTTGAAAGTTTTTATACAATTCATCTCTCTGCACTGTAACTGACACTTATCCACCTCTCATTGTTGCACCAACAAAATCTAGTGTATAACATAATAGGTTGCCAAGAAATTACAACTAAGATAATTCAACTAATTTTAATTAGACTAAATGTACATGTATCATAAGTTTAAAATAAAATATTTACAAAGTGTCAGCAAATAAATGGTTTATATAGAAAATAAAGTTGGATTTTTAAAAAAAATTAAAAAGATGACCCGTACAAGTTTTGATAATTTATCACAATATTTGTCAATCATGATAAACATCCAATGTATGTTAAATACATACGTGTCAAATTCCAACATCAGTTAATCTGTCATCACTTGTTTCACTGCATAAATACTGCACAGGAAGACACAGCTTGATTTCATCAATTCATTTATCTGTTCCATTGCCATTGCATGTTCCAGACTGGCAGTGAAACACCATATTATATCTGGAAGTATAAGGGAGTTTTTTAAAAAATAATTCCTATAACCATCTTCCTCTTTTTTCAGTGACTGATGTTATATTTTAATAATCAAATGATAGAGAAATTGTCTTCAAATTTACATATTAAAAACTTTAAAACACATTATAGAGATATGGGATCTATATCATAAGAATCTACACAACATTCTATAACATAATGCAGGTCAGTTGTAGTTCTCCAGGTCTGACATTAAGATAAATAAATAAATAAATAAATAAACCTAAAGCTTGGTGTCTTAAGGGAGCAGAAATGTATTGCTTCCTAGTTTTGCACACTAGAAATCAAGGTTTGCTGAAGTCAAGGTGTCATCAAGGCCATGCCCTTTGTGACAGATGGCTCTAAAGGGAAATCCTTCCCTCTTCCCTCTGCCAGCTTGCAGTGCTTGACTAGAATCCTTGGACGCCTTAGTCTGAAGATGCATCACCATCATTACAGGTAAGACTTTTCACCATGTATTTTTCAATTTTCTTCCTTCAGTTTATGCCTGTGTTCAAGTCCCCCACACTTTTAAAAGTACACTAGTCATTTTGGATTACAATTCACCCTTATAAACTTCATTTTAATCTTATTACTTTTGTAATGACCCTATTTCCAATTAAGATCACATTCTGAGGTACTGGAATTTAGGATTTCAAAACTTTTTTGTATGGGGAGGAGGTAAGATTCAACCTATTACAACCATGCATCTAAAGCACAATATTATAGTTAAAGGGCTCAACATTAAGCTAATTTTTAATATTTTCATAGTGTGTTAAAATAGATTTATTGAAAAAATTTCATATGTGAAATCACATCTTACACTTAAATGAATAATGAATAATACTTTCTATATTATGCATCTAAAATATAGAGTGCATTAGAAAGAATAATTTTTTTTAAATTTGTCATTTGAAAGTCTAAATGAAGTCCATTAGAGAGACAGAAAATCCCATTATAAATCATTAAATGATTATAATTATATCATGTTTTAAACTGCACCTCCCCAAATTCATGTCTATCTATATTCTCAGAAAGGGATCATATTTAGGAAGGATATTTGAAGAAGTTATTCAGGTAAAAATGGAGTTGAAGTCAGAGTAGATTAGGGTACACTCTAAATCCAACACAAAGTGCCCTTGTAAGAGAGAGAAAAGGACACATGGGTACACAGAAAGCCATGTGAAGAAAGTGGAAGAGCTATATATGCAGGGACAAGCTTAGGGATACTAGGAGTCTCAAGAAGCTAGAAAAGTAAAGAAAAATAATATCTTATGGGATTTAGAAAGAAAGAGACTTGGCCAACTCTGTGACTTTTATAATTCTGTCTTCTTGAACTGTGAGATAATAAATTTGTCATCATCAAATCTGTGGTAATTTGTTAGGGTTACTCTGGGAAATAAATACACAGTTTTTACTTTCTAATATACAAATGCAAAGAAACATAAAAAAAAGAAAAATTGACAGTTTTGCCAAGCAGAGTTACAACATAGTAGAGAAAAACTAATAGTGACATAAATAATGAGCAATCAAACTATTCAAAATATCTCACAATGTTCCATGGTTTCTTCAGAGACAAGAAAGATAAATTGAATGTGGTTAAGATAGGGGTCAATATTCCAATATTTTTCAAGTGTTTGGTGTGGTACATTCCCCATCAAGATGTTATATTTTTTCTGATTCACTATCTTGGCTGGAGAATCTTGGACAGATACAGGAGTTTCTCTTAATCATTCTTAGCATAAGGCCCTCTTTTGTGTGAGTTCATTCAATCCTTTTGCTATCCATACTACTGTGCACTAGGACCTGAGCAGATGGTAATAGTGGATGGGGGTAATGGATCATAGTGGATGAGGGAACACTGTGGGCTGACTGTAATTGAACATTATTCATGTAAACATCTAGGCTTTCTCCTTCTTCATTTTAAGAGGTGAGATACTGTAAATTTAGAGAACCTTCTACATATTGTATTGGCTACATATATTTGAAAATATCTACTTTTAGTCAATTATTATTACATCACTGTAACCAAAATATCTTACAAGAGCAACACAGAGGAGGAAAAGATTATTTGGGGCTCACAATTTCAGAGGTTCAATCCACAGTTGTCTTAACTCATAGAACTAGGGCCAAATAATGAAGAACCTCAGTGTGGAAAGGAATTGGTGGAGGAAAGCAGCTAAGGACAGGGCTACAGGAAGCATAGAGAACTTTGTGTATCAAGAACAAAATGTAATCCCCAAAGACATAACCCAGAAAATCACATCCTCCAGTCATAAACTTCTTGCCAAAAGCTATCATAAAGTTAATCCCTATAAATGGGTTAATCTCCGGATTAAATCACAACTCTCAGAATGTAATCATTTTACTTTTAAACATTCTTTCATTGTCTCACAGATGAGTTTTCAGAGGACAACTCATATCTAAACCATAGCAATGTCTCTTTTCTGAAAGCAATGTTTGTTAATCTACCATAGGTTGCTTTGAAAACTAATTAGAAAATATTTTCAATATTGCACATATATATTTATGGTGGCCTTCTTCAAGACTCGATTTCTAATCAATGAAGAGTAGCCCTAAGGGGGGAAAAATGTGAAAACTGAAGGATTTTAATTATACTATTTGAAAGGACTTCAACTTTTAATTGTTAGTTCTAGATTATTTTACAGTAATATGAGTCAAGTTTTACACCTCCATTAACCTTCTGGTCCTTTTTGGTATTCAATGATAAGTTAGTTATAAAATCTCTATTTTATTTACCATAAACCATAATTACATTCATGTTTTAGTTGGACATCCCTAAAATTATATCAGGAACAGAACCTGTCCATACTAAGACAAAACATCCAGAATTTCAAAGGAGTTAATAAACGTCCCCCTATCCAGCCTTATATTCTATATTCTCATATTTAATACTTTTATGGTCAATTTTCTTATGTGTTCACTCAGATCCTGCCAAAGACATACTGCAGATCTTAATAACTCTCTGGATATGCATTTTTTTATAACTATCAGAATTGAATTGTCTTTTATTCTATGTAATGCTTTGATCCAAATTATTGGATTGGAGGGAGAGAATAGATGCAAATGAGAATCTTGAGAAGAGCATAAGATCTCGGCATAAGGGAAAAGTTTGTGAGGGCAGAGTATCCTCCTGTTCGATGGGGGTAGCTGCTTATATCAGCATAGAGACAGCAGGCAAAATATTGGTTCATTTATCTTAGATTCATCATTCAAATATCCTCATCCTAGATAGGCTACATGGCCCTGTCTTTTCCTGTTAGAGACCTGAATTAAACTTAAAAGATCTTTATACACTATGCATGCATTTAGTATCTTCTGTAACTCCACTACACTTACAATTAATTCCTGGGCCCAATTTTCAGCTTAGTTAACCCAGTAGAGTATAATGTCTTTAAATATTGCTGTGGAGGCACTTTGACTTTTATATTATGCATTGAATTTTAAGTTCCATAATCTAAATGTGTCGTTTTATTTTTTCATGGTTTTCCTGCTATTAACCAAGGATCATGTAAAGTTATAACCTTATAATTACCATTGCCCCATTGCTTTCAATCCTCTATTACCACATAAGCCTATGCTTCAATTATACCAGCTCCTAAAATCAAATCACTTCCAGGTACAATAATAATTGCAATTTTACAGTATTCCAGTGATTACCACCTTCATTATTCCCACTACCATCTGATGGATGAGTGAACCACTTCTAGCATACCAACTCAGGATCAGACTTTCAGTGACTCTTCTGTTTCTAATATAAATAAACATTATTATGTATACAAAGCAGATCTTGAATCAATGGTTTTATTAAGTTAGATTACTTTAGAAAGTAATATCAGGGAAGGAAAAGGTGTCTTTAGGGGAAAAAAAAAGAAATTTATCCAAGAATTTTTAGGGCTATCCCATAAATTATTAACTTCCTGGCACTTCTAGGTTTGTATACGGGAGAACAAGCAACCTACATAGAGGCAGAAAAGCCCTAAAAAGAACATAAAACATGTGGTGTAACTGGTCTAAGTCGTTTTTAATTTATGCCTATAAACAGATGGTAGCCATGGCAGCATTTAGAATTAAAATAGTTCTAAGCACTGGTTACCAAACTTCGTTTCACTTTAGAATCACTAGAAGAACTTATGTGTCAAATTATTTATTTCTAGGCTCCACCCACAGACTGCATTATTTAGTAGGTTTGTGGTATAAAATATGAGAATTTTAATTTTTTAAATTTCCCTGGAAATCATTAAACTGGCATATCATATTTCACCACTTTCCTAGATTATGTAAGGAGAGAAACAGGATTCATTTGATATTTACATATACAGTTTGTTTAATCAAATATATCAATGAACATAGAAAAATATGAAAACTATTGAAATATAGAATATATATATATATGCATTATCTCAAAATACTACCTCACCTATTTCTTATTAATTAAAAGTGAACAAATATATTTGAGAGACTTGGAGAGTATTCTTAGCTAGATGATCAGATTCTGAATCACTGATAACACACTAACATGCTTTCTAGTGTGGCAAAGTAGCTAGGTAGTTTTATACCAAATCTCTATCTTTAATATTTAAGTAAGTTGAACAACTGACCTAAGTTATTTATACATGAGTAATTCAATGCACATGCACACTCCCTCACACACATACACACAATTTGAGATAAGGCACAAAACAGAAAAACATTATTATGGGAAAAGAACAACAATGAAATAGAAAAATAAATGCAATATATAAACCTTAGTAAAATCCTTAGGGTACTGTTGCAGATGGTAAGAGAATACTAGTACAAATACACAAATTTAAATAAAAACTCGATTTTAATTAATGGTATTGTACTAATGCTAAATTTTAGAGGTAATACAATAATATTATGATTATATATGAAAATAATCCTGTTCCTAGCAATATATGAAGTATATATAAGAAATGCCATGGTGTCTTCAATTTGCTTTTAGATATTCAGCATAAAAATAGGGCAAAATACCTGTAAAAATACCTCTAACAATTAATGTTTTAGTACATAAGTGCTTTTTACACCATTTCTTCAATTTTATTGCAGATTTTAAATCTTTGAATATAAATTTGATAAAATGTAGGATATGATGAGTACCATCAAAAAAATCCTTAAGAAGTTTCTAAAAGTATTAAAAAGTATAAGAGATAACTCCTAGAATGAGAAATTGGAAAAAGTTTCAAAAAGACTGGCATATTTGTACTAGGTCTTGAAAATTGTAGAATATTTGATGGGCAGACATGGAAGAAAAATATATTCTAGGTAGGGTAATGATATGAGTCAAATATAAAATGTTAATGCTCAGTATTATTCTTGCTATTAATAGTAACAGCTATTCTTCATGACTAACATGTTCAAGTCTCTAAAGGTTTAAAAAACTGAGATGAATTTATCAATGCCTAAAAGAATTATTAATAGCTTTATGCAGATGCATTAGTAGGGAAAATATATTACTTATATAAAGAAGAATTGTTTAAACGTCATCCAGGTAGACTGTGTCTATCCCTGAAAGAAATACCAAGTATATTATATAGTAAGCATATAAAGGTAGAAATGGTATTAATAGGTCAGTTAGTCCATGTCTAATATACCTATGCCAAACACAGCATTTTATCATCAATTTATACATTTATAAACTTAGTAGGTTTTATTTCCCCTAGAGTATAATTTACTATAAATAAATGGTGCAGAAATTTAAGGACCTTAAGTAGTTTATTTAATGTGTTAGTTAAAATACCATGGATTTTATAACCATCAATGACATAGAATTACTGTAAATTGTTTTATTTGAAAAGGTTTCTATTTTTGCATAGTAGAATTCCAAGGCTTACAATAAAAGTCCTTACATTTTGTATACCTGAATAAATATTCATAAATAATTTTTAATGTTACTGGAAATATTTATTGCCTCCATTCAGTGATGATTATTTTAAAAAAATTTTAACTGATACATAAAAACATAAAAAATTAACCTATCAATGTAGGTGCCATCTGATGTTTTTTTTTTTTAAATTTTTTATTGTTGGCTGTTCAAAACATTACATAATTCTTGATATATCATTTTTCACACTTTGATTCAAGTGGGTTATGAGCTCCCATTTTTACCCCAAATACAGATTGCAGAATCACATCAGTTACACATCCATTGATTTACATATTGCCATACTAGTGTCTGTTGTGTTCTGCTGCCTTTCCTATCCTCTACTATCCCCCCTCCCCTCCCCACCCCTCGCCTCTTCTCTCTCTGCCCCCTCTACTGACATTCATTTGTCCCCCTTGTATTATTTTTCCCCTTTCCCCTCACTTCCTCTTGTATCTACTTTTGTATAACTCTGAGGGTCTCCTTCCCTTTCCATGCAATTTCCCTTCTCTTTCCCTTTCCCTCCCATCTCTCATCCCTATTTAATGTTAATCATCTTCTCATGCTCTTCGACC
>NW_025999968.1:29465907-29470419 GCF_001458135.2 Marmota marmota marmota | reverse complement strand
GTTGCAGGTCTGGCCTGTTCTGATGGTGGTCACAGTTCCGTCTACCTTGCAGGCACGGGGGGAGGGGGCGGATCTGCCTCTCAGCAGGCCACTGCTCCTCTTTTGCTGGTGGGTCGCAGGCCCGCTTACCTTGCAGGAGTGATTGGAAGCTCTGCCCCTCCGCGGGCCACTGGGCCTTTTCTGCCGGTGGTCACCATTCTGCCTACCTGGCAGGCGCGGGGGGTGGGGGGCGGCTCTGCCCCTCAGCAGGCCGCTGGGCCTGCTCTGTGGATGGTCACAGTTCTCCATCTGATGTTTTGATACACTTATACAGTTACCATTGCGTGAATCAGGTTAAACTTATCTATCTCCTCAAATGTCATTTAAATTTGCCCAAACTATTTAAAATTCTTCCTTATAGTTTTTTTTAAATATATGGTGCATTATCGTAATTACTATCTGTAATCATCATAATATGATAGCACACCAAAACTTCTTACTCCTGTAGAGCTAAAATAGAACCCATTGATCAAATACTCCCCACCATTCACATTCCCTTGCTTTCCCTGGCCTCTGGTAATGGCCATTCTATCCCATCTTCTATGGAATAAATCATTTTACATTCTACAAAAGCATGAGATTATCTACTAATTGTCTTTCTGTGCCTGTTTTATTTCATTCAACAATAATCTCCAGTTCCATCCATGTTGCCATAAATAACAGGATTTTATTCTATTTTTATGATGAAATAGTAACCTATTGTGAATATGTACCATATTTTCTTTATCCATTCATCAGTTGATGGGCACCATTTCCTGGCTGTTGAAAATAGTGTTGTAATAAATATGTAAGTGCAGGCTTCTCTTCAAATATATTCCCACACAGAGTGTGGGAGTGTTCCCTTTCTCCACATCTTCTCCAGTACTTGCAAAATTTTTTCTTTTTTTCTTTTTTTTCACTGATTGCACATATACAGCACATTTTTTCATATCTCTCATTGTATATAAAGTATGTTCACACCAATTGGTGTCTTTTTACATGTACTTTGGATAATGATATCCATGGCATTTCACCATCCTTGCTAACCCCATGCTCCTTCCCCCCTCCATCCCTCTGCCCTATCTAGAGTTTATCTATTCCTTCCATACTCCCCCTCCCCACGCCACTATGAATCAGCCTCCTTATATCAGAGAAAACATTCAGCATTTGTTTTTTTGGGGATTGGCTAACTTCACTTAGCATTATCTTCTCTAACTCCACTCATTTACATGTAAATGCCATGGTTTTATTCCATTTACCTGCAAATGCCATGACTTTATTCTCTTTTATGACTGAGTAATATTCCATTGTGTATATATGTCACATTTTTTTTATCCATTCATCTACTGAAAAGCATCTAGGTTCATTCCAGTTTCACTATTGTGAATCATGCTGCTGCAAACATTGATGTGGCTGTGTCCCTGTAATATGCTGCTTTTAAGTCCTTTGAGTATAGGCCTAGGAGAGGGATAGCTAGGTCAAATGGTGGTTCCATTCCCAATTTTCCAAGGAATCTCCATACTGCTTTCCATATTGGCTGCACCAATTTGCAGAACCACCAGCAATGTATGAGTGTACCTTTTTCCCCACATCCTTGCCAACACTTATTGTTGTTTGTCTTCATAATAGCTGCCATTCTGACTAGAGTGAAATAAAACCCCTATCTCTTACCTTGCACAAAACTCAAAGTGGATCAAGGGCCTAGGAATTAAACCAGAGATTTTGCATCTAATAGAAGAAAAAGTAGGTCCTAATATTCACCATGTGGGATTAGGCCCCAACTTCCTTAATAAGACTCCTATCGCTCAAGAATTAAAACCAAGAATCAATAAATGGGATGGACTCAAACTAAAAAGTATCTTATCAGCAAAAGAATCAATCTGTGAGGTGAATAGAAAGCCTACATCTAGGGAACAAATCTTTACCCCACACACATCAGATAGGGCACTAATCTCTGGAGAATATAAAGCACTCAAAAGCTAAGCACCAAAAAAACAAAACAAAACAAAACAAAACAAAAAATCAGCAAATGGGCCAAGGACCTGAACAGACACTTCTCAGGAGAGGATATATAATTAATCAACAAATATATGAAAAATGGTCATCAACTCTAGCAATTAGTGAAATGCAAATCAAAACATTTTGTCTTTTTGATAACAGCAATTCTTAGAGTGAGGTGATATGTTATCATAGTTGTGACCTGCATTCTCTGATGATCTGACCATTTTTTCATAAAGCTGATGGCCGTTTTTTATGTCTTCTCTAGAGGATCATTTATTTAGATCTAGTACCCAATTTTAAGTCAGGTTATTTGTATTTTTACTATTGAGAATTTGTAGTTCCTTCTACACTCTGCATATCTATACTTTGTTCATCTTATAGTTTAAATTTTTTTCCCTCATTCCTTAGGTTGTCTATCTCTGTGGTTTGTTGGTTGTTTCCTTTGCTTTTGTAGAAGAGTTTTAATTAGATATAAGCTTCTCATTTATTTTTCTTTTGTTTCCTGTGCTTTCTTTCTTTTGTGGTCTCACAGATTCAGCATTTTTTATATTTAAGTCTTCATCCATTCTGATTTTTCATAACCTACCAGAGACCAGGTTTATTGTTCTGCAGTTGGATATCTAATTTTCTAAGCACCACTTATTGAAAACATGTCCTTTCTCCAATGGGTATTCTTAGCATTTTGTCAAAAGTCAGCTACTTGTAGGGATGGAGAAAGGGAAAGTGGCCACAAGGAAGATGAACCCTTCCAGGGCACACTCCTAGTGACCAACTTTCACCAGTCACAGCCCATCTACTTTATGATTATCTTCCAATCACTCCACTCAAACTAAGATGAACTGTTTTAGGTTATGGCTCTCAAAATCCAGCCATTTTACCTTCAAACATTCCTGGTTAAATACAGGAACTTTTGAGGAACAACTCACACCCAAACCTTACCAAGATTTATAATAAAAGCTAAAACTAAATGGTAGTATATTATGAAATAATAAAAAATAGAAAAAGAGAAGTTAATTAAAAATAAAAATTTGAATATATGTGTTTTAACTTCAAGGCATAAATCAGTATGTCATATGTTAAAATAGTGTTTTTGTAATTTCTCTAAAAGTACTGTGTAGTGGTTGATTGTTTTGAATGACTTTTTAATATAGCCTTAGCGTTTTCCTCCCCAAAACAACAAAAAAGAAACACACACACACACACACATATTGAGTGATTATTTTAGCAATTGTTTTATTCTTTTTAGAAATATCTGCTTAAGGCTATTGCCTATTTTTTACTTTTTTTATATTGTATTTTTTGGAGTTATTAAGTGTACTCAATATTAACTCTTCATCACATTTATAGTTTGCAAATATTTTCTCCCATTCTATATGCTGTCTCTTTTGTTTTCTGAATATTTCCTTCATGGAGCAAGTGTTTTAATTTGATATATCATATTTGTCTATGTTCAATTTTTCTTCCTGAGTTTCTGGGGTACTGTCCCCCAGATCCTTAGCCATTTGAATATGTTACAGAATTTGTTCCTGTTGTCTTCTACTAGTTCCACAATTCTAGGGCTAACATTTATCTCTTTAATCCATTTTGAGTTGGTTTTTGTAAGTAATGAGAAATGGGTGCCTCATTTCTTTGTTGTCAACATGAACATTCAGAAGACATTCCAATGAATAAGTGCTCCCCATCAATAATCATCAGAGAAATGCAAATCAAAACCACATAACACATCACCTATTCTAGTAAGAGTGGCTATTATCAAAAGACAAAAGATAACAAGTACCGTGAATAAAAGGGGATCTTTTCATGTTTTGCATGGGAATGTAGAATAGCACACCTGTTATGGAAAACAGTATGTAACTTCTTCAAAATTTTAAACCTACAGCTATGTTGTGACCTACCAGACATGTGCATGCCCGTATTCATCAGAGCACTACTATAGCCAGGAAATGGAAAAAATCCAAAGTGCTCATCAACTGATAAATGGGGGAAAATGTGGTGTATGTATTCAATAGAATATTATTACACTATAAAAATTTTAAAAAGTCTATTATATTTGAAAAATGGGTGAAACTGAGATAATTTTATGAAGTGAAATAAACCATGCATAGTAACATGAGTAGCACATACTTTCCTCATATATGGAAGGTAAAATCATTGATCTCACAGAAGTTGAGGGTAGAATGGTTAGCAGCAATAGCTGAGGAGAGTAAGAAAAAGATATTAAGGTGAGGGTTGTGTGTGATTGATCAATGGGGCCCAAGATTCAATTTAATAGGAGTAAGAAGTTCTTGTGTTGTATTTCACTATGCTGCTTATAGAAAATGGTAATGTATTATATATTTCTAAAAGTTATAAGAAAGAATTTTGAATATTTTAATCATAAAGAAATGATATTTGATCAGAAAGATATGTTTAACCTAATTTAAACATTACACACCCCCATATATATATATATATATATATATATCATACATATTATATATATATGCATATTAT
>NW_025999968.1:29430126-29464607 GCF_001458135.2 Marmota marmota marmota | reverse complement strand
GCATATTATATATATATATATATATATATATATATATATATATATATATATATATATAAACATTTGTATATTTTTAGTACATGCAATTTTGTTTTTCTGTATCAGTTAAAATATATTTAACTACTTAAACTTCTGGAAAAGGTGTATTGATATTTTTATTAATTTGCTATGAGTGTGCAGGTATTGTAACATATTCCCTTGATATATTCAAGTTTATTTTTTTTAGAAAGTGTTTATGTCCCCTGCTAAGGCTGCTATTTACAGAGGGAAGTCCTTTGCATTCATGCAGAGAAACTGTTGCATTCAGTCTCTACCTAAACAGACACTGTTAAATGTGATTCCTAGAATTTGGTTTGGGCTACAAGGCATGAACATATAGAAAAGTATTAATTTTACAGGCTTTTCTGTCACAAATACATATAGCTGAACAATGGTATACTAATGAAATGTTTTGGCTTGGGGAGCTGAACAAATTTTTGGCCCCTTAGGTAGACTATTTTGCCCAGGTTTATAGAAAATTGCAGTTGAAGAGAGGAGTAAGTCTAAATCTAAGAGTTTGTAAGGGTTACTACTGATAAGATTCAGCCTCGGATGGTCAGAAGGCAATAAAATGTTTTCAAAAGGTTAAAGTTTTTATATATGAATGACATGATCAAAGAAAGAAATACACAAATTAGATTCTATTCAGAGCTAAGACCCAGGAAAGACACAAAGCAAACTTGAGCTGCTTCTCATAGCAACACCAACAATATAAATACTAAGAATTAATAATAATGATAATATTTAGGCTTCTCTTTTATTCTCCCGATAAGTAAGAGCATTGTGTTCCAAAAGGTAAAATGTGTTCATTTTTTGAAGTTAGCTTCTTGATTTGATTTTAAATTTTGTGAGTGTAATTTTATTTACATTGAAATTCTTCATCCTGGCATAGTGCCTACACAAACAGAACCTAACAAATGCATTAAGTGCATCTTTTATTACAAGATATATTAGATGGTATAAGGTTTTCCGTGTACTATGAGGAAGATAAAAGAGAAAATGATGAGTTGAAAAGTATAGAGCTCATGTTCTAATGAGAGAAAGGTAAACATGTCACTGCTTCCTGCCACAGGGGAATGAAAGTGATATAATGAATAATGCTGCTGTGTGGACTGAAAGACTTCACATGATGTTAGAAGTGTGGCCTTTGAGCTGATCTCTAAAGGCTGAAAATAATTCATATCACATAAGTAGGTATAACTAAATATCTGCTTGTGCTTTTCATAAGGAAACTGGCTCAAAGGTCCAATGGGAAAGGCAAGTGTTAATTCTGAGCTTCCATTCACACCAGAATGGCATACTAATCTATCCTTCTCCTTGAAGGAATATATTTCCAAGATACCTTAGTGGATGCTTAAAACCATGGATACTGCTATAACCTACATAGACTTTTTTTTTCCTATATATGCATACTTATGATAATTATGTATATGCTTATACATACAATGTAAATAAAATTACACTCACAAAATTTAAAATCAACTCAAGAAGCTAACTTCAAAAAAATGGACACTCATACATTTTGGAACACAATGCTCTTAACTATCAGGAGAATAATATAATAATATATGTATACATACTTATGTATGTATACATACTTATGATAAGTATGTATATATTAAATTAAATATTAAATGAATTTTAATGAAAAATTAGACATATCACATGATAATAAACCAGAAGAATTATAACAATATATCATAATAAAATTGCTGACATTGTTACCTTGCGTGTTGGAGCTATTATTAAGTAAAATGGGTGCTATTTGAGAACAAGCACAGACACACCACAGAGTTGATCTGATAACTGAGAAGGCTACTAAGTGCATGACATAAAGATGGCAGATGCAACATGTATAGGCTGAACCAAGCAGGAGTTAAGCACAGGGCAATTTGAGGCAGCATTGTGCAAGATTTAGTCACTCTACTCTAAAGAAATCACAATTGAAAATTTTTGAATTACTTATTTCCAGAATTTCCCATTCATATTTTCAGACCACAGTTTACATGGATAAAATAAACTGTAGAAATCAAAATCATGGGTATGGGGAAGCTACCATTCTTGGTTGTATCTACTAAGGAGCAAATTTTCTTGTTACTATGGCATTTTATTAGAGAAATTATTGAGTGTATGGAAGATGCTTTTTTAATAGCCAAAAGCTTCAATTATTTGGGAGGTCCTGTTTAATGAAAGTGATTCAAAATTATTAATATAAGATCATTAAATCCCTTCACAAGGCCTTGCGGAAGAACCTTTCCCAATTAGAGAGACCAAAGCCTATGTATCATTTGCTTCATGAGGAATAATTAAAGTTCCCAGATTCAGCAAATAAAGTGAAAACCAGTTAGACTTGAATTTAAGATGAGCCAAGAGTACATTTTGGCATTATTAAGAACCAAATGCTATATGGGATATACTTATACTAAAAAATAGTGTAATAGTTTTATTAATTTGAATTTTAGTTTAACCTAGTGTCTAGTATTGAACTGTCAACTTTATGGAAAGTTGGTAATTCTTCTGTTTATTGTTGGGGACAGAGACACTGCACAAATATTATCTTCACCATTTAGTGGCAATAGAAGAGGTAAAAGAAGAATCTTGATATGAGTGGCTATTCTCCATAGATCTTTCACATTCTTTAACATCTGAGCATTAAAAGCAGGTTTGCTGCAGGCTACTTTTACAAAGATGTTTGTATAAACAAATACCATTGAAAGACAAGATGTTTGTTTACTTCCCTATAGCTGCTGATATTTCTGATATCTCTCTCTCTCTCTCTCTCTCTCTCTCTCTCTCTCTCTCTATACCTTTCTCTCTCTGTCCCTCTCTGTATTGAAGATAATGCCTTTATCTTGAGGGGGATGTTGGATAGGTTTTGATGGAATGGCCTTATATAATATTGTAATTTCCTAATATTGTGTGGTGAAGCCCCTGGCCCTGGAACGGGAGTAAGTTTCCTGCTCTTTGTTCCGCATGTGGAGGCGAGTACCACTGAAGTATGAATCAGCCTTGTGGGCTTTCTGTCAGCCTTGTGGGCTTTCTGTCAGCCCTGTGGGCTTCCTGTCTATCTGCCCTCCTGAGAGCCTGGGACAGATTGTACTTGCTGATTAGTGGCCCAGCTGGGCCTGGCATGACCGACCTGCAAAACCTGACCTAGTCTGCCTAAGGCTGCTCGAGACCGCTTCCTGTAAAGTGTGTGTGTGTGTGTGCTTAACCCTGAGGGTGGGAGGATATATAATAGGGGGGTAGAAAAATAAAAGTTGTCTCCTGGATGAAGAACCTTGGTGTCCTGTGTCCTTTAACCTCGCCGTCCCTCGCCGGACTCGGCTCCTTTGGCCGGACGCGGCAATATTGGTGTTCTTGTGTAACACATTCCTGTTCACCACCTATTGCTAGAGTCCTATGTGAATACTACTTGTTATACCACGAAAAAAAAAAAAATCCCAAGCTCAACCCTTTAAATTCCCCTTAGTACATTAATATGTACTCTAATAAAGCCTAAATGTATTCAGTACACACACACACACACACACACACATCTGTTGCTATGAAATATCTTGGCTATATTGCAGTTTTTATTTAAATTCCTTAAGTGATATAGAACAAAAATGTCCCATACCCCAAAACAACAAAAACCACATGCCTTTACCTCAGGAATGGATAGTTGACAAATGGTTTTGTTTATTTTGGAGTTTTATAGACCCTTTGTGTATAAGTTCTAAGTCACATACTAGATAAATAGCACAAGCTCAGACATGTAGTGTAAATTCTTGAAGTCCTAGTGTTAGCACCACTGTAAGATATATGTAATAAATGTTTAGTGCTTGAATGTGTTATTTTCCTTTATTATAATATTTCTTATTTCTTTCTCCCTAAAATTTGTTGCCTCAAATATCCCAATACAAAAAGCATATGCTTACAAGATGAAACTCCTTTATAAACTTAAATACTTTTTAGATTCTTGCAACTCTCTTCTAAGATAGAATTGACTCTTTTGGAAGAGATGCATAAAGGCACTTTTCAAACCTGCTATTCCTAAGGTTTCCACCACAGCAAGTATTTATTTATTTATTTTTATGTGGTGGGGAGGATGGAACCCAGGGCCTCCCACATGCTAGGCGAGCACTCTATGGATCAGCCACAATCTCAGACTCCACAACTGCTTGTTTAAACTCTGAAGATTATAATACCAAGAGTTTTGTTCCAAGAGGTTTACCTTGAGTGCAGTGATTCATAAATTTCCTTAGATAGCCAAAAGGCAAATCATTCAATTGACCAAGTCTTCCTCTCTCCATTTGTTTAACAATTTCTCCTTCAAGTATAGTCTGTATATTCTGAAATACACACAAATTACACTGAGAAATTCAGAAACAAAATGCTTGGTTACTTTATTTGAGTTTCCCAGGGCTCAATGTTTAATGACTTGACCAAGATTCCATAGCTTTCATCATTCTATTGATTGGATCATGTCTAAAATGATCAGTCCTAGATTTTCTGTCACTAATATCAGTGTTATTGTCATTCTGGAATTTTTTTCATTTCTAAAAGCAAATATCATCATATTTTGCTTCCAAAAGTAGAAAAATATAAGTTTATATTTACTGTAACTCTTTCTAATTAACCCTTAAAACTTCCTTTGATTTAATGATTGAGAATTGCTAAGCATAATGATTTTTTAAAGTAAATCATGTAGTCACAATATTATAACACTACCAAATATATTAAACATAATGATCACAAATCTTAGATTTATTTTTCCATAATATATTTAATATTTAGTTGTGACTGAGCCCAAACCAAATGTCCTACTGAGCAGTTTCCCTCTACAATGTTGAGTTATGTCATTTACTTACAGCTTTTAAAAGCAAACAAAAAGAATGAGATATGAGACTTAGCTGACCCAAATTTGAAGCTTAAATCTAGATAGAGTTAATTTTGACCTTTCTGATAGCATAATGTGTCCTACACTTTAGTATATTTTCTTTCTATTACATATGTATTTCTTCTTTAACAACATTGTCCAAGGAATATATGCTTTGTGTCATAAAATCAACAAATTAGCAGGATTGCCTAAAGGTCATCTCCCTCCCTTACCAAAAGTTTTAAATAAATAAATAAGTTATTCCATTTCGAATTCCAACTCTGACTGCAAGTGAATAGGCTTTATTCACTCTTCCATAGAGCTGAGGAAGACAATATCAGCAGGTAAAAAACAAACTTTTTGTACAGTAGAACCTTCCAAAGTCTAGTATTCTTTGTGTTCAGCAGGGATGGGCCCAATATAATTCATTAAAAAAATAAATTTTACAAGCAACACATTTTCTATTTTATTATACTTTGAAATAAGGACAAAAATAATATACAATTCCTGAAATATTATTAGGTGTTTATAGTTTCACCTCATGCTGATCTACAGTGGAATTTATTCTTTAATTTTAAATCATTCATTTTCCTTCAGAATTTTGAAAACCCATGCTGTATGAAAACTGAGAATAACACATATTGCCTGCGGTGTAATTGTTCACTTAAGGTTCTTTATTTTAGAAACCAGATGTCAACCATTTTTAAATGACTTTTATTACTAGTTCTGATAGAATTAAACAATGCAGGATAACATATTTTTCTGCTTAGAATGTTATATTCAACCTTTAGTTTATACCAGATGCAATGGGTTATATGTCTACTTCCTTTTTAAGTATTTATATGTTTTCCAATTATTTCAAAAAAATTCTGGTGGAAACATGGTTGCTTAGTTCAGCATCTTTCTCCTTATTCTCATAGAAAATATGAAAATAGTGACAAAGAACAAGAAAAAAAACACACAAAAAACTTTGAGAAATCAATTTTTAAAAAATAACTAGGAGACAGATACAATCTGCAGACTTTACAATATATAGATAGTCTACCAAAATCATGAGTTGTTGCTTATATCTTGATGGAAGTAAAATAAAGAAATAAAGGAGTGAGAGATACCATCTGCATCACATTACAAAGAAGAGAAAGTATATATTTTCTGGAGAAGAGAATTGATTCCTATAAAGCAAACTTATTTTATATGCAATAATGAATGCAGAAACAGAATGGAGAAAGTTGGTGGCAGAAGCACTGATAAATTTACTTTTGAAAATAAAAACTTGAGAAATTCCTATAGTATCACACAGAGATTGCAAGTCTAAATGTGGAAGCAAAGACGTACTAAGCAAGTCCACTGGAACTAATAAAAACAAAGAAAGATTAAAAATCGCTAGTTGTAGACCTGGGGGGATATGGCTCAGGTAGAGTACTTGCATATTAAGTACAAGGTCCTGGGTTTACTATATATACTACTTGTGTAGTCATTATTATTCAATTATGAATAAAGGAAAAATGCAGCATGTGTGTAATCAATAAGCATGATGAGGAAAAATGTGTGAATGTGATTGAGCATTAATCCTTACCATCAGATGAAGAGCGTTTATGAGAAAGCTGTTGCCAAGCATAAAGGGAAAATATCAAACATTTACAATTAAACAAACAACCAAAACAAACAGATGAAAACATTAATATACACAGTTATGTAAAGACTATAAAAACAGGGGGAAAAAGATAAAATATATAAAGCATTCAATAAAGAAAGAAGGGAAAATCACTATATAATCTTGAACTTGAAGAAACAAAACAAAAAATATAGAAAATATTTTTAAAATAATTACATAAAAAAGAAATCAAGGCCAAAATAATATAAAATATCCATCTACAAAAGAATGTATACAAAGAAAAGTATGTATACTTCAGAAAGTGAAATAAAAAATATAGGTATAAACACAAAACTACTAATATGCATTACAGATAATTTAAAACTAGTAGATATAATCAAAAGCTGATCCTTAGGAGTAACTATAATGATATGATAACCCACTAGCTTCCCTAATGAAGAAAAGCATAGATCACTAAGCAAACTCAAAAATAGAGATGATTCTGGAAAAATAATCACAAAAAAGAAAAATTTTTAAATCTCCTTTTCTCAAGTATGCAAAATATTTCTTACTAGAGGAAAATATATCAAAATGTACTACATAGAGTTGGAAGTACACCTTACTATAACACACCCATTTTTTTTTTTTTTTGTAGCAGAACCATAATCTTCTGTCAAAGAACAAACACAACTCATGAAATGCCATACTTAGGCAGATTCACAGAAAAATTAGGACATTAATGGTATATAAACTATTAAGCTAAATGTTTCTGAAAATAAGAGATATTTTAAGTGATTTGTAAGAACACAACTTCTAATTCATTAGTGTTACATTTCACAAGCATCATATGAAAAAGAAACTCTACTAATAGCTTTTTTTTCAAATTCATAAAAGTACAGAAATTTATTAATAAAATATAATTCATTGTAAGTGTGGATTATTTTAGGAATGTAAGTAACATTTAATACTAAAAAATCTTCTATTAATCTAATGGTGTTATTCTGATAGCTGCATCACCTTTTTTATAATGAAAAAGCATTAATTGGACAAACATGGACTATACAAATCATACTTTTTCGTGTTTAAGAAGTTACAGGCAGTTATTATGCTCAGGAGTTGAAATATATTTATATTGGCAAATTAAGAAACTATTAACATAAATTCCATTAAATGGCCTTTTTCATCTATGAAAATTCATTTTTAATTCAGGTACAACAGACAAAATTTTGTGGAGCAATGTATATGGACATGATATTCACACAAAAGGAGATATGATATTCACATTTATGAAATTCTTCATTTTATGTTCCATTAATTGCACAGCCTGCATAACATCAAGCCAACAATGCTTCATAAACCCATATATACTCTTTTTATTTACATTAAGCAATCTCAAAAAGTTTATGCATCCTATTAAAAACATTTCATTGAAGAGAATTCTTCAAAAAATTTACTAGCAAATACCTATTACAATGTTCACTGGGAGTTCTGTGCAAGTGATCATTAATTTGTTTGTTATAAGCATACATGTTTGAGAAAATTTGAACCTCTCTGGTGTCCTGGTATAGTGAAAAAATGTGTAGGTCTTTCATTATCAGTATCCTTCTTAGGTAATAAAATAATATTTAACAACCTGATCCAATATTTATTGATAAATTAAGAGAAGGAATTCAGAAATTATAAGAAAATAAAAACAGATAAATAACTGTATGCAAAAGTATAAATCTTTTCTTGTAAAATAAAAGAGATGCAACTGTAAAGATAAAAAATTATTTTATCGAAAATATATCTTTTGCATATTTTAAAGAAGTATGGAAAAGACCCTTATAATACTAGTGATAATAAAACATAATATATTTAGAAATAAGATTATTGATAAAGCTAAAATCTTTTAGAAGAAAATTTCAAAACAGTCATCTAGAAAACAAACATGCTATCCTCAAACATATGCACAAATATTGAACAAAGTTAAAATTCTAGGTCAATTTTATTTAATCTATTCAAGCCAAGACACATTTTTTCTCCCTAAATTTATTTAACAATTCAATATATCTATAAAAATACCAGCAGATTTTCCTAGAGTTAAACAGTTTGACTTTTTTTTAATAAAATGAATCATAATGTAAATGACAGAAAAATCTCTGAATAAGAAAATAAATGATAGAAGACAAACTGTATCAGATGTTAAAGCATTTTATTAAGCCCTAATTATTAAATCAGAATATTAGTAGTTCACAAATAATCTGACACTTCAATAAAGTACATAATATCTAAAAATAGATCAAAAGAAAATTAACTACATTTATAAGAGTGTAATGTGCAATCAGTGGAGCAAAATAAGAAAATGTAATAAAGTTTTTGGATAAACCCAAGTAATTCTGAAAAACAAACAAAAATACATGCTAAAATTATATATATAATATATAAGATATATATATATATATATATATATATATATATTCATATCCATAGATAAATTATAAATAGATGAATGATAATGTAAATCCTAATCATTAAAATACTAGAAGAAAACATGGGGCAATTTACTTATAAACTTGGATCAGAGAAAGACTATGATAGAAAATTAAGAAAGCAAAAGAAAAGAAAAAAAAACAGGATTAAAATTTAGGAAAAAATCTGATTGAAAGAATGAAATAATGATGTGAATTACCAAAGAATTTTGACAATGGCATCCATAAACAGACAAATATTCATATATATGTTCAATCTATTCATTTTGATAAAAAAAATGGATTTCAAAAATCAGCTGTTCAAAATTGATTTCAAGTAAATAGGTTGACTCTGTTCGTGAAATTATGGAAGATGCCTAACCTCATTCTTAATAAGAAAAATCAAAATTAAAATGCTACATACTATTTTTATTTTACAATTTGGTAAAAGTTCAAAAAATGGGGACCAAATCTGTTAGTGAGGTGAGGAAAAATGGAAAAATCATACCACTTTTGTCTTATTTTAAAAAATTGCCATATCCAATCTCATCTTCAGAAATCATCACCCTCTTCAGTCAGCAGTTATCAACAGTGATGCAAACCCCTCTGAAGACAAAAACAGTGGAAATTTGAAGGTTCAGATGATTAATAGTATTTGGGGTTGGGTACCATGGATTGAACTAAGAGACACTTGACCACTGAACAACATCCCCAGCCCTATTTTATATTTTATTTAGAGACAGTGTCTCACTGAGTTGCTTAGCATCTCGTTTTTTGATGACGCTGGTTTGAACTTGCGATCCTCCTGTTTCAGACTCCTGAGCCACTGGGATTGCAGGTGTGCAAAATTGTGCCCAACTACTATTGCCATTTTTAACAATAAAGTATTATTTAATTAAGTTATGTACATTTCTAATGATAATGTTAACATATATTTCATAGAGTACACTGTAATATAATAATGCCTTTCATATCACTGGAAAATCAATAAAAATATCTGACCAACTTTATTTTTGTGAGTTTTGCTTTATTACAGTGGTCTGTGAACTAACTCATATATCTATATATCTTTTATACGACTGACAACACAGTAGGTTTGCTTATACAAGCATCACCACAAACACATGAGTAATACATTTTGATATGACATTGCAAAGACTACAACACCACTAAATGATAGGAATTGTTTTGTTCCATTCTGATTTTATAGGACCCCCATCTTACATGTTGTCTGTCATTGATATGTTGTGCATAATTTCATTTCTTCCTCCATTAATATTTGAATGAAAGTTATAAAATTCAAAACACTATCTATAGTACTTACCTAGTACTTAATATGTCTTTTAGAACATATTCATTCAAAACAAGTAAAATAGATAGCCAGAAATTTTAATTTTTAATAGCCATATTTCACAAAAGTAAATCTAAACTAGTAAAATTATTTTGATAATGTGTTTTATTTAGCTCATTATGTACTCAATATGTTCCATATTGACAATATACAATCAATAAAATACAAGCTTAATGAGTTATTTTGCTTTTTTTTTCTTGTGCCAGGGATTGAATCCAGAGCTTCTTAGCCACTGAATCACATCCCCAGCCCTTTTTTATGTTTTGTTTTGAGACAGTGCCTTGCTAAGTTGTTTAGGGTTCACTAAGTTGCTGAGGCTGGCTTTGAACTCACAATCCTCCTGCCTTAGACTCCAGAGCCACTGGGATCACAAATGTGGGTCACCATACTCTGCTATTCAAGATTATTTCATGCTAATTGCAGCATATAATTTTATACCCTAAGCATATTCCACTTGGGTTCATCATGTTTCAAGTGCTTAAACAGGTATATGTACCTAGCAGCTACCAATTTGAACAGCGTGCTATGGTTCTTGAGTCTTGGTATGGTCCAGGTAAAAAAATGACAAAAGGAATGGCTTCACATTTTTCTGCCAAGTGATTTTACATGTGTTACAATGCAGCTTTGTTTTTGACTTGAGTTCTAAACTATCCATTTAAATAGTGGGCCTGTCTGTCCCTACCAAAATAAATATTACATAACATTAATACCTTAATTTATGATATACTCTTCAACCAGAGGCCAGTTCTTCCTTGAGAGGCAGACAGTAATTATGTGTCCTGATTTGTCCTTCAATGTCCACATTTGTATATACTTAACATTGTTCCCTCAAAGCAACCCAAAGCATCCAAATACATCATTTACCTTCTTGGTGATATATCTACATTTGTTTTCATTATTTATGCATATTTAAAAGTCCATTAATGAGACTGTTTTCTTAGCCTGAGTTTCCTGAAATTAAGCCCTAAGGAAAAATAATTGTCTGCAGTATTTTATTTCCAGTGTTATATGAGGGAGCAGAAATATAGAGCAGAGGGATTAAATAGAGTCAGTGCCTATCTAGGAAAGAAAGGAAGGACACATTTATCCATCCATTCTCACTGCCCATTTACCAGGGTAGTTAACATCCTTTCAGGAATTTTCTGGTCTCTACTTTTAGCCTGTGCTTGGATACATGAATACATAGCACATTCTCCTTGCATCCTATTCCAATAGCAACATCCAAAAGGGAAAGTGGCCTGTTTGAACCTAGGCACTGTCCAATTCAATTTGTGCTGAAGTGTTCAAAGCTTATATGAAATGGCAAACCCATTCAGCTGGCCTGAGTAAACAGGCAACAGGAGTTTGAAATACTGTACAAATATTTGTGGTTTTTTTCCCCTATAATGTTTCCAAAGTGAATTTAATTTGAAAGCCCTTAAAAATAAGGGAGTTAATAAATGTAAAGGAGACACTGGAATAGATAAAGAGGATTGGGGGAGGGAGGAGGAGAGAGAAGAGGGTACTGGGGATTGAAATGGAGCAAACTATGTTACATGCACTTATGAATATGTCAAAATGAACCCCACCATAACATAAGACTCTAACATATATTAATAAAAAGTTGAAAAATAAATTATCAAATTATTTGGATTTTTTCATATTTTTCCTCCCTATCAATGTCTAAAATGATTAGAATATAATTTCTTTAAAACTCATAGGAATACTTCCCACTCCACCCCCATTCCTGATATCCTGTTTTTGTTCCAGCATTCTTAAGCACAGATATTTCAAGTCCCTATCATGCTAAGGATGAAAGCTCTGAAACCAGGGCTGCCAATGATAAGTGTGTCCTGGTTTTAGAAAAACAAAACAAATCAATAACAACAACTAATTCAGAAGGCTCAAAATTGTCTTTAATCCCCACTTTTAATTTCTGGAGAACTGATCAAGATTAACTGCTTCTCAATCACTTTCAGCATCTACAATACTATGACAATTAAGAGTTAACTCTTACTGCAAAGGGTATTACTGCAAAATTTAATTTTTGTTAAAGCTGGGTCCACATTTTTTCATATCTTAATGAAAGTGTCTGGTCAAAGAAATTTGAGATTCTAGAACTTCCCAAATGCAATGTACGATTGTCTTGAGTCCACCTTAGTGCTTGCTTATCCTATTTTACTTTTTCAGTCAAATTAGAAGAAGCCTGAGGCTTTTGCAATTCTGCAGTCTTGGTTGTAATTTAAAATAATTATTAGAGATGGATGAATGCTAAAATTATTCTTATGCTATGTATTTCTCATTTGAAAGCCATACTTTGCTTTAGTGTAATCTTCATTCCAAATTTAATACTAAAATAATTGAAACTGAAGTTTTATTTTAATATTGCCACCCCCATCCTCCTGCCAACACATCAACATTAAAACTTTTATTCTGCTTCTGTGGAGTTCCATCCTGATTGAGGAGGCAGGTAAGTATTGCTCATCTAAGCACAGAGCTTTTGACATTTAAAGTAATTGGAGCAAATTAATATGATTTTTTTTTCCTAATGCTTCATATATATTATATTTTCTTTAAAACCCAAACTGCTTATAAAATGAAAAGGCTAAATCTTTATGAATATCAGTGCAAGAATACAGTGGGAGTGCTAGCAGGTGGAGAATGAAAATAAAATTGACTGAAAGTTGCTTGTCTTTGAATTGCTCAAAAAATATTAAGTGACACTTAAATTTCAGGCCAAGATAAAAGTTTTGTCTATTTTTATTCAGCTATCTTATTTTTTTCCTGAGCAATTAACAGACAACAAATGGAAAAATGACAAATCTCTGGCATTATAACTGAATGTTTGGTTCAGTATGTGTGGGTGAATGCAGCTATGTGTGTGTGCATTCTGTGCACATTAATAAGGTTAAACCAGGACAACTCACTAGAAGATGAGCTCTAAGAGAAAAATAATATTCAGAAGTAATCAGGTTTGGAGTCAGAGGGAGAAACCACAGAAATTGTGTTTTGTATACCAGATCCTTCCTTGGTTTTAGTACCCCTGTGGTCAAAGAGATAAGACAGGGCAGTGTGGAAATGCTGATCTATTATTTATAGAATATATAAATGAAATCTTTCTTTATCTTATTCAACCATTAATTCATTGATTCACACACACACACAAACACACACACACACACACTCTGCAGTGCTTTTGTGATTGATACTGAAGAAGACAAAAGTTTTTCTAGACAATGATTTCATAGTTCAGAGAAGAGATGGTTATATGCATTACTATTATAAATGTGCTAGTGGAACTAGACACAAGAAGCTGTAAGCTTCTGAAGTATAGTCAGGTGAGGTATAATTTTCATATTCTTGGTTATGTAACATATTTATATGTCAATGTTTCTCTGTACCTTAGTATTCTAATTGATACTTACCTTATATTACCTTACATTCCTAAATTAAAAAAGTGCTGGCACATGAGTGGCTATGCTGCCTGGTGAGGGCAGAATTGCCTTCTATAAATGTCAGTGGCTAGTCTTCTGTGACTAAAACTCATCAGTCCATGAAATCTGCTACGACAGGATGATGGACTAGTGCTAAATACCAATATGTACAACTCACAAGGAGGCAGCCAGAAAAATACAAATGCAAGGGCTCAAGTTAGAGCAGCACTCATAAGTTACATGGACAGATATGAGGGTTGGTATCACTTACTAAAAGGAAAGGAAGGGATATGTCTAAAATAAAATGCTACTAATTATTGTTATGAAGTTAACATCCTACTAGGACTTCCTATTCTATAGAAGATAATAAATCCATGCAAAGTTACTTGTTTTACTTTAAAATTGTTCTATATGCAATCTAGCATGCATATACTTGAGGATTCACCAGGGAACTAAAATAAAATGACAAATTAAAAGTTAAAAACAAGCTGGAATCAATGGTACATGCTTCACATCTGAGGATCTGAGGGGGCTGAGGCAAGCAGATCTCAAATTCATGGCCAGATTCAGCAACCTAGAGAGACCCTCAGCACATTAGCAATATCCTGTCTCAAATAAAAAAATAAAAAGGATTGGGGATTTTATTGATTTTCTTCAGTGTTAAAGCATTCCTGGTTTCTATATTTCAGTAAAATTCTAGATGAAATGGAGAATCAATTCAAAATAAACCACCAATTATAAAGCAGATCATTTAGTGGATATAACCACTGGATTGTAGGTCATGGTCATACATCCAGGATTTTAATTTATCAGTAGTCAGACATGATAGCTTGAGAAACTTAAAATATTCTTTAATTTTAGGAAAATGACTTGATGATTTGTCTTGATCTTCATTTGTTAGACCATTTTGGAATTTAATTTTTTTTTGTTATAAATCTTTCACAGATTTTAAATTCAAACTTTTGCAGGTGTGTCTTACAAAATTAGGCATATATGCTCAGAAGTGGGATAGATAGGTCAAATAGTGGTTGAATTAAAAAAAGTGATATATATGTATATATATATATATATATATATATGCATATATGTGTATATATATATATATGTATATATGTGTATATATGTGTGTGTGTATATATATATATATATATATATATATATATATATATATATACTAACAATAATTAGTAGCATTTCATTTTAGACACATCCCTTCCTTTCCTTTTAGTGCTAGTAAGTGAAACCAACCCTCATATCTGTCATATTTTATTGAGTATTACTCAGACTTAAGGATGAAATTATGGCATTTGCTGGTAAATGGATGCAGCAGGAGAGTATCAGGCAAAGCAAAATAAGACAATCCCCCAAAACCAAAAGCCAAATGTTTTCTCTGATATGTGGATGCATAAATTATAATGCACGAGGCTCGGGATGAATAGAGGTGTTTCCCCCCACCCCCCCACAAGGGTATGTGGGAGACCAGCCTATCATCTCCAAGGCACCAACTATTGGAACCGTCCTCTGACAGGGGTAATGATGCGCATTAGACCAGCTAATGTCTCTAGGGCTGAGCGAGAGGGTTAAGTGTCTCTACCCAGCCTGCCATCCAACCTGGCCCACACAATCACACCGAGTGGGGAGATGAGTCAACCATGAAGGTGCAACAGTCTCAACTTTATTGTGTCAGGGACAAAGTTATATAGTGATAGGAGGGACTAAGAAGAGACAGTAGCAAGAACCAATAAGGAGCAGTTATGTCACTATCACTAAGGGGCCTAGGCAGATTTCAGATTAAACCATTAGGCGGGGACTAAAGTCAAAAGCCCCCACTCGGGCTAAAAGCCTGAGAACACCAATCCAGCCAGGTCACATATACGGAAATGCTAACCCATGAGGCCTTCTCAGCCAACACCCAATAATGGCCACGGTCCCAAAGGAGGTAAAGGGTCCCAACATAGAAGTATTTTAGATTACATAGAGGAGAGTGAAGGAAGGGGAGGCAGTATGAAGGTATTCATTCAGTAGAATGAATCAGACATTATTACCCTATGTACATATGTAACTGTACAACCTGTGTGATTCTACATCATGTAAAACCAGAAGAATGAGAAATTATACTCCATTATACATGATGTATCAAAGTGCATTACGCTGGTATGTACAACCAATTAAAACAAATTAATTTAAAAAAATAGGCATATATTGAATCTGTTATCATCTGTCACTCAAAGGAAAATTGAGAAAATTCTCTATAAGGAATAAAATCTATACATAGAATAGCTTAGAATAGGTGATTATACTGAATAACAATCTCTGGGAAATTTGTAGATATAGTTTCTGAAGATTTTCTTTTTATAAAATGAAATACAAATAAAAAAGCATATTATTTTGTCTGTTAACATTTGAGAGAAAAATATATCAATGCCATAATATTATAAAAAGAGATGTGATAGCATGTATTCAAATGTACCATCAAATATATATATTTTATAGATGTAATTAAATTTAAACTGAAAATTTGATTATAAATTGCAATGTAGATTTCTTATTTTACAAAATTTGACTTGAAATTTCAATGTAGATTTCTTATTTTACAATATTTTCCTTATACTGTGTAAGAGTTGAAAATAATATGTATGTAGTAATTTATATTTCATTGAATTAGTAAAATAAATACCTTATTTTTTTCCCTCAGAAACTTCTTTGTTTGATTAATTATTTTTTAAATTTTTTTTCCTGTGTGAAAAAATGGAAAACACAAAAACTTTTAAGTTTTATCATGCCAATGTAAATGCATTTTATTGAAAATAAGAAAAGCTCAAATTAACCTATTAAATTGTGAAAGTTTACAATTCTTTTTCTAAAATATTTTTTAAGTTGTAGATGAACATAATACCTTTATTTATTTATTTTACGTGGGTGCTGTGGATCAAACCCAATGCCTCACACATGTTGTACCATTGAGCCACAATCTCAGCACCCCCTTTTTTTTTCTTAAATTAAATTATTAAGTGAACCCTTTTTAAAGAGACTTATTCTTCCCTTTTCCATGCCTTAATTCTATAGTGTTGCCTATTAAACATAGCCTGCAAAAAAAAAATCTTATCGTTGTTTATTCAAAACTATTATATTTTTTATATTCTTTAATTCAGTAGAAAATCATTTAGTTAATGTTACACATAAGCTGCAGTTACATACAAGAAAAGAAGAAGAAGAAAGAAATCATGCTATAATTTCTCAAATACAGAAATGTTGCAGCAATATCTTTAAGAGATTGCCTATTATTTGGATTTTTTTTCTAGCAATGAACGTTTCTAAATTTCTGTTTATAATTTAAAAAGTTGAAGAGTTTGTCAATTCCTCACTTTTACTTACGAAACTATTTCCCATCATAAGAATCTTGCTATAAAGAATAGGTGGACATTCATTGAACTTTATTTTTTTCTATCAAGTTAAAAGGTCAAATAAAAGAATGAATTTATGAAAGTTTAATTAAAATAGATAACATATACTGAATGTATACAATATGTCTGAGTCTCTTCTATACAGCTTTGTGTATGTTGGGTTTTTTTAAAGCCCATGTTAATTACCTTAAATTGGCATGAACACTATTTCCAAATCATAGGTAGTATTACTGAGGCATAGAGTCTGAGAAAGTTGTCATAGAATGCTAAGGTAATAGGAGGTGGAGCCAAAATTTAAATCCAAGCAATTTTGTTCCAGAGCACATGCGTATTAACAAAACACATCAGAAATAAAATTCTTAAAGAGAAAACAGCTCATGGCGGGGAGCTAAAGATATATAATCTCAGAAATAAATGTATTAATTTTCTTTGATTTAAAACATAATTTTAAACATGAATAGAAGATACAAGTATATATCATCAGTATATACGCCAGGGAATAAGACTTCAAAAACTGAAATACAATTATCCACAAAACTATTACTTCTGAGTGATATAAACAGAATGGATCTTACCTTCTATGTTAGGAAACATATTGGCTCCAATTTGATGTAATGATCTGTTATAGTAACAAAATCAAGAAAATGGCCTTTAAAGAATACAGAACTTATCTACTTCCTTTTCCTGGATAATAAATATTTTTTATTTAATCCTTGGAGCAAAAGGAAAAGAACATTTTACTAACAAGTAGAGGAATCAAAACCTTTTTTATTTTAATTGTTTTTTATTTATATATGAAAGCAGAATGCATTATAATTCTTGTTACACACGTAGAGCACAATTTTTCATATCTCTGGTTGTATACAAAGAATATCCCCACCAATTGGTGTCTTCATACATGTACTTTGGATAATGATAACCATCATATTCTACCATCATTTCTAACCCCATGGCCTCTCCCTTCTCCTCCCACCGTTCTGCCCTATCTAGAGTTCGTCTATTCCTCTCATGCTCTCCCTTTCTACCCCACTATGAATCAGCCTCCTTATATCAGAGAAAACATTCTGCATTTGGCTTTTTGGGATTGGCTAACTTCACTTAGTATTATCTTCTCTAACTCCATCCATTTACCTGCAAATGCCATGATTTTATTCTCTTTTATTGCTGAGTAGTATTCCATTGTGTATATATGCCACATTTTTTTATCTATTCACCTACTTTTTGGTTCCACAGTTTAGCTACTGTGAATTGTGCTGCTCTAAACATTGATGTGGTTGTGATGTATGCTATTTTAAGTCCTTTGGGTATAGACTGAGGACAAGGATAATTGGGTCAAATGGTGTTTCCCTTCCCAATTGTCCAAGAAATACCCATACTGCTTTCCATATTGGCTGCACCAATTTTCAGTCCCACCAGAAGTGTATGAGTGTCCCTTTTCCCCACATCCTCACCAACACTTGTTTGTCTTCATAATAGCTGCCATTCTGACTGCAGTGAGATGAAACCTTAGAGTAGTTTTGATTTGCATTTCTCTAATTGCTAGTGATGATGAATATTTTTTTCATATATTTATAGATTGATTGTATATCATCTTCTGAGAAGTGTCTGTTTAGGCCCACGGCCCATTTATTGATTGGGTTATTTGATTTTTTGGTGCTCAGCTTTTTGAGTTCTTTATGTACTCTAGAGATTAGAGCTCTATCTGATGTGTGAGGGGTAAAGATTTGTTCCCAAGATGTGGGCTTTCTATTCACCTCACAGTTTATTCCTTTTGCTGAGAAGAAACTTTTTAGTTTGAGTCCATTCCATTTATTTATTCTTAACTTTAATTCTTGTGCCAAAGGAGTCTTATTAAGGAAGTTGAGTCCTAAATCCACATGATGGAGATTAGGGCCTACTTTTTCTTCTATTAGACACAGGGTCTCTGGTTTTATTCCTAAGTCCTTGATCCATTCTGAGTTGAGTTTTGTGCATGGTGAGAGACAAGGGTTTGTTGCATATGAATTTACAGTTTTTCTAGTACTATTTGTTGAAGAGGCTATCTTTTCTCCAGTGCACCTTTTTCTAATATAAGATAATTGTAATTTTGTGGGTTAATCTCTGTGTCCTGTATTCTGTACCATTGGCCTACCAGTCTGTTTTGGTGCCCATATCATGCTGTTTTTGTTACTATTGCTCTGTTGTATAGTTTAAATACTAGTAGAGTGAAGCCATTTGCTTCACTCTTCTTGCCAAGGACTGATTTAGCTATTCTGGATCTTATTTTTTCCATATGAATTTCATTACTGCTTTTTCTATATCTATGTGGAATGTCATTGCGATTTTGATTGGAATTGTATTAAATCTGTATAGTGCTTTTGGCAGCATGGCCGTTTTGATAATATTAATTCTGCATATCTGCCGCAGTCTGGCAGATATGCAGTGGCCCTTTCTGAAAACCCNCACCTCCAAGCTTCAGGCGTTCCCCGTAAGGGCCACCAGTTGCCGCAGTCTGGCTGGGCACAAAATCATGAGCCACTCAAGCAGGAACAAACTTTATTATTTTTTGAAACTGCCGCCAATGTCCGGTATGCACCCGGGAAGATTTTTTCCACCCACGCGGCCTCCTCCCGGACCCACAGAGAGAGCTCCTCCCCCGGAACTCCCTCCTACTGTACTTCCCCAACCAATGGGAACTCTCCAGGAGTCCCGTAGCCGGCCTAGGTGAACAGCAGGAGTCCAATATCCATATGAATGCAAATCTTAACATAATCATATCATCTCAATGGCTAGCTGGCGTCACCTTTCGACCAAAAATGCCATGCATCATATACTTGGCTCTTAGCACATATCCAAGAGCAAGATCAATCTTTCCATCTTCTAAGGTCTTCTTTGATTTCTTTCTTTAGGGTTCCATAATTTTCATTATATAGATATTTTACCTCTTTTGTTGATTTACCTTTTTTGTTGATTGTATTTTTTTGAGGCTCTTGTAAATGGGGTAGTTTTTCTTCTTTCTTTTTCTGAGGATTTGTCACTGATATACAGAAATGCATTTGATTTATGGGTTTTGATTTTATATTCTGCTACATTGCAGAATTCATTTACTAATTCTAAGAAATTTTAGGTTCTTCTAGGTATAAAATCATATAATCAGCAAATAGTGTCAAATTGAGTTCTTCTTTTCCTATGTGTATCCCTTTAATTTCTTTCATATAACTGCTTTGGCCAGTGTTTCAAGAACTATGTTAAATAGAAGTGTTGAAAGAGGGCATCCCTGTCTTGTTACAGTTTTTAGAGGGAATGCCTTCAATTTTTCTTCATGTAGAATGATGTTATCCATAATTTTTCTAGTGTTTTGATCGTGAAGGAATGCTGTATTTTGTCAAATGCTTTTTCTGTGTTTTTTGAGATGATCATATGATTTTTATCTTTAAGTCTATTGATGTGATGAATTACATTTATTGATTTCCGTATGTTGAACCAACCTTGCATCCCTAGGATAAATACCACTTGATCATGGTGCATGATCTTTTTAATATGTTTTTGTATTCAATTTGCCAGAATTTTATTGAAAATTTTTGCATCTATGTTAATTAGAGATATTGCCTGAAGTTTTCTTTCTTTGTTGTGTCTTTGTCTGGTTTTGGGATCAGGGCAATGTTCACTTATAAAATGAGTTTGGAAGTGCTTCCTCATTTATTGTCTCCTGATATAAATTGAAGAGTATCGGTATTAGTTATTCTTTATAGGTCTTGTAGAACTCAGCTCTGTATCCATCCGGTCCTTGGCTTGTCTTGGTTGGTACACTTCTGGTGTTGTCTTCTATTTTCTCACTTGAAATTAATCTTTTTAAATTGTGTACCATCCTGATTCAATTTGGGCAAATTATATGACTCTAGAAATTTGTTGATGCCTTCAATATTTTCTATTTTTTTGGAGTACAAGTTTTTTAAAATAATTTCTAATTATCTTCTGTATTTCTATAGTGTCTGTTGTTATATTTCCTTTTTCATCATGTATGTTAGTAATTTGAGTTTTCTCTCTCCTTCTCTTCAGTAGCATGGCTAAGGGTCTGCCAGTTTTATTCATTTTTCCAAAGAGCCAACTTTTTGTTCTGTCAATTTTTTCAATTTTTTCTTTTGTTTCAATTACATTGATTTCTGCTCTGATTTTAATTATTTACTGATTTCTACTGCTTCTGGTGTTGATTTGTTCTTCTTTTTCTAGAAATTTGAGATGTAATGTTAAATCATTCATTTGTTGACTTTTTCTTCCTTTAATGAATGAACTTCTTACAATGAGCTTTCCTCTTAGAACTGCTTTCATAGTGTTCCAAATATTTCAATATGTTGTATATGTATTCTTATTCATCTCTAAAAATTTTTTAATCTCTTCCTTGATGTCTTCTGCAACCCATTGTTCATTCAGTAGCATATTATTTAGTCTCCAGGTGTTGGAGTAGCTTTTATTTCTTATTTTATCACTAATTTCTAATTTCATTTCATTGTGATCTGATAGAATGCAGGGTAGTATCTCTACTTTTTCATATTTGCTAAGAGTTTCTTTGTGTCATAATATATGGTCTATTTTAGAGAAGGATCCATATGCTGCTGAGAAGGAAGTGTATTCTCTCACTGAAGGATGAAATATTCTATATATATATGTGTGTGTGTGTGTGTGTGTGTCAGTTAAGTCTAAGTTTCTGATTGTATTATTGAGTTCTATAGTTTCTTTGTTCACCTTTGTTTGGAAGATCTATATAGTGATGAAAGAGGTGTGATAAAGTCACCCAAAATTATTGTGTTATGGTGTATTTGACTTTTGAACTTGAGAAGAGTTTGTTTGGTGAATGTAGATACAATGTTTGGGGCATATATATTTATAATTGTTAAGTCTTGCTGGTGTATTGTTCCCTTGAGTAGTATGTAGTGCCTATCTTTATCCTTTTCAATTGACTTTAGCTTGAAGTCTATTTTATTTTATATGAGGATGAAAACCTCTGTTTGCTTCCTCAATCCATATGAGTGGTATGATTTTTCCAAAGCCTTCATCTTCAGTCTGTGGATGTCTTCCTATGAGATCAGTCTCTTGGAGGCAGCATATTGTTGGGTCTTTTTTTTTTTTTTTTGATGCAATCTGCTAGTCTATGTCTTTTGATTGTTGAGTGAGTTTAAGCCATTGACATTTCAGGTTATTATTGAGCCATGATTTGTATTTGCAGCCATTTTTTGTTTATTTTGGGTATTTAATGTGACTTAGTTTCTCCTCTGATTGGATTTTCCTTTAGTGTAATACCTGCTCTGCTGATTTTCATCATTATTTTTCATTTCCTCTATGTGGAATATTTTGTTGAAGATATTCTGTAGTGCAGGCTTTCTAGTTGTAAAGTCTTTTAACTTTTATTTATCATGGAACGTTTTTATTTCATCATCAAATCTAAAGCTTAGTTTTGCTTGATATAAGATTCTTGGTTGTCATTCATTTTCTTTCAGAGCTTGATATATGTTGTTCCATGATCTCCTGGTTTTAGAAGTGTGGGTTAAAAAAAATCTGTTGACATACAAACTGGTCTCCCCCTATATGTGATCTGATTCCTCTCTCTTGAGACTTTTAAGATTCTATCCTTACTCTGTATGCTAGGCATTTTCATTATAATGTGACTTGGTGTAGATCTGTTGTTATTATGTACATTTCATGTTCTGTAAGCCTCTTGTATTTGGTTTTTCAACTCGTTCTTCATGTTTGGGAAATTTTCTGCTATTATCTCATTGAAGAGTTTGTGCATTCCTTTGGTTTGAAACTCTGTGCCTTCCTCTATCTCAATAACTCTTAGATTTGGTCTTTTGATACTGTCCCATAATTCTTGGATGTTCTGTTCATGGTTTCTTAGTATCTTCACTGTGTGATGAACATTATTTTCCATATTGTATACTTTGTCTTCATTATCTGATGTTTTTCTTCCAAGTGATCCAGTCTGTTGGTTTTGCTTTCTATTGAGTTTTTTATTTGATTTATTGTATCCTTCATTTCAAGGATTTTTGACTTTTTTTTTTCAGTTTCTCTCTCTTGAAGTAATCTTTTGCTAACTGTATTTGCTTTCTTATCTCTTTGTTGGGGTGATTATTTTTTGCCAGTATTTGCTCATTTAGGTCATTCTGAACTCCTCTAAACTCCCTCTCTGATATTTCATCAACTTTGCTATCCATGGGTTCTGTTATTATAGTGTCCTGGTCTGTTTGGGGCACCTTCATCCCTTGTTTTTTCATGTTGTCTATGTGCCTTCTTTTCTTGCAGTGTGGATCTGAGATATTACAGTTTCTACCCTATATTCTTATAGTACCTGTGCAGATTGTACCTCACCTTGGTGTTGGGCTTCCGGACCCTACTGGTGTCCCTCAATGTATGATAACAGCCAAGGTAACTTTAGATCATAATCGAGGTGCCTGAAGATGAAAGCGATGTCTTACAGAGATGGGGTGAAAGGGTAGGCCTCTCACTCTCTTTTGAGATGCCTACTCTGAGACCCAGATTCTTCTAGGTCCTGTCCGTTGTGAAAAAGTTAAAGGCTACCATGTGGGGAAGGCTATGGTGATGACTGCAGTGTCCCAAGATGAAAGTGGATTAGGCTTAGGCTCCCAGGTGGGGGCGAGGTGAATTGGACCTATCCTGCACCTGTGTTCTCCAAAAGTCTGTGTGTGGATCTGGGCTGCGAGGCTTGACCTCCTATGGAAGTCTGCTGGTTGGATGAGACAGTCCTATGGTGGAGGCTGGGCTATGGTGGGTGTCTGCCCTCCTGGTGGAGGTGATGGAGCAGGGCCTACTGTGAACCTGGGTCCTATGCAAGTTAGTGTGGGCGGCTCTGGGCTGTTGGGCTTGACTTCCTGCAGAAGTCTGCTGGTTGGAAGGGGCAGCCCTGTCTGTGCCTGAGGATGGGCTCTGGTGGGTGCCCACTGACAGAGAAATGGACCTGGGCCTACTGTAAGCCTGGGTCTTGCGTAGGCCAGTGTGGGTGGTTCACAAAATCAATTTGATGTTTCATGTTATGCTGTTTTGATAAATGGTGATTATAAACCAAAGATTTCTTTTTCTTCCATTATCTTTAATGTAGAATCAGTTGTCACATTTTTTCTCTTGCCATTATACTTTGATGAGTTCAAACCACTCACTTAATTTCAATCTTTATTATAAGATTCTAAACCTCTTCCATCCTTCTTTTTACTATCACTATAATCCTGTCTGCACCTACAAAATATTGCTGATTTCATCAATTCCATTAACTTGGTAAATTACAGTAATTTTTCTGCAGTTATAATCAATTCCTGATTTCTCAGGTAGAAAATAAATCTTCCTAAATAACCAGAAACAATTTTAATTCATTGTATCCTCCATATTGCCAACAAATATTTTGAAACTACATTGCTTCAATTGACCCTACAAAATATTATGCTAGTAGTAAAGCTTATTTGAAAATCACCTGCTGATATAGACACGTATATATTAATGTGTACAAACATACAGGTAATAAAAATATCAATGTTATGTTTTAGCTAATTTTCTTCTTTAGACATGTAAAAAATGTAATACCTAATGTTGACATCGAAGCATACTATATAAATTTGTCTATTTAATTTAATACCTAAGTAAGAATTATAATCAATGTTTACTAAATACTTATTATAAAATTTCATTAGAATGTAAAGTAATCTTCTTCTGCTGCATGGTAGAAAGCCATTAAATAATCCTTAGATAAACAAGTAAAAGTATTAATGATTTTGAAAGGTACATATTTTTACACTTATTTGAAAAATAAACATCAATAATTCATTATTTCTAATATTAGCTGTAAAATAATGATAGGTGAAAATTTCAGCATCTTAAGTGGGTTTACAATACCCTGAAATAGAAACAATATGATTAAAAAATGTATTTGCATTAAATGCATATTAGGCCTTCCTTTCTAGAACTGTTATGTTGAGATGACAGTTTCAATGATCTTAGATTGTCCTTATGGATCATATTTAGATAAAATTTTGATGACCACTATTATTGATAGATGAAATATTTATACGTGTGTGTGTGTGTGTATGTGTGTTGCCTGCTCAAAATTTTTACTCTCATACATTTGTTATTACTGAAGTTTCAAGTTCAGTTTCATGTCTGGAAATGTAGGGCAAAGAATAGCCAATCTTAGAAGGAATCTCTAGGGTGTGATCTTGCCTAACTGTATACTTTTATTCTTATAATCAGGGACACAACTGAATCAGCAGCACTGACAATTCTGTTTACGTTGGCTTCACAGACACTGTCTAGAACTACACTGGAAGAGTAACTCTGACATAAGGCATGTAAACTTTTCCTGTAACTAGTTTTTTTTTTCCCTTGTTTGTCCATTTTGCCTTTCTCATTTGATTATTAGTCTTTTTTCAAGGTTGCTAGGTAATCAATAAAGTCAGAAGAGTCAAAGCCCATAGTTAGTTAGTCAAGAAAAACACTGTACCATTGAACATAAGCATAAATTGACATTTTATATAGTTTCTTTGAAATTGTTCACTGAAAATAAATCCTCAGTGCTGGAATTGTACTTTATAAATAGTAGTACTTGATGATTATGTGTACATAGTGAGGTTGGAAACTCATCAAAATCTGCTGCAGGAAATTAAATTTCTTCCTAGGAGTTGAACTGAAAAAAAGTTAATTTTTTAATATATAACAACTCTGAGGGTAAAGAAAAGTTATATCATTTTAAGGTATCTCACATTTTAAGATTTATAATATATACAAACACATTAGAAAATTTGCAACTTATGCATTCTCTTTGTTCAAAATATCCAACATTCTGAATTGTAATATCATAGATTTTTTAAAGTAGAAATATACATTTTTACCTTTGTGTTTTTCTATGTTTGTACAGCATATGTGAGATTCAACCTTGCTAACCTTGGCTTCTAATCACCTTATTCATTCTGTTGATGTATATGTAGATTGTTTGCAGTTCAGAGTAAGTTGAAACAATAATACCACCTCAAAAAGGTGTTTGCATGTATTCTAGCAAACATATGTATGGTTTTCTCTTTGGTACTTACTTCAAAGTAAAATGCTGGCTCATATGACAGACAGGTACATTTTAACATTAGTAAGTCATGCAAAATAACATCCTATGTAGTCTAGCAACTTTCTACTAATCAGGAAGTTAGGAAAATTCTAGTATTTTAAAGCATCACTAACAACTGGGTCTGTTCTGTCTTTAGAATTTGATCCTTTTAGGTGGGAATAAAATAACATTACTTAGAATATTACTTTGCATTTATCTTGTACTGTACTTCACTCAAGTTAGTGAATGTGAGTGTATATCCTTTCCACACTCTTCTCTAAGACTTACAGATTACTCCCAGAATTGCTAGCACCCTCAGTATTAAACAATTAGATTAAATGTGTTTTCTAGTTACCCTAAATTGTTACAATTATCCTAAATAGTCAATTTTTCACTCTTAAATTTTTGCTTCTTGGTAGATTTTACCTTTTAGTGGTTAGACTAATTTTATATCCCAGTTTGAGAGAATATTTAACTCTACTGCATGCCATTGGTAAAAAACATATATTGCTATGTATTTCATTGCTTATTTCACCAAAATAAATCATATATTTAACACAGTGCTAGTATATTTCAGTAAAGCAAAGTTCAAAATGATTTCCCAATTGCATTACACTAGCATAGTATTTATTTATTCAAAATAAAATTTCCCCTGAGCATGGTGGCACACACCTGTTATCCCAGCAGATTGGGAAGCTGAATCAGGAGGATCAAAAGGTCAAAGCCAGCCTCAGTAAATTAGCAAGGCGGTAAGCAAGTTAGTGAAACACTGTCTCAAAATAAAAAATAAAAGGGATAGGGATGTGGCTGAGTAGTTAAAGACCTCTGTGTTCAATCCCAGGTACTATAATAATAATAATAATAATAATAATAATAATAATAATAACAAAATAAAATTTACAACTTATCTACCAATTACTTAAATCTTCCCACTGGGGCTGGGATGTAGCTCAGTGGTAAAGCATCTGCCTTGCATTCGCAAAGCCCCTGGTTCGACCCCCATTTCCCCCCTTAAAAAGACAAAAAAAAAAATTCTAACTGGACCTAAGATAGAATAACAACCACATATTAAAAGAAGATTATTTATAGGGACTGGGTGGTTTTATAGTCTTTTACAACATTATATTCTAGATTAATATATTTATCAGAAAAACTTATACATCTTATAGCTTCTATCTATATAGCATGAACAGATAAATAATTGCTATTTAATATATTAATTTTTAATAGATGTAAAAAACTAAAATATTGATTCCTAATACACACAAATTCTTATTTAATTGAGCATATTCTTGTGAGCCTTAGGCAATTTAAAAAAACTGCCATGGAATTCTGGATAATATAGTAGAAATGGGTTCAATCTATATCCAGGCCTACCTGATGTCATAGTACACCATATTCAGGAGGTGCACTTACATTTATTTGACCTAGTGATTTTACAAGTAACTCTGTTACACGCACAAGAAAGTAAAATTTCTAAGTATAGATTACAATATTCTCTACATTTGAAGCAAAATCTCTGTCATTCATTGTCTCAAAATTCCATTATTTTGCCAGACACAAGCATAAAAATACAAAAAATATATACACATACACACAAATGTTTCTAAAATACACGCTGAGCATAATTTCTAGATTTTGGTGGTATTTGCGTGCATTTGATCATGCCATTTACTGATAATGCTTTCCAGTTATTTACTTCAAATAAAATCCTATCTGCTTTTAAAATTTATCTCACATAAAATTGTTTTCAGATAATCAATAATAATTTATTTCATTATTTTCTGTGCTTTCTAAAGTTTATATAACATTGAGGAAATTACTTGTATCTAGCAGCATTTTCATTCTTTAGTTTTCAGAATTGATTCACAATTATGCACACACATACATACATACCTCTCTTGAGAGATCAGGTCAGTATTTGTTACATTTATTACAATCAATCATGCTGGGAATTCTTTAAGAATACTAATACTGATGTCTAAATCCCAGAGATTCTTCTTTAATTCAAGGGGCAGTACCACGATGCAAGAAGCTTTAAAAATCAGGCTGAGTCTTTCTTACATTACTCAAGACACATCCACTGAAATACACATTTTAGATTTTTTTAGAATTAGAGTACTCAAACAACTAGAAAATGTATTTTCTTGTTATTCTGAAGATTCACATAAAATATTTGCTCTATTAATATGTCTATTTATGCCCATATAATTGAAGCGAATATGGTATCTTCGGTTCCTTTGATATTAAATGTTCTCAGTTCATAGATCATATCAACACCTATATTATCACAGAAATAAATAATTAAAAGGAAACAAATATACAAAGAAAAACATGAAAACTTCTACTTATAGTGAAATAGCAGGAATTTATTTTTCAGCCTAAAATGAAATATGTGAATTCTCAATCACCAGAGCTTCCTGACTAAAAAAATGTGAATCGTAGTAAAGGAGGGGAAATCAAGACAGAATGTGACATTCTCTGTGAATTGAGGAGTTAGCAGTTCTACTATAAGGCAGAAAAAGAGGAACAGTTTACAGAACAGAAGACCAGAGAAAAACTTGAGAGAAGATTGCTGTGGACATCTGCAGAGGTTCTCAGTCTTCAACTGGGGACTTCTTCCTGAATCAATGTTAAGAAAATACCAGAGACCAGGAGGAAAAAAAATCACCCAACATAAAAGGGAACAATCACAGAATATAACAAATGTAATATATAATATAACAGAATAAAAGAATGGGTCTTCTCCTAACCTATAAAAGAATGGTCATAATTTATGGGAAATTAGGTAGAATGATGAGAAATATTCTAAATCAGTAATAATGTAAAAGTAATCCCACCCTAATGTTGTCTCCAAGTCTATAAAAGATTAAAAACTGGAATAACTTCTCCAGAACCAAGGGTATAAATGTAAAATGGTACAAAAACTTTATGGAGAATGTTTGGCAGTTTCTTTAAAATGCACCAGTCATTCTATTTTTAATTTTTATTCAAGAAATTAAAAATTTAAAACCATACAAAGTATTATGTAAGAATTTTTAGCACTTTTATTTCTACTATCCAAAATTAAAAACAACACAAATGTTTAGTAGCAGGTTATTGAAAAACATATCATTGCATATTTATATAGTGAAACACTACTCACCAAAGATAAAGGAATAAACTACTCATTCACAAGTAAACGTGGAAATATTTTAATGTAATTTTCTATATTAAGGAAATTAGAAAAATATAATTATATAGTTATATTAAAGTTTTTCTAAGAAATAGAATCAAAAGTGTGTGTGTGTGTGTGTGTGTGTATGCAAGGTATAAATTGACACACAGGATCACAAAAGCTGAGAAATACCGTAATCCTCCCCCTTCAGTCTGGAACCAAGATGGCTGATGATAGAGTAAAAAGCCTTGAAAGCTTGAAAACTGATAGTGCAGATAACAGTACAATTCTGAGGTCCTGAGAATCAGGATCACTGAAGGCAATCACTCAGCCTCAGTTCAAGTGATAAGTCTGAGAGAGAGAAAGAGAGAGAGAGACCCACCTTTTTCTTTTATTCATTTATCTTAAGGAATCAGATGATGCATACCAAAAATGAGAAGAACAATCCATTTTACCTAGTCTATCAACTTAAGTGTTGTAATGCTCTTCATAGACATGCCCAGCTATCAGGGCATCCTGTGATGTAGTCAAGTTAGTATATATAATTTGCTATAACAAGCCATCCAGCTCTTATCAGCTGAATATTCATATGCATTCTCCTTAACCATATCTAACTTTTAAATAAAATATTAACCATATAATTCTACCAAACATAATATAATAATCCTTTGTAGAACTTAAAGCACACCAACTCTTTCCCCAGAAGAAGAAATAAGGTCTTTGATGTTTATTCTTATTCTTGATATTCCATAACTTAAATACTATAATGTAAATTTAATAATTTGTGAATATTATGATGTAAAATCAATACATTTTCTGTTACATTATAAAAGAGTAAAAGAGAGAAGAAAACATATTAGAGATACATATATATATATATATATATATATATATATATATATATATATATACATGAATATGCGAAAGAAAGAACACCTTTAAAAAAATACAGTCTTTATTTCTAAAACTGGTCACATGGTAGTAGCAAGTGTTTTTAACTATAATTTTCCACCACCATTCTGTATTCTCTTTCAACAATCATGCCAGCTGGTGTGCTTCTCTAGCTGTGTTGATGATCCAAAACTTCATTTCTGAAGGAGCCCAAATGGTCCAAGTGAAATACTCAACTTCCAGGACAGTGGAATCAAAGTTACACTTCCTGCTGGAAGCACTCCTCCCTCCAGGCTAGGGGAGTAGAAGATCTTTGAAATAGGGAGTGATATTTTGATCGGGTGGATCACTTGGGTAATAGTGATTGTTCCCACTCCAAATTCCAATTTATGATTCCCTTCACTGGACTTATGAATCCTGAGTATTAGAGAAACAGTAGTATATATTAGACCCTAATCCAGAGCTACACAGATTAGGGGAATCCTACACAGCCCATCAAAATATTGACACATAACTGGTTATGCAAGTTCTCCAAAGACCATTAAATCATTCTATTAACACAGCTGAATCAGGACGGTGGGTAACATGGTAAGACCAGTGAATTACATGAGCATGGGCTTATAGCTATAATTCTTCTTCTGTGCAATGAACTCCTTGATTGGAAGCAGTGTTATGAGAATATCATAATTGTGGGTAAGTCATTCTATAAATTCACAGATGGTAGTTCTGGCAGAAAAATTGCATGCAGAGAAGACAAATCCATATCCAGGGTAGGCATCTATTCCAATAAGGAAAAAAATGCTGTCCCTTGTATTATGGAAGCTGTTCTAAGTAATCAACCTGCCATCAGGTAGCTGGCTGATCACCCATGGAATGGTGTCATATCTGAGAGTCACAGTTGGTCTCTGCTGCTGGCAGATTGGGTAATCTGCAGTGCCAATAACTAGTTGACCTTGGTATGCAAAAATCCACATTGATTTTTCTATGCATAAACTCCATTCCTGCCACAATGACCACTTTGTTGATGAGCCCATGTGATGATTACAGGGATGGTTGAAGAAAGAGCCTGACTGATATTCATATAAGATGTCATTACATTTACTTGGTTATTAAAATCCAGCACTGATGTTTCAACTCTTAGTAGGCATTCACATAGGACACAAATATATCCATTGTTTACCTATTCAAAGATAATTTTATCCATGTGCCTCTTCTTTAAATATCCTGGTCAATAATTTTCCAGTCACAGTGCTTTCAAGTCCATGACCATATAGTTGGCAATGATTTGCATATCAGTACATTGGCACATAACTAGCTATTTTGGCTTAACAAACAAAGTGAAAAAAAACAGGAGCATTGTTTAAAATTATTCCAACTTAGAGTCCTTCAGGAGTGTCCTTCAACCGGGCTGGTGTGCTGTCACTGTTCACTTTTCAGTTATGTTCAGTGTTATATAGAACCATTTGTAGACCAGGATGGATTCCTCTTTTCCTTTGCTAACCAATTATGATAAACTCTTCATGAGGTCATAAGTGAAGACTGGGAGAGAGAAGGCAGGGCAGCAGTAGAGGGGACCAAAGAGATATGGGCCATTTTTTCATGTAATTGTACCTTTAGGGCCTGTTGAGCTTGGTTACATTCTATTTAAGGAGAGAGTGCTGCTCTGAATGCCTAAATGTATGGCTTGGTGGGTCAGAAAAGTATCATTTCAAGATGCAACTCAGATTTCAAGGTTATTATGCAATACTTAGCTAAGCATGTTTTATTTACTAATGCCTAGTAGCAGGCAGTGAGCTCTTTCTCAAAGGGGGGCAATTATCTGTGGGAAACGGCAGAGTTTTGTTTCAAAATCCTAAGGAACTGTGCTAAGATTCACTCATAGGAATGCACAAATGCTCCAATCAATATCTGTATCTGCCACTGACACCTCCAGCATGATTTAATATTTGCAGTAGTTTAATTTTCAATTTCTATAAAATTCTAGAATGTTGAATTTAATCTAGAAAGCATATTAATATTGTCTGTGTTTTGGTGTGGGAGACAAAGCAAGACATGACATAGTGATTAGGGGGCACAAGGAAAATTTCATATGAAAAATCCCACAAGAAATTTAACTCATACTAAGAATGGCATACATGAAATGAGTATTTTTGGATTAAATTTTAGTCTACCCCTACCAATAGAAATTAATCTTATGTACCATTTAGAAATTACATTTCCCAAGTTCTATTTAAAATATGCCAATTTAAATCACAAATGAGAAACACATGCTATATTATGGGAATTACTATTTTGTTTTGCTTTGTTTCCAAAAGGACTCTTATTTGCTCCTTTCTTCTAAACAATGAAATCTTTGTTCTCTTCCTCCAACAAGGTAAATTGACAAATATATAACATAGTTTCCTTCATTCTGGAAAAAGCAACTTTGAAATCCTTAGACTTCTCTTTTGCACTTTGCTGCTTCCTTTGTTTGAAACTCTTTCATCATTACTAGGTCAGGTTATCTTTCAATACCCAGTAGAGTTTTTATTTCACATGAAACTTCACTTTCAAATGACATGCCATTGGTTTCATTACCCATAATTGCTGCTACCTCTCAAAATAAAATTAAGAGGTTTAAAAAATCTTTAACCATTGTGCAAAATACAAACAGCCAGAATACACCTATGTTTTAAATCTCTCTTTAGTGCTTTCATTTGATAATTGTTTAATATTTATATTTTATCTACTTGAGGTGGACATCTTCTTTAAGAGAAAAAAGATAAATCAGTGGAGAACTAAATGTTTTCCCAGTCAGTACTTAACATTTGTTCTCATAGTTATTAAGTGAATTATCTCAAGATGATACAATAATTTCTAACTATGACATAAAATATTTTGAACTTAAAAAACCTTATTTAAAATTAAATTAAGGAAAAACAAATGTAAAAAGCAAAATGTGAAAGTGGACTCTATTGAAAGATTGTTTTCCATATATTTCAAATCACAATTATATATTTAATACAAATAAGGAAGGATTTTCTTCAAGTAAGTTTTTAAACATAGAAGTCATTATTAACTTTTTAAAGCAAAATTCCTTTGCTAAAAATTTATGACAAGTGAAACATGACAGTAAGTTTGAAAAACTGAAATAAATGAAACTTTATATTAGTGGACTTAAATTCAGAAGACTCTCTGTCAATTCAAGTATTTTATCCACTATGTTAAAAACATATTTGTCTTCTAGGAATAACATATAAAAAATGTGGGACAGCTAATAAATACAGAAAAATGTTCAGATAGTAAGGGTGTTCCTTGACACTTTGTATTTTTATTATATTAGCAATATCATACCAGGCTATTAGAATCATATATAGCTAATTGAAACTCATTATCATAAAATAAACAATACCACAAAGCAAATTATATCAATATTAGATTCCAAGCCTAGACCTTACATCTCCAAACCATAAGACCATGGGCAGGGAAGAGCTGGACAATGTTGTGGAGCACGAAAAGGAAGAAAGAGATTCCCAGACATTAGGTGCAGTATGTGCCGCAGTCTGGCTGGGCACAATTCAGGAGCCACTTGTCAAAAGAAACGAACTTTATTTTTAGAACACACACACCAAACCATACCACACAGCTCCTCAGGAAAAACCCTCAGAGCCCAACTGCCACCACTGGCTTCCCACAAGCCTCTCCACCTCCCCCACTCCTCCTGCTCTTGAGGCTGATTGGCTGGGTCGCGTGGGTGGAGCCAAAAAAAGTCCCCCAATGAGCAGCTCCGTGGTCTGAAAGGGTGGGGAAACAGCCCAATGAGCATCACCGCAGAGGAGCCAATCAGTTGGCAGCTAGAAGTTTGCTGGGGCCGCTGTGAGCCAATCATCAGCTGGCAGCTGGAAGTTTGCTGGCAGCTGGAAGTTTGCTGGGGCCCCTTCGGCTGTGGCTCTCAACATCTCCCCCTCTCTGTTTAAACCACAAGCATGTGGCTTAGGGACTGTGCCTGCCTTAAGTTGTCCAATAGTACATATGGTCCTTACCCGTCATCAGATGAGCTGACCTCAAGGCGTCAGCCTCCTGTCTTAGGTTTGTGCCATTGCAATTGGATCTCACCCGTCATTGACTACTGGTCCAGCATACAGCCACATCTGTGGATAGGTCTTTGTATCAGCCGGGGGGGGGGTGAGGTTCTTTGCCTCACCTCTGTTGGCCCCCAAATTTTAGCTGAATGACCATGACAAGCAGAAGGGAGGGAGATACACCAAG
>NW_025999968.1:29373952-29428182 GCF_001458135.2 Marmota marmota marmota | reverse complement strand
TCTCCTTGCAAAATTCCTCATTGGCAACCTTCCATAACAGGTATTGTCCTCCATTTAGCACAGCTTTACACATATTAGCCCAATCTGCTGGCGTCATGTTCAAGTTGTTAATGGATTCGACCATGCTTACAGTGAAGGGTGCTTGAGGACCATAGGTTGTTACAGCCTCTTTTAGCTGCTTCACTGTTTTGAAATTAAAAGCATTGTGAATTTGCTGCCCTCCTGCCTCAAATACAGGGCATGTTAATATTTGAGATCCTGTCTCAGGATCCCATCTATCAACTACGGGGGTTGGGGGCCTCCCAGCATATAGAGGTGGACTTGTTTTTTGGACACTTACGTCCTCTGGTGATAGAAAGGTGTTAGTAGCAGTCTCCTGTATAGGTGGTGCTGTTGGTTTGACACTTACGCCCTCTGGTGATAGAAAGGTGTTGGTAGCAGTCTCCTGTTGTAACTTTCCCCCTGATGGCTTTTTCTGCCCTAATCTTTCTTCCTCTGTCTGACTAGCTTGAGAGACCTTCTCTTTTACCTGAATTTTTTCCTCTGTCTGACTAGCTCAAGAGACCCTTTTTGTTTTTACTTGAATTTTTTTCTCTGTCTTACTAGCTCGAGAGACCTTCTCTTTTACTTGAATTTTTCTACTATAAGTATAATACAACCCAACAAGATAATGCCTAACAAAACTGAAACAGAGTGAAACAAAATTGGAACAACAAAAAATCATTATAATAGCCTCTGAAATGTCCATCTGTCCTTTCTCCCTATCTGTTCCTCAGATGTGAGCGGTTTTTCTTCCATCTTACACATCTCCAGGGACAGGCAACTTAAAACAAAAGTGAAGCAAAACAAAAGAAGAATCTTAAAATGGCTACCCATCCTCTTGCCCTGCCCTCAGGGGCGAGCAGTTTACCTTATTACTTACCCTCAGTGGTTCCCCATGTGAGCCACCAAATGCCGCAGTCTGGCTGGGCACAATTCAGGAGCCACTTATCAAAAGAAACGAACTTTATTTTTAGAACACACACACCACACCACACAGCTCCTCAGGAAAAACCCTCAGAACCCAACTGCCACCACCGGCTTCCCACAAGCCTCTCCACCTCCCCTACTCCTCCTGCTCTTGAGGCCGATTGGCTGGGTCGTGTGGGCGGAGCCAAAAAAGTCCCCCAATGAGCAGCTCCATGGTCTGAAAGGGCGGGGAAACAGCCCAATGAGCATCAACACAGAGGAGCCAATCAGTTGGCAGCTAGAAGTTTGATGGGGCCGCTGTGAGCCAATCATCAGCTGGCAGCTGGAAGTTTGCTGGCAGCTGGAAGTTTGCTGGGGCCCCTTTGGCTGTGGCTCTCAACAGTATGGGCAAAATGAGTTCAGGTAATGTTGATATGAGCCAAGGTTCAATCTTTCTAGTATTTTTAATGCATTGTTATTATAACAGTTGATGGAGAATGGGAGACAAAGAAATCTGAGGATCCCTGAAGTATTTTGTCAAGTGAAGAGAAATCAACCAAATGTTTACATATTATTAGTTTGTACATAAGTAGCAAAGATTTAAAAAAAATCAAAAGAAAGGGGCAGTTAGTGGGATGCAGTACTCACTGAAATCATGTACTCTTATGCATGCTTGGTAGTTTTGAAGTGCAACTTCTTTGAATTTGCCTCTCCACAGCTGGGAGGCAGAAATATCACAGATTTATAATTATATTAACAGTTTTTACTTAGGAAGAATATCATTTTGTGTAAAATTATTTAAAATGATGGCAGATTTGTAATATCATTTTTATTCTCATAATGGTGGTGTAAAACTCAAGATGTGATTATTTATTTATTTATTTTCTGTATTACTTTTCAATTTCAGTTAGATATGGCTTCTGTGCTACCCAGTTGACCAGGCTAGAACTGATTTTTGGAATTCTAACTCTGAATTTCCCTGAAGTCAGAGACCAAACAACTGTTTATATATTATTAGGTGGTACATAAATAGCACAAATGAAAATGAGGGAAAGAAAGAGAGGGAGAAAAAAAAACAGGATATCAGAAGAAAAACTTAGTGAAACCATCAAGTCTTGTACATGTTGAGGGAACGGAAGTGTCACCATTCCTTAAAGGACACAGAAGTTGATCACTTGGAGACAAATTAATAGGGACAGTGTAGTGCAATGCAGGATGAAAATAATGACCATAAGTGATGTTGAGGTACACAGGCACTAGCAGTAGTTGAAAATGTTTATCTTCCCAGCTCTTAAGGAACAGAGGAGGAAGAGATTCACATGAGCCCAAGAAAATCAGTGCACTGGAAGTAAGAGTACTTGATAGAAGTCACAATCTCAGAGTATTGTGGACACTGATAAAATCTAGAAGTGCATTTGGAAATAAATAATCTGTCTCTGCTTTGCTCCAACCCTCTAATCTCCTGTCATTACTGCTTTAGGTCAAATCCATCTGGAAAGCACCAGGCAAGGGCATTCAGTTGATTTCAGTCCACAGTAGTCTATAAAGACAAAGAACAAGGCAAAGATAGTCAGAGGCTAGCCAGACACTTTCTAGTCCACTATCATTAGGCATTGTGATGTAAAATCCTCCATAGAAGTCCAAAAAAGGAGAAGGAGCAGGTGGATGTAGTGATACAAGAGTATGTGTGTTCAAAACACATACTTTCCCACTACATTCTTCATTTATAGTAGATTTTAGAAGGAGGAGACAAGATGGGAGGAACCACATGACAAGGCATAGCTCTTACTCACTCTAAAACAATTTTGAACTAGTTTTAGAGACCAGGGTAAAAGTACTTCTTGTTCACTTGTAACTGAATTTCATCAAATGCTTGAGTATCACTCTCCACATTTATGGCCAGGAGAAACCAATGACAGCATTGTGTAATTAAATTACAGTTTATTGTACTTTGATCTTTAAACACATTATGAATTTTTGTTCCTGTTATGAGATGGCTATATTTGGAGGACAACTTTAACTCTCCCAATTAACCTGTTTGTGGCTATAAAATTTATCAGTTATTACTCAGATGTTGAAAGCAAAAGTGACCTATGTTATGCCTACAATTTTATACCGCTAGACTTATAAAATGGATAAACTATTTCTAATACTACACAGCCATAAAGACAATCACTAAATTAGACTCTGGATTTACCACAGAAATGTAAATCATTTTTTCGAATTTGTTTGTTTATTGAGACAGGTGGAGGTGCAGTGAGAATGTAAAAAATCTCCACAAGTCTTGCAAAATTTAAGAAAAGTGCACTTAACCATAAAGATTATGTGCTTACCCATAATATAGCATGTTTAGTCAATAAATATTTTAGCATGTCCAGTTTAGAATTGTTCGTCAATTATTGCTTTCTTCCTCACCACCAAGGTCACTTCCTCTCATTTCCATTTTCTACTATTTTTTTTACATTTAACTTTTCTATTTGTCTCTCCTGTATATTCCTTTTTTAAAACACAATCTTTAGTCCTCTTTATTTCTTCTTTTTCCCCTCCCTTTTGTTTCTTCTTTTATTTATTACTTTTTTCTCCTATGACATTAGTATCTTATTTTCTTCTTATAGTCTTTCTTTTATTCTCTTCACTTTCCTGATTTATATATAAAAATACTATAATAACAAAATGGAAAGTCACCTTAAATATTTATGAGAATAAAAACATAAATAAAGTAAAAGGATGATATAAAGATCAAAATGCATTGAGCTGGTATTACCTATTTGCTGAATATGAAATAAGCATTTGATCTTAAACCTCCCAGTAATCTAAATAAAGAAATCATTCTTAAAGATCTATGGTATCTATTGTATAAACTTAAATGTCAGTGGAAATCAAAGAATATGTTTCATAGACATTCATCCTTTTTACAAATATATTAATGAGCACTTGTTGGTGCCAGAAATTGGTCTAGGTTTCCAAATATAGAATTTGCCATAGTGAACAAGATCAATATGTTGAGGCTTACAATTTAGAGAGTTAAAAAGCTCTAAATATAAATAAAGTATGCTGGTTTGTGATAAGTGATAAGAGAAAAATACATTGGGCTTAACTAAAAAATATGTTTTCTCTAAGAAATCTATGGGCAGTATATCCTTCAAGTATTTTTGAACAGTTTATTGATAATAATTAAAGTTCTAATATAAAATGCCAATATTATTTTTTCCTATTAGGAAATTCTTCTTGACATACATCATTATACAAAGATCAGAAAGCAACCTCAACAAACACAATTGAGTAAATGTATTGAGATCTCTTCCACTCATACAATGAAACACAAATTTTTCTTAGGTTTCAAATATAATGATTTTTTAGGGAATGAAGCTAAGGCTTATATTAGTTTTCTATTTTAAGAACATATATTTATATGTAAAACTAAAGTTCTGATTATATATGTATGCATGTGTCTATATATGTGTATGCTTGTTTATATACATACACATATTAATTAAAAAGTACAATTTCTGACATTAAAGTGATAGGACAATGAATACGAGACTCTGTTTTGATCTCTTCTGATTGCTTAAAAGGAAATAGGAATTAGTAAACATACACCTTTTGTTTTATACTTTTTAATTTTTGTGGCAATGGTGGTCACATTTTTCTTTCCTCTCTAATTTGGGTTTGGAGTATGAGGAGTATGTCCATCACTTTATTAAATTTCCAAAACCATATAGACAATTAACAATGAATAACATGCTGCATATTTGTTCTGCTCAATGCGGAATAATAGTGAATGCGTTTGTTGAGGGAAATAAAGTCTCGCTGGCTTCCTCCCTGGCTCTCTTCCAATTTAGATCCCATATTCAGCTCTATTAAGCTGTCGTTTCCACCTACACAGCATCACGACTGTAGTGAAAGTACATCAAAAACACAGGCATTAATGTACAGAAAAGTTCCCTGTATTCCCATTAGTCTTATTATGTTCTGAACTGCCTAATTTCATATATGTGACAATGTAGACACATTGACTGTGCTAGAAAATCTCACCAGAAGAAGCCACTTGACACTGGCAGTTTAGGAGAAAAGCAGTAAGAATTATAGGATGTGAGACAAAGGCAGAGCATAGCATTAGCCACACTCCCTGTTCTTACAGTGGAAATTATCCACCCTGGGCACTGAGTTTAATTGCTGCAAACAGCTCCAGAAGGCTGCACTTTCATCCCCATTGTAGGTCAATGAGCATATTTGCATGGTAGAAATTATTAGCAACTAGGCCTGTCCCCAGGAGAGGATCCATGATGCTATTCACAGACCATTAACAACAGAGTTCACCCATGTCCAACAGAGGCTGTGAAGAAATGCTCTCTCCTCGGGAGCAACCATTAGTGGATGAATGCCATTCTCTTTAGACATATTTTTTACATACTTGTGCAGTCTTTTCAGATTTTTAATGAAACTTTGTAATAAACCTAAACTATTCATGAGCAGTCATGTTACTAGATTGTTTCCTAGGTTTTAAAAAGAAAGCTGTTTCATAATTTTTATGATATAGAAAAATGTTTGGACATCTTTGGTTCATTTTTCTTTTTTACTTTCTTCTAATTTTACTTTTTTAAAAAATAAAAATACAAAGTGGAACCATTTTAAGTAATTTAACCAAATCTGGAATTGACTTATTCTTTAATGAGTACTTTTAAACCAAAATGTCCACATTCATATATTTTCTTGAAAAAATATTCTTCCTTCCTATCATTACCCACATACTGTATTTTGTCATGGATGCAGTGAGAAAAAAAAGAAGGACCTTGGTCTTGCCCTCATGGAGCTTATGTACTACCAACAACATCTCTGGCTGAGACAATTTCAGTGTTATGACAATGCTATTTCCATTTACTTTTATTTCCAGTTCTTTTGTTCCCTTTTCATTATTTTACTTTATTGTGGTAAGAAAAGCTAACTTGAGTTTTAGCAAAATCTTAAGTGTAGAAGCCATTATTATTGACTACAGGCATAATATTTTACACAGATTTCTAAAGCTTATTTGTCTCGCTTAACTGAAAAGTTTAGCCATTGGTTATTAACTTCTGACCCCTACTACACACACATACCTCTGATAACTACCATTCTACTCCCAACACCAACTTTAAAACTCCCTAAGCAGATTTTTAAAAAGAAAATTTAGTCTCTTGAGAAAAAAAATTTAATCCATTTCGAAACCCAAAATAGAACACCAGCTTATGAAATATAATTTTTAAATTGGTTATGCAAAAGAATTCAATTTGTCCTACAATCCATATAAATACATGTAGGTCATATCTTCTGTGTCCTACAATACTATATTAATATTTGGGATAGAAATTTTTCAAAAGGAATGTTGTTACTTTAATCATTTTTTTGAATACTAACAAAGACAAGTAGAATGACAATTATCTAGGGATAAAAGGCAGTGGCATTATCTATCTATCTATCTGCATACATATACATAGATAGATAGATATTATATCCTTTGTTGTAATTATATTGCCATTGAAACATTCAAAAGTCTTATATATATAATGATACTATGGTGGGGAAAGAGAAATATATCCTGAGATGAAGGAAAGTTGTAATAGAAGATGGTATCCACTGGAGAACATTATTAAAGTTAGATTATTAACGAATTTTGGCATCAGAGATGCAGATGACTAATGTGTCAATTTAGAACATATTTTAATCCCTCATGCCTATTTTCCCACCCTGCAGACTCTTCAGAAATATGGAGATGATAACTGCAAAAGTTATAGAATAAGGCTTTGTGATATTCTGTCTAGAAGTTGGAGGAGGAACTATGTCATTAATAGTGAAAGTTTGGTGACATATATGTGTCTGTCCACACACATGCTATGTGGTATATATGTGACAATGTAAATGTGTACTTCACAGTGATTTATAACTCATATTTGAGTTCTTATATACTATTTTGAGTTTAAAAATATTATTTGGGGATTTGTAAGAAGCAAAGTAATGGTAGTCATCTAACGAAAGATTATTAATTGCAGAAGGTTCATATTTATTTTCTGTTTTAGTTTTCATAGAAACCTTAATTTTCATAGTTTTCTGCAAATCTTAGACTGTAATTCAGTGCCATTTGTATTGCCAAAATAAAGTCTTATATGTAAAGAAAACCTCAATGAAATACAACAACAAATATCACTGGTCATAAACCCAGGGCAACTGGATATGTGGATCTGTTGATACTGCCCAGGTCAACCAGTTGTTGAATGATGTAAGATGGCCTCAACAGGGATGATGGGGGCACTCTCCCTATACTCTGTGGACCTTATCTGTTGGCAGTCTGGTTAAGTGTATGTAATATTCATGGTGATGGAAAAAAACTCAAAAGAAGGAAAAGCATAAATACGAATATGCAAATGTTTTATCCTGCCTCTGTTTGTAGTATATCTTCTGGAATTCCATTAGAAAAAGCAAATCATGTAACCAAGACTACAGTTAGAATGGGAGAAAAATGCAGAGCTACATAACAAAAAATATAAATCCAAGGAAAGGTGAAAAACTGGAACTTTTAATAAAATGAACCACTTTATTTATTTTCCAATACTAACATGTCCAACCATAGAGAGGGAAAAATAAGGACACACCAAGACAGATTACATTTGTATTCATATCACCCATGTCTTTTGAAAAACTTCCACCCTTCACAATGTAAACCATTATAATGGAATAGAGTATATATATATATAGTAAATATGATTAATCATTTTGGAATTTAGAACTTTTTAAGAAATTTACTTGAATCTCAGCAAGTGGAGGCACATACATCCAGATTTCATCTTACATTGTTGAATGCAGTGGTTCTGATTTGGTTGGTTCTGGTTCTCTCTGTTTACCATTCTAGGTCAGAGAATTAAAAAAAAAATAAAACGCACATATCATCAAACTGATCTCCTGGTACATCAAAATCAAAAGGACTGAAAAAATGTCCAAGTTTAGAAAATCTAGTTCAGCAAGTGCCTATCTACTTTTTCACCTTCAGATCATGTTGTTATTCTTTCTCTGAAGGACTGGACTATTACAAATAGGATGGTGCTTTTTAGAAATCTACTGATGTGGGCATCATAGTAGAAGATAATTCAGAGCTTTTAGTTCATTTTTAGGATAAATTGAGGCCAGTTAGGATGTCTGTTTCAGGATTCTACTTGCTAACATTCAGCAGAATAATCACTATTTTATTAATATTCTTCTTCTGATTATTATTTGGTTGACATATTTTCTAAATAGATATTACTAGAAACATTTACTTATTTTTTTCCTGATTCTGCTCTGTTCATTAATATGGGAAATGAAAAGACAGTAATGATCATCTTAAACTATGCTTTGAATATTTATATATTTATATCATTTCAGAGTATTAAAAATTTCAATAATGTTACTCTTTAATGATTCTTTATTTTCAAATATAAAGTTTACCATAAGGTTTGATGATAATTATTATTGAATTAAACATTAACTTTAATAAATGTGCCCAATAAGTGTCATAGGGTAATAAAGGGAGAAAAGAAAAGCAAATTAAGGGAAGCAACATAATGTTTAATATTCATATGATATCATTCATAGGAGAAATAAAACAAAGTAATCAATAAAAAAGAGAAAACTGTTAAACCTAATAAAATGGAGCACATAAGGCCTTAAAGAAAAAGTAGAAACTTCTATAATAATTGTAGAAAATTCCATGGAAAATAAAACCATGTATAACTGAGGTGAATCTTCAAAGAAATCTGTTTAGAAGTGAGAAATAAGCGATATTTCATAAAGAAAAAATAATATTAATCAATTTGACTAACAATATAAGTATTTAAAATAATAGCATATATTTCAAGTATTTGAATATTATATGTTCAAAATTAAATCTTTACCAATAGCCTTGACCTTTGGAACCCTGCACACCACTCCTCCTGAACTTCAGTATCAACATCAAATATACTCCAAAGATATCATTTCACAACTAGAAAGAATAACTGTTACCCACCGAGTTTATGAAATGATTTCTTACCACTGTATTTGATGAGAAATCAACTGAAATAAAAACCCAGAAATTTTGAATCTTTTCTACTTTGCCTATCTTTTACTTTCTCATAACTTGGGCACTGAATAATCAAACCTGCAGAATTAGTTCAACAGCCATCTAAAATTCTGATCTACCTTGCTCAAAATCAAGAAATATATGATAGGTTTATTCATAGCCACACGAATTAGGACCAAACAATCTTCTTAGTGATCGCCACTCTTGGTCAGGATCTGGCATATTAATGGAAATCTTGAATTTTCATTCCCTCTAAATCCTCAGTGTCATATTTTCCTATCAATCTAAGGAAAAATCAGTGTCTTTCTAGGTTATTTCCCCATGATAATTCCCCAGTTTCCATGTTCTATTACATCCTATTCTGCTTCTACCTCAGCAGTTAAGCATTGTTTTAAACTATGAAAAAAATGGCACATTGGCAATCTGAATAACTGGATTTAGGTTGACTTTACCCAGGTACAAATACAGAAGCTCAAATGGATAGAAAGTTTTCTTTTTGCCATCTTTCTGAAAGATTCCAGTATTCTGCATTGATAGGCTTTGTATAGGGATTTGAATCTAGACCAAAGTCAGCACAAAAACAAAATGCAAAAACATATTTCAAAAAATCTAATATAAAAATAAAGTTCCTGAGATCAAGTAACAATGCTGGCACCATTGTCTAATTGAATCCTGGAAATTGAAAGATAAAGGTAAAAGAATTAAATAGTAGAGAGGATATGACCCAAAAACACACTACATTAAGATGAAAAGAAAATAAGAGCAACATTGAGAATGCCAAAGGTAAATATCAATGAGCTAAAAATAATCAACACTATTGATTTTAGAGCAAAGAAGTTTCTGATTAGCCACTGAGGCAGTGCTTTAAATTTAATCGATGCTAGCAAAATAAGAAACTTTCTATAGAATTTTTTTTTCAGCTAGAAAATCAAGGGTACATTGGGTCTTTTTAAGCTGTATTCCCAAGAACAAAGAATGATACACAATCTTAATGTATGGTTCAAGAAAAATATGTGTACCTCCATAATAAATTCTAGGGCAACAGAGTTTACAGGAATACATAGCCAAGGTTAAGAAGCCCAAAGAAGAAATAATAAAACCTAAAGTAGTAAAGATATTATTTGCTACAAATGGAGAAGTTTATGTCAAGCACTATTATCTTTGATGTGAAAAGCTATAATTGGCAACAGATGATGTTACAATGTAGATGCTGAATGTTTCCCAAAAGCCCTGTGGTAAAGACTTGGTTCTATTGGAAAGGGAAGGAAGCCTTATCAGGTGGAGCCTAGTGGGAGCTCCTTAGGCCACTGCAGCATGCCTTGAAAGAGATTGTGGGACACCAGCTCTGCAGCTTCCCCTTTGCTCTTTGGCTCATGAGGTAGATTTTCTGACTTCTCACAGGCTGACAGCCTTGAGCCCCACTACCCCAGAGATCTTGGACTGGAACTTCCAAAACATTTAGCCAAAATTAATCTTTTCCTTTTATAAGTCAATTACTTTGATAATTTTTTAAAATAATTATGAGAATATGACAAACAGATATCATGATAAAGCCAATAAGCACACTATAGAAGTTCTGCTGTCCTAATCTCTTGCTTTAACAAATGCATTTTACTTTGCTATTTTTAAGACAATAAAATATTTATTAAATTAAAAGTTATTATAAAAACCTATCTTTGTATTTATGATAAACTATTTCATATTTATTCATAATTTATTCATATTTTTATAAAAATTATGTTCCTAATTCTTTTCCTTTTCTTCCCTTCCCTTCCCTTCTATTCTGCCTAAGCCCATATCTTCTCTTAACCTTTCATTTTTCTTTCCTGCTATTCTTTATTCACACTGTTTATCTAGCACATGTTAGTTTTCACTTAATATGCTAGACAACTGTGTCATATCTCTCAACTATGTATTTATTTTTCTTATTTTTGTATTTGTACCTACTGCTCAAACAACTGATTCTTAATCAAATGTGTATACATTGGTGTGTGGGTATGTGTATATATATTATATATATATATATATATATATATATATATATCCCACATATATATTTATATATAATATATTGTATATATATTATATTATATATAATATAAACACTTTTTAAATTATGTTTATATTTATTGTATAAATATTTACTATATAAATACTTTGTGTGTATATACATATGCACTGTGTATATGTATCTATATATACACTCAAACATATATGAATAATGATACTTATTCACAATAGACACATGTATGCATACATATATGCAGATATAAACATACAATTTATTGTCCAGATAAGATATTGGTAAACTATGACCCACATGGACAAATCCTGGTAATTGCCTGTTAAAGTAGATGAAGTTTTACTGGACCACAGTCATTCATTTTAAAAATATAATATCTTTGGTTTCTTTTGATCACAGTGACAGCTTTTGGTAGTTGTGTCAGGGATGTTATGGTCTTCTAAACCGAATATTACACATAAAGCATTTGCCTACCTTTAGTCTATTTATTTCCAGGAGAAGCGATATTTTCAAATGTAGTATTGTCTTCATATATTAATTCACTTAATTGTGAAAAATATTAAGGGCATTAAAACGTCAAATTGACAATGGCCCTTGCCCTCTAGTGCTTTATCTTAGCTGAATACAGAAAAGTTAGAGACAGACTGAAAATTCCACACAAAGTAAGCAGACAAAGGCACTCCCTTAATTAAATCATATTTATTGAAACATTTTCCTTGAACATTAGTTCAAATTAGCAAATTTCATTCATATATATATACACACAAACACATATACACATGTGTGTGAATGTGTGTATATATATATATATGCATATGTGTGTATGTGTGTGTACAATTTTAATTTTGTGAGTCAAATTGTCCACTTATTTTCATATGGTCAGTTTTGAAGCCATTTGCTTTAGGGGTTTTGAAACCTACCCAGTAACTTAGGAAGATATCACATTAAGACTCACAATGTAAAGGAAACTCAGCTTCTATCAATCAATTTCTCTAATAAATGCAAAATAATTATTTCCTCCTTGATATTCCTCAAAGATAAAATATACTCTAAAATGTCATTCAAGTTCGTAGTCTACAAAGTACAGGTTTTAATGCAATGAGCTTCGGTATTTGAATGAAAATCCACTTAATTTAGTGCAAGAGCCATGGCTATTGCTTTTTATCAGGAAAAGTCCATCTCTCAGCTTTCACTAGTATTAGGGCAAAAATAATTTCAGTAATTTAGATTCTTGATAATATTTGATCCCTGGGTTGCTATATATAGTGGCAGTTGTGAGGAAATGTCATAACTTCACTAGGATTCCCTGCTTATCCCCCTCAAGGAAAAAGCAGAGTCAGGCAGACAGCATCTTATTTAATGTCCTTGGTTGCTGCCAGGAACTTCCCTTTAACTTCTGTTCATTCATTTCTAGTTTCAGCCAAACGTAAGCATATTCCTGAATTTACTTCCTGGGTATAGCCTTTTATAAACCCAGTGAGCACAGTAATTGCAATTTTATTCATTGCCTCCAAATAGGTGATAAATGATTCTCAGAAACATTAGGCAAAATATTTGAATTCCATGTTCTCATCTGTTAGGAAGCAAAGAATTAGGATTTTCAAGTATGGCTTTAATTTGACAAAATTTTAAGGTTTATAAGAGATCATTAAGTAAAAGGATCTCCCCCCCCCCTTTTTTTTGCCTTGTTGAAACAATCTGTGATTACTCACAGTTACAGAGCTCTAAATATTATTTCCTAATTTACATAATGATTGCAGAATTTTGTGTAATTTTAATCATTGGACTTTTTCCAACTATTCTTAATATAAATTTTATACCAATATTTGAGATGGAGGTGCTTCTCAGTGAAGTGTTGTTAGGGATATATGTAATTTCATCCCCTGTTATGAAACTAAGTACAAATGAGTTAACAGAAAATAAAGGAGTGCAGATAAACCTAAGTAGTTGCCTAGAATTTCCAATTGCCACCAGATTTGATTTGCTTTTATGAATCTTTCGAGGATCATTAAATTTGTGTATAGACCTGGAATTGAGTGAAACAGACTTCCTACCTTTATCTGACACTATGGAGCTTTTGGCACAATTACATATCTTGCTTCTGTGTCTTTATTCACCATCCCTAATCTTTCACAAGTAACATATCACATGGCACTTAGTAGAGCAAGCATTTAGGAATAATCTATTATGTTTTTTTTTAGATGTCCAAAATAAGACTGATAATTTAAAGATTCCAGGTAAAAGGAGTAAACCTCTCTATTCACTGCATTTGAAGCTGAAGCTGTGTGATTATTTCTTGGATTTATGTTTTGAAAAAAGGTAGAGTAGAAGGTTTCTGTACACCTTTATGGTAATAAGTTATTATTATTATTATTAGGGTGCCAGGGATTGAACTCAGGGTCACTTCTCCACTGAGCCACATCCCCAGCCCTATTTTGTATTTTATTTAGAGACAGGTTCTCACTGAGTTGCTTAATGTCTCACTTTTGCTGAGGCTGGCTTTGAAATCGAGATCCTCCTGCCTTAGCCTCCAGAGCCTCTGGGATTACAGGCATGCTCCACCACACCTGGCTAAATAATCTAATTTCAGTAAAATACTGTTTTTTTTTTTTAATTTCTTACACCTGTACTTATGTAATTAGTGTAGTAGTATTATTTTTATGATTCCACAGTTTATAAAATACCTTCACTTGCTTTCTCTCCTCAATTTCCTTAAAGTCTCTCATAAATGCCAGAGTTTGATGGGAGAATACATTGTTGTTTTCTGTCATATTGATGTGATAAGGAAACAAAAACTCAGACATGTGAACTATCAAAATTATATAATAATGTTGAAAATAAAATAAGTTATATTAAAACTACTTAATAAACAATATATGCTAATGAGATAGAACTAGACATATAATAAAACTTCTGGACTAGACATCTCTATTATAGAGATTTAAGTGAATTATTCTATGCAGTCATATATTCTCTAGACATGAAGTTGACTTGGTAAACATTGTAGTCATTATAAGAGGACTCATGAGTTTTAAAAATGTCCCCAAATATTGAAAGTAACTGTGTTCAATCCAAGTAACACGCTTTGAAAAGTTCGTCCTGAAAGCATATAAATTAGTATTATAGTTTAACTTCATTCATTTATTTATCTTCTGAGTTCTTTATAGCTCTCTCAGTAGCTTCCTTTTTTGCCTAAAATAATTAAAATTTAGGCATATCAATTTCTATCAGGATCGTGTTTCCATTTACAAAAGACAGCTTATCAATAGAGCCAGAGTGAAGTTTTCTAATTATGATACTTCATAACATCTTCACTATTGTCTTTCATTTAAAAAAGCTGATACCACTGACAGTAATTACACATCTCCATTCCATCTCAAACTTTATACTAGACATCTTTGAAAGAATACCTCATAAAGCAATGTTTGCACTTTTTCAATCACTGGGCATTGGCAAATACTTTGTATCTCATCAAATATTTTACTGAGTAATGTGTATCCTTAAAAATGGACATCAGCCACCAACTTTCACTGAATTATAAAAGTTATAGGGAAGCAACAGGCTGCCAGCTGCTGGTCATACAAAGAAATGAGAATTTGAAAAACATGTTATCTCTGATCAACAAAAATATCTTAATCAAATCTTTGCATTTGGTGATAGACATAAACATGTTAAATCAAAGAAATTTGTTACAATGATAAGAAATTGCTTTGTTTATGCAGACAATCCACTAAGGCAATAACTTCAAATTGTGATATAAAGTTACCAAAACAATTAAAAAATTTCTTAAAGGTCATTAAAAATTATCACCAAATTTGAATAATGTAAAAATAATGTTGATAATTAATGCTATTATCAGTTGAATAACATTTCTATAAATATTATCTAACCTTTGTGATAGTATTAAAATTGAAAGACCATAATATAATTTGTAGTAAGGGTAGAACAAATTTCTTTACAAAATCATTAACTATACAAAGTATTTTTTTTAATAGTACAAAGGGACAATTTACCAGGCATCGTGGTGCACATTGGTAATCACAGAAACTCAGGAGGCTGAAGAAGGAGGACGGCAAGTTCAAAGATAGCCTTAGCAATTTAGCAACACCCTGTCTCAAAATGAAAATTTTTTTAAAGTGATGAGGATGTACCTCAGTGTTGGAAAGCTTCTGGTTTCAATCCCCAGAACATTCAGCCTCTTAAAACAAACAAAAACAAAACAAACAAAAACAAAACAAACAAACAAACAAACAACAACAACAAAAACCCAAACAATTTGAAAATTTTTCTCTTATAAGTGAGAAATCTTACTATTAATAATTTGAGCAGTTCTTTACACAAATATGACATATTTCTATTCGAAGAATGATAAGAAAATGTTTTATTCATTTCATAAAGCTGTGTATCTCCTAGAAAACTTTGATCCTTTGATTCTGTATTGAAATAAACACATGAGATAGAGGATCTTTTCCAGAGTTTGGTAGTTTAGGTTCAGTGCTCCAATATGTGGGCCACATAACTTTGTGCTGGTGGTTAATCTTTCTGTGTCTGAATACTGCCCTGATAATTATGATTAGTAACTAATTTCATGTAATAGTAGATGTGAATATTATGTAATATCCATAGAAATTATTTACAGAACTCTGTTACTATGCACACCTGTGCTGATTCAGAATTTTAAATTTTCCTTTGAAGTTAGTTGTTTTAAAAACAGCTTTTATGAGCCATTATTCTTGTATCATACAATTTATCCATTAATATATACAAGCCAATAATTCTTAATATGATATCTGAGTTGTGCAACTACTATCACAACAATTTTAGAATATTTTCTTCACATAAAAATAAAAATTCATTCCCATTATGGATAATTCCTTTGCTTGTTCTAAACACATTTGTTATATATTTGTCCTATCCATGGCAATAACATAGCTCTTGACCAACATCTTTCTGACCCTTTCTTCCTTCTGACCACCCAGGCTCCTGATAACCACCAGTTTACTTTCTACTTCAATGAGATTAACGTTTTGCAATTGTATATATGAGCAAGATCATTTGATATTTTCTTTCTTTGCCTGGCTTATTCCATTTACTATAATATTCCTTGGGTTAATCTATATTATTAAAAATAACAGGATCACCTATTATTTTATGACTAACTCTGTTTCATGGTGTCTGCATTTACCACATTCTACTTATTTGTTCTCTTTTAAGGCCCTGAGGTTGATTCTGTATCTTTGTTAGTATAAATATTTCTATGTTGGATATGGGAATATGGATTTTAATTCAGCTTATTATTTCATTTCCTTTGGATTTAGACTCTGTTGTGAGATTTCTTAGGCACCTGGTAATTCTACTTTTACTTTTTTAAGGAATCTCCATACTGTTTTCCATAATAACTCTACTAATTTACATTCCCATCAAAAGTGTGTAACGATCCCTTTTCTCATCCTCCCTAGCAGCTTCCCTGTTGTATTTTGGCTTTTTGACAGAATCCATTCTAAGAGTCATTCTAAGGCTATAATTTCACTGTAGTTTTGATGTGCACTTCCCTAATCATTACTGGGAATTGAACCCATGTGTACTTTTGAGGCTTCTTACAACCTTAGACCTATTTGTTTGTTTGTTTGTTTGTTTACTTATTTATTTATAAGAAAGGGTCTTGCTAAATTACTGAGGCTGGCCTGAAATTTGCAATTCTCCTGCCTTAGCCTCCTGATTCTTTGGGATCAAGGTTTGTTCCACTTTGCCCAACCCCCTCTTTAAATAGTTTTGTTTGCTTCTTGCTACTGAGTTGAGTTCTTTATAAATTCTCATTACTAACTATTATCAGATAAATAGTTGGCAAAGGTTTTCTACCACTCTGTAGGTTGTCCCTTCATTTTGTTTATTATTTCCCTTGGTTGTGCATCTTGGTTTGATTTGACAACTTTCATTGATTTTTTTGTTTGTTTGTCTCGTTTTGTTGCCTTTGCTTTGAGGTCATATTCAAGAAATCATTGCCCCAACTAATATAATAAGACATTTGTCCTGCGCTTTCTTCTAGTATTTTCATAGTTTCAATCTTACAAATAAATCTTTAATTCATTTTTATTGGATTTTGTATGTAGTAAATGATAATGATCTAATTTTATCTTCTTCATGTGAATGTCCAGTTTTCCTAACAACATTTTTAAAAATAAGCAATCTTTTTCCACTGTGTGTTTTTGGTAACTATGTGGAAAGTCAGTAGGCTATAAAGCCCTGAATTTATTTATGTGCTCTCTATTCTGTTCCACTCATCTGTGTGTCTGTTTTTAAGGCCATGTCATGTGGATTGGTTTCTACAGATTGTAGTGTGTTTTGAAGTCAGGTAGTGTGATGTCTCCAATTTTGTTCTTTGAGCTCAAGATTGCTTTTGTTTTTCCAGGTCTTTTTTGTTTCTTCATGAGTTTTATAGTTGTATTTCTTAGTTTTACGAAGAATGTCATTGGTATTTTAACAGGAATTGCATTGAATCTTTAGATTGCTTTGGGTAATGTGAACACTGCAATACTATTATTTATGATAATCAATATAAGATATCTTGCCAATTATATATATTTTCTCAAATTTTCTTCATCAGGATTTTATAGCTGCCAGTGTGTGGGTCTTTCCTCTCCTTGCTTAAATTTATTTCCACACCTTTTTTAGTTTTAGCTTTTACAAATTAGATTATTTTTAAATTTTCTTTTTCTGATAATTAGTTATTAGAGTCCAGAAATGATAGTGATTTTGTTAGTGCATTTTGTATCCTAAAACACAACTAATTTTGTTTATCCTAACAGTTTTTTGGTAGAGTCTTCATTTTTTTTTATTGATAAAATAATGCCATTCTCACACAAGGACAATTTAACTTCTTTCCAAATTGGAAGCCTTCTATTTCTTTTCCTTGTCTAAACACTCTGGCTAGGACGTCTAGTACTATATTGAATAGAAATGGTTAAAATAAGCATCTCTATCTTGTCCCAAATTTTAGAGGAAATGCTTAAGCATTTCTCTGTTTAATATGAAGTTAGCTATGGATTTATCATATGACCTTATTATGTCCATACACCATATACATTCCTTCTGTAACTAATTTGTTAAGAATTTATCCTAAGTTAAATTTCAAGTATTGAGATATGGATAATATTTTGTTGTTATGAAAGAATATTTTCTAAGACAATTAATGGGTGACTGTCTCTGAAATATAACTTTTTGGGGAGCAATATTATCCCTATAGTACATATATAATCAGTACTGTTTTCCTTTTAATTTACTTTAGTTCATTCCACATTTCAGATATTGTTATAAAAGATATTAGCTATAAAACAGAAAATGATTGTACTGTTAAGCAGTCTACTACATAAAATTCATATTTCAAAGTTATAAAAAAATTACTCAAAAGACTGAAATTTGAAAAATGAATGCATAAATTATAAATATTTACATATATTCAAAATATAACTGTAATGTAGGCATCTGTATATTATTTGTATAATTTAGTATATAATTTCTCACAAATCTAAGGAATAATAATTTTAATTACAAATTTAATTTTCTTTTTAAATTTTTTTAATCCACCTGGTATTATTTTACATGAAACCTACAACTAATGTTTGTTTCTTTAAATTTTATGAAAAATTCCAGTTAATTTTAATGTTGTCATGGTTTTGTTATGCTAGTATTATTTAAATCCTAGGCTATTTATGATTTTCAGTAATGACAAAATAATAATAATAAGGTATTATGACTTCATGTGTTTTAAATTTTGTTGTTCTAAATTTTGTAGAGTGTGCTTTAGTCACTTCTTTCTACATGCCAGATTTATTAATAATTCACTTTTTGCATGGCCAATAAATAAAAGTGCATTGCCTCTCTCTTTAGAATTATTTATAAAGCATTAAGAGAAGTATTACTCTTAAAGAAGTCTCTTTGTAATATTTCCAAAAAGAGAATATTTTTATTTACATGTCTCATGGAGCCCAAAAGAGAATTATTTTATCATTTTTAGCCATCTATATTCTATTTTCTTTAGATAGTATCTTTCTGGATATAAAGTGGCACAGGGTTGCATAAAGCTAAATATTTGGGGAGATATCAAAATAATTAGTTCAATTTCACTCTTGTGAAGTTTTGAAATTTTAATTGTAGAGTACTATTTACAAATCAGAGCTAAGTAACAATAAAATACACTCAACATAACTATCAAATAATCACATCCATTCAGAAGGCAATATGCCACCTGAGAACTGAAAAATCCCAGAAAGACTGGCAGTAACCTATGTAAAAAGGATAATTTCAAAAGATTTAGAGGGTGATCAAAGCATCTGGACAAAATACTTCCTTAACCCTCTAGAAGAAGTATTTGACATGGAGAGGGGGCCGACAGGAACTAGAGGAAATAATGCCTACCTATTGTGCATTGAATTGTATACTTAAATGGCTAAAATAATTAATTTTTGTTTGTTTGTTTGGTGGGGTGCTTTTCCATCTTTCCAACTTCTCAGCCATGGCATGTACATGGAATACACCCTTGTTTCTGTTAAATTGGTCAACTCTAATTGGCTCTCATTGGCAATGGTAGTAATTGGTTCATGCATGTGTATATGAGAAAACCTGATTCAATAAAGTTACTGTCTGCTTTGTTATTGTTGTTGTTGTTTTGGGGGGTGATACTTGGACACAATTCATTTTTAACTGAAAACACATACATGACAAAGTATGTACAGTTCATTTCTCCTGGTAGAAACTTGTAAATAGGGCTGGGGATGTGGCTCAAGCTGTAGCCTGCTCGCCTGGCATGTGCGGGGGCGCTGGGTTTGATCCTCAGCACCACATAAAAATAAAAAGATGTTGTGTCCACCGGAAAAAAAAAACAAACCTAAAAAATAAATATTAAAAAATTCTCTTTCTCTCTCTCTCTCTAAAAAAAAAAGAAAAGAAAAAGAAAAAAAGAAACTTGTAAATAGAAGATCTGCTTTATACAACAAAAAATCAAGTGGCCAGAAAAGGATATTAAACTAGCAGGAACAAGACAAAAGGTAAATTTGGGGCTGATGATTACTGCATGAACATATATATATATATATATATATATATATATATATATATATGGAGTAGATAGGTTCTCTGTTTTCTAGTTGTTTCATGCAATTTCCTTGCGCACTAAATATTATTAATACATATGACTAAAACTTTTTTGGGCAAAATCTGAGGCCAGACTCTTCTAAAATCCAGAAGTTAGAGAAATTATTGTATAGTAAACAATTAGAAAATATTAAAAGTTGTGAATAAAACACCTGTGAATTTGAATTTATTTATTCCTCTGAGAATTCTACAAAATGGATTATGAAGTATATTAAGAACAAAAAAAAAATCATAAATTAAATTATGAAAGATTAAGAAAACTTGAGAACAAAACAATTAAAGTAAACTGCAATTTGAAAATAAAATAGGAAACATACACAGGGGTTATATGAGAGTCTAAATTTGAATTAAAGAAAATATTTCCAACTATTGTTTTATCATTTCTGTCCTATATTTTTGTACAGATTTACAAATTATTAATGTTCATCTTTTAAGTACATTTGTGTAATACTTAAACAATGTTTGACATAACTCTGTATGTAGAAATATTTCATATTATAGACATCCAATGCTTACCTGTTTTCTACAAGATAGAATCAAAACAAATGGACTGTAGCAGCTTATTGAGATGGGAGACTATGGGAGAATGCTGGAGTTCAATAGTGGACAGACACATAGGGAAACCCAGAAACTTTGGATAGTAGAAGAGAGGATCAAAAAGAACATTCCATCACCCTTAACATGAAAACAAGGCAGAGGGAAAGGGAGTATCCTCTTCATGGGGCTAGAGATGGAAAAGCCAGAGTCCATAGGGAGAGGTAGAAAATCATGGCAAAAAGGCATGATAATGGAAAGCTGGTACCTCATGGCAGCCTGTGAGTAGAAAGAGAGAGAAAACAATCTGTCCAGGGACAGATATTTGTAGGGGATGCAGCAGGTGGACACAATATCTTTATTTTACCATCATGTGTTGCTGAGGATTGAACCCAGAGCCTCACACATGCCAGGCAAGCACTCTACCTCTGAGCCACAAACCCAGCTCGACAAAATGTTATCTTGTGCCAGCCATGAACTAGTCCCAGTTGAACTTGGCAGACACTACAACTTAAGGACATGGCATGGATAAAAACCTCTGGTGGACAATCTATTCCCAATTAGGCATGGCTGAGTGTGTCTAAAGTCCTGATACTGGATTCAACTCCATATCAAAAACAGAATGAAATAACACAGCTACTGCAGGCCCAACAGTTGTGAGTAAAGTTAGCATTGGCCATATCCATACTGTCAAATTGCCCATTGCTACAAAACTGGGGGTGAGTATCCCAGGGAAGGAGCTATGATCCTGACCTAACCTTGAGCCTAGACAATTCTTGAAAGGTCTGATATCTGAGGACTGTGAGATGAGAACATTCTTGAAAATTTGGAGTAAGTCTTTAATCATGAGGAGGGCTTCTTCAGGATGCAGCACTGTGACTCAATATATACAATGTTTGAGGTGTCCACTTTTTCAAAGAAATATATCCTGTCTCCTTAAATACGGAGGTGGTAATCAACAGTGAGTGTGGTGTTTAAGAGCCAAACAAACTACCTAACTTAATTTCCATTTTAAGTTTGGTTACAGTATAAAATTCTCAGAATTTATAAATCTCATGAGTCAGATACCCCCAGTGTCTTTTGGGGAGTTGATATTGATGACTTGTACTCATAATTGATGCTAAGGAAATTCCAGAACAAAACAAATTAAAATCTCCTTACCACTTTATGAGCATTTGAATTTTCTTGGAATTTATTGTACATTATATCTGTAACATAATTGAATTCATATGTAAATAAAATTAAATTTTAGGTTTATTTGATGATGGCTGGAAGAAACAATGAAAGCATCGTTATTAATATCTATAAATTTCTAATTGAAATATGTATGAAAGAAAGGCTGATTCTTTTCTGTGTAAGAATGGTCGCAGATTTCATTACTTGCCAATGTACTAAATGCCAGTTTCCTGTATATAATCCCAATATATAATCCCAAAGGACAATCTCTGGGATCAAAATATGTTCCTCACATTTTTGTAATGTTTCTGAGGGCCAATGTCACTTCTAAGTAAGTATCACTTCAGTGTCTGTTCCACCCTAAAAAGCATGGAGAAATGATAAATCATTGGTTTTTCTTCTGGTTTGCACAAATGGAATTTTAACCAAGTTACTATGTATCTATGATATTTTTATAGGGTTGGGCATACTTAGTAGGAACTACATCTTATTTATTAATAAGTTTACAAAGCATCACTTCTAATTTTATTGTCATTAAATGTAAAATTAGGTCAATTAAATTTCTTAAGCTTCTTTTAATGACCTGCATGTTGCTCATATAGACTGGAAAACTAGGTTGAAACCCTTACGTTTCTGCTTAGGAAATCTAAAAGCAATAGATCCATTCAACATTTGAATATTTTCACTGTATCTGAACTTTCATTAAAAATTTTGCCAACATCCATATTTATTGTAAGAATTAAAAAAAACAGCAATTAAAATAGTATGTGAGCACTATATAATTACTGGTGCTGGGATCACACTCTATAAGATAAAAAAGGGAATAACAATAAATATGCTGAAGCATCTAAAAGAGAGAAAGATTTTAGATTTATGGATGGATCCCTGCTTTGGTACTAGTCAGAGATAAATACTGATAGATGGGGAAATGTGATGCAAGAGAACTGAACTCTAATATTGCTTTGTGACAGTGTCTTATTAGCTCCCTTAGTTCTAACTCTGGCATGTCATTAGGATAGCTCACATGTGAAGAAACCATATGATTTATGTACCAATAAGGCATACTTAGGAGAGAAAGTGGGTGTAATTAATAACTACACCAAAAAAGCAGGTGTTAGTAGGGCAATCTACAAATCAGAAAACATTTTCATCTTAATCATAAATTCCACATTTCAACTACATTGTTGGCAATGATAAAAATAAAATTGATAAATCAATATTTTTCTATTGGCTTAGCTATTAAAATAACTTTATATTATGATTATTTCTTCTAAATTTAATTTTTATTAGCATCATTCTTATATTTTGGGTAATGTTATAGTCTTTCAATCTAAAATGTCATTACTCGGAAAATATGAATCCTTATTGCTTTACTGACTTTACCAAATATCTAATTCCTCACTTTGTACATATAGCATATAAATATTACCTTAAAAATTGTAATTTGTATTTTATTTCATTTTTTAGGCTCAAATACTACATTAAAATTTATTTTCATTTTTTCAAATATTACTTTGCTAATACATGTTGCTGTGTCAATAGAGATTAACATCATTAATTTTGGAATTGAAGTTTTATTGACTTATGTTAAAAAACTGTCCCTTTCTTTCTTACTCATTGTACGATAGTAAACAAATTGCCTACGTAATTTGAGTTTTTTCATCTTCAAACTGGGATTCCTAACATAGACCTAGTGAAGTTCTTTAAAAGAGTATTAAGATACTATCTATGGATAATTTCCTTAAACACACAGTACTTTGATCCTTCTATTAGATATAAAGAAGTTTTGTAAATTAATTCTGGTACAGGATTGATAACCAAATCACCACACCTTCTCCCATGATTGAAGAGACAATTTTATGACAATAATTTCACAGTATTTATAGAGAACAATTATTATCTTATTAAATTACTGTGCAATATATCCAGCTCCTTACTTCACAATTCTTTCTTTTGAATATTATGTTACCTGTACAAATTCAACATGTCCAAGACTGTAGTCACCACTTCTCCCTTGGCACTGTTCTTACTGTGCACCAAGTTCAGCAGATGATGTCATGATTTCTGTTGCCTAAATGACAAAAGTCCAAGTTTCCCTCACTTTTACCACTCTAAATCTCACTAGCAAGTAAGTCCAGATTTTTTATATTTCTATAATAAACAAAAGACAGTTCCCACCTTTCCATTCATCTTTAAAACCATTCCATAGTTGCACACATTTTATTTTCTATAATCCAGGCTCCTAAGTGAATACCCCATTTCCAATTTCACCTGCTTAATTCCTTTGTCCTCATTATGGCCAGAAAGATATTTTTTTAAAATTCTAGTATGTTTCTCCTTTCATTTTTTTTCTTTTTCTTTTTAGGAAACTAGAGATTTTTATTATTTTGTGATTAATAAATCAGTAAATTGCTGGACATGGTGTTGCATGCATGTAATCCCAGCGACTCCTGCTGCTGAGGCAGGAAGATATCAAGTTCAAAGCCAGGTCAGCAACTTAGAGAGGTCCTATGTAACTTAGGGAAACACTGCCTCAAAATACAAAAAAAAAAAAAAAAGATTGGGAATGTGGCTCAGTAGTTAAGAGCTCCTGAATTCAATACCTGGTACCTAATAATAGTAATAATAATAATAAATAAGTATATTGATTGATTATAACACTGTTGCATACAGTATGCACCATTCATCATTACAAAAGTTGTAAAACCAGACTGAAATGAAAGAGCAGAGACATGAAGAGCATCCTTAGCAACCTCCTTCAACCATTCCACCCAGATCTTTGTGCACCTTTTCCTCATGGAAGTGTCAGATCTCCCCTGATTTCTTATCCTAACACTTTAAACAAAATATTTAGATTTCTTTGCATGGCTTACTTATAGAATCTGTACTCGATTTGTCTCTGCCACCACAATTTCATGCTCCCCTAAACCTACATTTTGCTATATACTCTGAATAATTTCTATGGTAAAAATTATGTTTTACTTTCATTATGAAAAATGTATCTTTCCAATCTCTGGTCACAGTTCATTTATTTTAACTCATTTCCTCAAATGTAAACTATTGACTCACCTTTTCAGTAGGAATTCTAGAAAAAAATAAATTTCATGCAAACAACAAGTAATATTGCAGTATCAGAATGTTCTATGAATATTTGAGACAAGATTATACTAGAAAAATTTTCACCTTACATTCATATATGGTAAATCTGACATTTCTTCTCTTCAAAATATTGTTTCCTAAGAGACATTTAGATTATTTGTCATGATCATGCTTTAAAAGCATGATTGTATTGTATTAAGTGTATATACGTTTATGCTCTTCCTCCCTGCTCTGTTTTTAGTTGCTCTCCTTATATCAAAGAAGACATTTGGCATTTGTTTTTTAGGGATTGGCTAGCTTCACTTTAGCATAATCTGCTCTAATGCCATCCATTTCAAAACATGGATGTGTAACCGATGTGATTCTGCAATCTGTATATGGGGTAAAAATGGGAGTTCATAACCCACTTGAATCAAATGTATGAAATGTGATATATCAAGAGCTTTGTAATGTTTTGAACAACTAATAAAAAATAAATAAATACATAAATAAATAAAAAGTGTATATACGTTTATTTATTTTCTTCTAAACATTCTATCAAGATACCCTAAATTGTGAAATTCCTGGGGATCCCATTTTAAACTTCCTACATGAAGAGAAAACTTTCATCTGGATAAGGTAGACAGAACAAATATTTAACTTTACTTTTCTATATTTAACTATTCTATAATTTATATTCTATATAGAAATTTTGTACGTTTACCACATTTGCTTTCTCGTGGTTAATATTTTAAGTAATTTGATTTTATGGTCTTTAATATTTTTCTTATAAAACACAGAAACTTAAACTATTAAGGGTGACATAATTTTATCACTCTCATCAAGATTTGTAAGACGTTATGAATGAATTTTCTGTAATATCTCCAAGAGTCGTAAAAATGTAAAAAGCATGATCAAAGTGAATAGATTTTGTGATGTCGTACTTTATTTCAAGTGGGGTGTAATGTATGAGGGAGAATTAGGACATGGAAGATAGATAAAGCAGAACAAGGAAAGGAATAGGTACCTTGAAACTTTATTTTTGGCACAGAATGGAATTAATGCTATAGATTCATTGTAAACATGAACTTTATTTTTCTTACATAGAGATTTTCTGGTATCTTTTCATGAACTTAGAGATCTACTCCTTAAAACCATTATTTTGTAATATTGAAGATTTTGATAATTTAAAGTATTACAAATCACAAAAGAACATGTTCCATCTAATTGTCATTTTTGAAAGTATATGAAATTTAAGAAATTCCCAGTGGCTCTGGAGACTGAGGCAGGAGAATTGCAAGTTTTGGTACAGCCTCAGTAATTTATCAAGACCCTAAGCAACTGAGCAAAACCCTGTCTCAAAATAAATAAATAAAAGGGCTGGAAATGTGGCTCAGTGATTAAGCACTCTTGGGCTCAATCCCCAGTACTGGAAAAAAAAAAAAAGAAATACATTTAAAAAATGGATTGACAATACAATTAGTATTCTTCCAATAGCAGAAATTTTTAGGAATTCATCCATTACACATGAAATAAAAGTTATGCAATTGTTTGATTTATAGATAGCTTTCTCAGAAGAAAAGAGCAAAAAGGAAAAGAAACATAAGTGTGTAATGTCTCATTTGATGTCAATTAATTTATGCTAATAATATATTCATAACTTCATGTATAAATTAGTTTCATGTTAATTAATTCAAAATCCATTACTTTATCTGGATTGCTGCTTTTGAATTGTGACTATGGGCTGGGAAAAAATAATTATCACTAAGTTCAAATATTTAAGAAATAAGTACAAAATGGTGAAAATTTTATCAAATTGTATATGAAACTAGGTAAAATTAACCTTTCGTATTGTATCTAGCTATTCTTATTTTTCACTTCTTATAGGTTAAAAATCAGTGTTTTCTGTTTTTAAAATATAAAATTCCTTTGTGGTAGGAATTCAACTGTATTCAAATTGTACTCTCCCTGAACCAACATCATGTTAGATCATTAGTAACCACCCACATACTCGGCAACATAGCTGGATAAAGAAGAGGGATAGGGAAAGAAGCAAGCTGTGTTCCTTACTTATATGGGAATATAGTTACAGTTTCTTTAGGGAGAATAAGAACATTAACTGTGGAATGTCCTCAAGTATAATAACAGAACATCAAGCAATGTTACATTAAAAATAAAATATTAGTCAAATTCATGTGTGTGTGTGTGTATAAATTGTATGTGGTAAGAAAAATAAAAATGTACATATAACACTTTTTTTCACCATTAAGACTGAAATATTTGCTTGCAAGTAGTATTTTTTAAATCTCAGGATATTTTTCATAAATTATGGAGAAAACATAATATAAAGTCAATAACTTTATGTTAAAAATAGTTGGATGCAGTAGTACATGCCTGTAATCTCAGAAATTTGGGAGAGTGAAGCAGGAGGATTGGAAAATAAAGACCCATCTCACCAACTCAGAGAGACCCTAAGCAATTTAGCAAGAACCTGTCTCAAAATAAAAAATAATAATAATAATAATAAGGGTTGGAGATGTGGCTCAGTGATTAAGTGTCCCTGGATTAAGTCTCCTGTATCACCACACACACACACAAAAAAAAGGCCTTGGTAATTTAATACTTAAATTCAGGAACTAATATATACCTGATTCATTAATATAATGTTCTTGGAAATTTTAAATCTCCTCTCTTCTATTTTATTTTCTCTCTCTCCTTCCCCCGCCCCCTTTTGTACTGGATATTTAACCCAGGCCTTACACATTCTAGGCAACCACTCTATCTCTGAGCTATATCCCACAGCCCATTATTCATAAAATACATAATAGGTTACTGTGAACTAGTGTCACCTGCTTAACAAAACAATCGAACTTTATTATGATATATTGTGAACATGTATTGAAATATTACATTGCATTCCAGAAATATGTGTAATTATCATGTGTTAATCTAATTTTTTTAAAGTTTAAGGAGATAGAAATATTAACTACTTTGAGTAATACACCCTGCATATATGCTTAAATAATCACAGTGTATCTCATAAAATGTGTACATTAAAATAATAATAAAAAACAAAAATATACAAACATTATTTGCAAAGGATAGCAAGTGGTCTTAATAATATCTTGATGATTATTTTCTTTGTATAAAAGCTGCTATTTGTAAGGCAGTAAAGTGAAAATTGCTACATTATTCTCTCTTGGACTCTACAGTCTTCAGAGTATATCAGGAATTTAAAGACAGACAAGAGAAAGCAAAAAAACAAAAAACAAACAAAAAAACAACAACAACAAAAAAAAAACACCAGGAGAACATAAAATAATTTTTACTCTTCTTATTTCCAAGCAATTCCTGAAATATTAAGGCATTTTCCTGAGGTGAATTTAATGCCTTTTTATTTTACTAAAATATAAACTTCTAAAAAAAAACTCAAAAGAATTAAATGGAAGAATAAAAGGGATAAATAAATCCTTTTAGAAATATCATGTTAGCTTGTATGTGATAAATTATCTCTTCAAGGCAAATTTTTTGACCTTAAATTTACATAACATATCTTCCATTAAAATGTATTATGTTCTTTCCTTGACTTATTAAATATTAGTTATATTTTTTATTTTATTGACCAAAATAAATATTTTTACATTGAGCATAAAAGAAAATATTGCTTTTTGAATTTTGCAATTAAGACTCTTCCAATTTTAGTTTGCTAAAGCAATTTAAAGCATTCTTTATAAAATAGTAACATTAAAATTATTATGTACATCCCTGGAAAGCTTTGTGTTATCTGATGGAAGCATTTGTGCTGTGTAATTAAGCTGAAGTGTCAATTCATTTTAATTGTATTCACTCTTCCTACATCGTGAACCTCAGAATTGACTATCTATTAGAACCTCCTGAATCAGTCTTATTGTAGAATCAAATGAACTTTAATTAGGTTGTCACAGTCTCTTATAATTTTAATTTTTTAAAAATTAAAAAAAATCTAGATAACCATTTAGATGCCACTGGGGGAAAACTGTCAGAGAAAGTTTTTATTTTATATCATTTCTTATTTGTAATATTGAATGTTTCTAATCTTATAATATTAAAGCTTTAAATATTATTGTTGAAGCTATTTTATTTGTTTCTACTCCCCATTGTTCTCTCTCTAAATTATTCACAGAATCTTCCCTTTATGCATGGGTAACTTCCTCTGATTCTCTCTGACAGTGTAATCAGCCATTTGGAGTAAGCTCTTCCTGGACTCCACACATCACAGAGATGGCAGATAAATGAAGCACCAGAGAAAAATCTCAAAAATGAGTGGTGGATATTAGTAGATAGACCCCAATCTTCTCACCCTTCAATATAATTCCAAGACATGTTCCAAGGTCTTACAGAAGATTCCCAGTTTGGTTGAACCCTAGTTGGCCATATAAGTAACTCACATATGCAATTTTTGTTTTGTTTTGTTTTCTTCCTTATCTTGCCCATATTCTTTAATCCTTGAAAATTTTCTGAAATGATTTGTTGTTCTCTTTAAGTACTTCAATAAACAGTTCACTAACTTCTAGATTCCATGGTGGTACTAATCTCATTGATGTTTCCTTTTACACAATCAACCCCATTTTCAGGCTGAAATATCTATTCAACAAGTAGCTGACCCTTAAGCCAAACATGACCAAACATACATACTATCAAATTAGGTCAAAGAGTAAACAAACATTTATAACAGACATCAACAGAAAATACAAACAAAGGAGATTTTACTAGAGGGGCTAAATGGCAGATTTGACCAGTAGCCCCCCACACTCCCTAAAATGTTAGTGAATTTGAAGATGTCAATAGAAATAATTCACTTTAAGTAATTAAAGTGAAGAAAAATGTAAGAAATGTGAATTTCACCAATATGCTAACACATACATAATAGAACTGCAGAAAGAATAAAAGGAGAAAAATAAATAACATTTGAAGAAAAACTAAACTTCCCAAATTAATGAAAAATATTAATTCACATATTCTAAAAGACTGAGAAACTCCAAATAGGATACACACACAAAATCACACAGTTTAATCATTTTTTTTCATCCAAAGCCAAAGAGAAATTGTTGAAAACAGAACAATAAATAGGGTTGACCATATAAAAGGAAACATCAAAATTGACACTATCGTGGAAACTGTAAGTTAGTAAATTCTATATCCAGTACAAATATCCTTCAAAAATGACAGAAAAAATAAAATATTCTAGATAAATAATAATTGAGTTTCTTTTTCACAGACCTGGCTGCAAGGTGCTAAAGGAAATCATTAAGACTTTAGGCTTAAATGAATAACACTAGGCAGTCAAATAATTCAATATGAAGAATTAAAAAAAAAAAAACTAATAAAACATACAGGTAAATATAGTGAAGGGAGGAACTTTATAGGAGTAAAATTTTTTGCAGTATTGGAACTAAATTGCCACTAATCTAATAGATATAAATCAACATACTAATAGTAATACCCAGGACAATTACTAATAAAATCATTCTAAAATATATTGAAGAACAAGAAACTTTAATGGTAACTAAGAAATATTATTTAACAAAAAAGAAAGCAGAAATGAAGGAACAGAGTAATAAAAATGTGTAAGATATGTAGCAAAGAAACTGCCATATGGATGCAGGTGAAGTGGTGCATGCCTGAAATCCCAGCAAGCAGAGACGCGGAGGTGGAGAATCACAAGTTTGAGGCCAGACTAAGCAACTCATTGAGACCTTCATTAATTATAAATACCCTGTCTAAAAAAAAAATAAAAGGACTGATTAAGGATGCACTCAGTGTTAAAGTGCTACTTGGTTCTACCTAGTACCAAGAGATAGGAAGGAAGGAAGGAAGGAAGGANTGTGTATGTGTATGTATGTATATATATATATATATTTATTTACATTTTTCTCCAAGTCAGTAATTTCTCTGAGCTTCATCTCTCTCAACTCTAAAAACAGGTACAAATTTATATCTAACTCAGGGTTCTAGAGCAACTGGAATCCAAAGAAAATCCTATGATGTTAATTTTTAAATCTTTATAATATTAGTATTTTCTAATGCTTGAATAAGGACTGTTTTAATAGAAAAAAAGTAAACTAAAATACTAGCACTACAAAAAAGTTTTCATTGGGAGCATATGCTTATTGAAATATGTACACTAAATATTTGGAGATACCTTCAAATTGTTTGGCAATGAGTGAATGGCATGGAAGAAAAAAATAATTATAGAAAAATAGAGATTGCCCTTAGATATCAAAATGTGACAATGAAATAAATGATACAGGAAAAACAAATATGTCCCTTTAGCCAAATAATTCCTTACATATATAAAATTCAGTTTCAGAGGTAATGTAGAATTATACTTAAGAAAAAAATGTGAAGAAACATCTTCATATTCTGAGTTTAGGGTTGGATTCTTCAAATAAAGCATATGCACACACACAATGCATTTTTTAAAAAAAGCCTTTGATGTTGTGGTCCTAGTCTATTTCTCTAAGATTAACTAAAACAAATCTCTACTTTTCTTCCTGTTACCTTATTTCGTTGATTCTATTGTCTTCACAGGCATCATGAACTTTTCTGCCTTATCAGTGTGAATGCTGCATCTCTTTCCTTGAACTTTCTTTTCTCTTGCAGATAGCTTAGATCCTTATTTTTCTGAATGCAGTTCAAATATTTTGGAGGTCACCTCTGACTGTTCACTCTCAAATCTCTCTTCTCCACCACATTTATATAGCATGGTTTATTTTCTTCTGACCTGCCTATTCTAGGAAATTGCATTATACTTTACCCATTGAAAAGATCAAAATCAGGGTTACCTTGATGCCTCTCTGTTTTTTACTCATTCTATTCTATCACGAGTACTTGTCAAAATTATTTCACAAATGTTCTAGACTAATTTGTCATATTTAATGTCACTTTCACTAATGTACTCTAGGCCTACTATTATTTCTCACTTATATTTCAGATATGATACAAGTTGACTGAATTAATTTCACTGCAGTTTCAGTGCATTTTTATTTTAAAAGATGACCATGTCAATCCTGGTTTGAACACGTTGCACTTTACATCATGGTCACTCACAATGTTTTTTATAACTTCATGTTCAAGGATTGAATATTCTATTTCTTCTTTCTGCAATATCACTAACAGTCTCATATCTCTCATCTACTTATTTCCTACTTATAGTTTTTGCCTTCAACATTTGTTACAGAAGAAGACTTTTGCTAACCTATTTACATGTCTTAACCTAGATTTGTTACCCTATCTTGTATTTCTATATATCTTATACCAAACTATATCAGGATACTGACTATACCTAATTAAAAATTGTTTTTAAAATGTATATGTAACACACACATAAATATATGTGAATGTAAGCATTGTCTTTGTAGTATTTAAATATTGGTTCACAACAATATAACAATAGTAAAGTCTCAACAAATATTTGTTGAATAAATGATAAATGACTGGTTCAATTCCCTGTCTTTCACATGAAAAAGTCTAATAAATCATAGTGAATGGCAGAACGTGGTAATAATATAATTAATCAAGTAGTAACCCAAATTTTAGCAGTTATGCTGAATTGATCTGGTAAATGCTTTTTTAAAAATACAAATCAGTAAGAAAGGATAAGATGAATGTGATCAATAAATTCTATAGAACATTACATTCATACATGATATTGATACTATCATGACATCATACCACACACAAATCCACAAATTCTTTAGACTAGTTGAAAATGCATTTATCCTTTAGAAAATGGAAGGCATGCTACAAAAATACAAGATCATTCTATGCCAGAAAATTTGTAGGGGAATAGTGGTCCAGAATATACCTTCATTTTAGAAGAAAATATACTGATCCTTACACTACCTTACTCTAATAAAAAAAAAAAAAGTATTGTGCTTGTTAGTCTAATTTTTAAAAGTAATCTTCCATAATTAGGAAAGCTTCTCAGTTATATTTGTCAAGGATTATTGAAGGCTACTAATTTTTTCATGGGATTACAGCAAAAATGAGCTTCTTAACTAGCCCAAGATCAAATGATTTGGCAGATCCTATGGTATTAGATATATCTGCAATGGGATAGTTTACATGTGAAATATCTGCAATGTTCCAATAGGATTGTGGAGACTGATATCCCAAATCATGGACTATTCAAGATTGAGCTGATGAGGATACAAGATGTATACAATATTACTCATGGATGCTATTATTTCACCTACTCCTCTATTTCAGTTGTAGTATGATTTCATGGGGAGGAGAGAGGGTTTATCTAAACAGCTATGGGAAGAAAATTCCCAAAACTACGTCAAAGATGCATCTTAGAAAGTTAGTATTTTTCAAAAATGTACTACTACTATTTTAAAGTTCATTCAGCATTTCCCCTGAATGACAACATTAAGGAATAATTTTCCCAATGGACATAATGGCATACAATTCATTGTGGTGTTTGCATCGTTTATAGACAGAAGTACCCTAATGTAGAGATAGGTATAACACCATGGAATGTGGAATTGGAATCAACTGACTGGGAACTTGAAAGTAGCAATATTCAAAGGCCATACTTAAAGAGACAATTTTAGAGAATTGTATGTATGGAATTATAATCATAGATGCAAAGGATGAGAAGATTTATATTGCACATCAATGGGTACCAGATATATCAACTGCAATGGAAGTAGTACCAATAGAACAAATAGTAGGACAATATTATGGGTTATCAGCAAACCTGTCTTCAGTCTCCATGGGTTTATTACTTGAGTAGTTACAATGGTATCCTCAGAAGCTATACATGGGATCAACAGGAGGATCTCTGCAATGGATCACACAACTGTCCACAAATTATTCCACTCTCATACACAAGGAGTTGATATGTATTCCTTTATCCCTTAATCTGTGGTGGCAGTGAGACATGTTTGGGCAAATTTGATATCAAGAAATGTAATGTAAGCAGATCTTGGAAAACAGCTGCGCAGCAGGTTTTCGGTCTCACTGTTCTTCTAACTTTAGAATCAATCCACAGGAGGATAGGAAGTCATATGCTGGACAACCACAGTGACCCAGCCAAAATCCGGATGCCTGCCAAACACATAAGGCCATGCTAGCTGATCCAGATGTCATCTGGCCCTCCATCTAATCACAGACACAAAAGAGATTCCTGAACAAATGAGCCATAACATACCCATAAGATAATAATCTATAATAATAAAGGTTGAAACTTTCAGTCCACTGAGTTCCAGAATGGTTTTCCATGCAGGTACAGGTAACATATAAATCAGAAGGAGAGTACTGACCAAAAAGATATGAGAGAAAGGGATAAACATGTACAATATGATTTTCTGTACATCTTTTTTGACCGAAATTTATTTTATGAAAAACAAATTAGTTTCGGTACATAGCCTAAGGGTCAGCTAGCCTTATTAATACTGCATCATCATAGAAGGTATCAGTTAAAACAGTGATATTATCACTGGAGCATAACTGACATTGCAATTTAACCATGGCACTCTGAAAGAATAGGGAATATTTTAAAACTATTGAGACAGCTTAAAAAAATGCCATTTTACACCATTTGACCCAGTGGGGAAAACACATGGAACCAAAACATAAGAGTATAAATAAGGTTTTCTCTCTCTCCCTCACTGAGTATCTACTTGCAGAAAGATTAAGTGCAAATTCTGACCATTATCACAAGAAGAGGCATTCATACAGTTCTACTGGTTACTATTGAATCCTCAAGCCAGGAAACAATAATTCACCGAAAAAGTTTGTCATACTGGTAGAGGTAATTTACTGAGGTCAATATGAACATACAGGACCACTGAAAAATAATAAATATGCAAAATTTTGTTTGCTACTCAGATTATCCAATTAGGATTCTATTACCCCATTTAACTGTATTCAGTACATAATGTGTGTGTGTGTGTGTGTGTGTGTGTGGTGCTGGGGATTAGAACCCAGGGCCTTTTGCATGCAAGGCAAGCATTCTACCAACTGAACTATATCCCCAGCCCTACCCCATTTAACTGTGAAGGTACACATATAATGACCTTTGTTTCTAAAATTACCAGATAAACAGAAACTAAGTACTCCCTGGGGATAACAAGATTAATACTACAGACAAGCTATTTACACCTATAGAAGTGCTGAGGGAATGATGTTTCATATATACAACAAGAATAAAGACAAGAAATATCAGTTATACTTTCAGAAACAACTACACTAGAGTTCATCCAATTGATCTTCATCATATGCATTTTCCAGTTAAGTGTGACCAATCAAAGACAAACAAGGGATGGAGTTCTGTGGGTGATGTTGGTATCCCCCAGCTCACTCTAGGCAAGTGCATCCAGTTGTAGCTGTTATACATTTTAGCGTTTTGAAGGTTCTCAGCATTCTCTACCCTCCCCCGCCCCTACAGGGTATATTCTGCAAACAAATGGCAGTTGCTTTACCTGTGAAATTAAACCCCTTTTCTCATCAGGAAGACCTTATACTTCAAATGGCAGATTGACATATGGGTAAAAAAGCAGGGACTCTTTCAATAGTGTGGAATTATCTCCGCCATGCCTATTAGCAGGACAATATTGAAGTTGGTCGACAGTTGAGGCCTCATTTGGCTTGTCTAATTTTCCTCTCTATACACTTCTATGAAGGAAAGCAAGGAAATAGTTCAGGCTTTGTGGGCTATTTGATGTCTGTTCCAGTGACTCCACTCAGCCACTGCAACAGGAAAGCAACCACAGAGGAATATAAACACAAAGGTATGGATGTATTTAAATACAATTTTATTTTTAAAAATAGGCAGTAGGCATCATTTGATTCCCGGCGAGCCATTTGCCTACCCTTGAAGTAAACGAGTATAGCAATGCCAAGAACAATAAATATTATTGCAGAACAATGATCCAAATACATACTAAGGAAGATTTATGAACTTAAAAAATTTGTTACTGAACATAAGTGATTTAAAATGAAAATAACTAGAAATTCCATTAAAGATTGAATATAGCAAACAACTTAATAAAAAAAATTATTAAGGAAGAAAAAATAGTTATAGAAGATTATAATAAGTGAAACAGCTAAGAAATCTTGAAACAGCTTTCAAACCTCAATTTAATAAATCATAAGGGACCCCAATTAAGATCGATAATAAGTATAAAATATAATTATTAAAATGATAAATATAAAGATGATCCATATACCATTTACATTGTTTCAAATGATAAAGATGAAAATCTCCTTATAATTGTAAAGTTCCTATTATGTTGTGACTGAGAATTCATAGAGATAGAATATGAAACTAATGGATAATATGTAATTATACAACAAAAGTTTATTCAAATATTCCAACATGGAAAAATCATAATTAAAATGAAATAATCTAATAGTAAAATAAAATCCTTAACCACATAGGGAATAAAGTTCTTAATCACACAGGAAATATTACAAGATGCAATGATATTGCAAATTTGGAAAATATATTAAATATCTAAATATTCAATATATGCAGCAAAGACTTTTGAGAAAATTCAAATATTATTCCTCAGAAGCACAATGAATGTAGTAGCAACACATTCAACTGTCATTAATATAGTTGCATAGAGAAAGTAAAAAGAATTTCTATTAAACTGAGAATTCAAAAGAGGTTGCCTGCTTCCATCATTGTTTTTACCTTATTCTGAAAATTCCAGTCAATAATATTTAAAGAACAAAATAACTGGTACAAATATTTGAAAAGGTGAAGAAAAATAATTATTTGTAGATTAGAAAATCATAAGAAAATTAATATAGATACATGCATATAGAATGATTAACAAGGAATAGTTAATTGAGTAGGTGAAAGTTAAATATATGAAGTTAAATATATGAAGAATCAATACAACATGGCTTCAAGAAATTAATCACTGGATTTTTAGAAACCAGGGTAAAATATACAGCTCTGCTACTTATCAACTATATACTATGAGAATATACTTCTTTTAGTCCTAGCCTTGTCATTTGGTAAACTGAGATAATAATAATGCCAACATAGTTTACCTTTTTAAAATTTTATATATTATCTTATTTAATACTACATTTATAGATTAAATAAGTGATATTTCATCTCAAGATCAAGTAAGAAGCTGTTGAACATAATTACTAAATTGAGCCAGGCGTGGTGGGGCACACCTGTAATCCCAGCAGCTCAGAAGGCTGAGGCCTGATTATATTATCTTCTGAACTTTTTAAAAGGATTGTGAGTTCAAAACCAGCTTCACCAACTACAAGGCACTAAGCAACTCAGTGAGACCTTGTCTATAAATAAAACACAAAATAGGGCTGGGGATGTGGCTCAGTAGTTGAGTACCCCTGAGTTCAATTCCTAATACCCCACCCCAAAATAATAAAATGATTATCTAGAAAGTTATAAAATTTACTGCATTATATATAAAAATTACTGTATTATATATAAAAATTACTGTATTATATATAAAATTTTCTGTATATATATGCATGTGTATATATATATATATATATATATATATATATATATATATACCAAGAGGCAAACTGTTTTCTGTTGACATGTGTAAGCCATACATATATTATAATTTATATATATTTATACACACACAGGGAGAGAGAATAGTGTGAGTTTAATTGTATAAGAAATTTTAAAACTCTATTTATTCCTTTAATATACGTATTATAAAAATGGTATAGCAAATGTTATTAGAATAATAAAATATATAAAAAAGTTAAAAATTTCTTCAAAAGAATGTGATCTCTAGTAATCAAATAGTATTCTAATAATCAACAATGCACCATATAGATTCAGAAGCAAACATCTGAGCCAAGTAAAAAGGATAAGATAGGCAGAGGATAGGTGGAGAGAGAGAGGAAGAGAGAAGGAGATGCATAGAAGGAAAGAAGGAAAGAGGAATACATAGAAAATTAAATTATTTTCTTAAATCAGCAAGGAAAATATGGGTTGTAAAAGTGAAGTTGGAATAAATGGTGATCACTTTAAAAATAGGAGTGTATGAATATTTCAATATGTTTTTGGAGTTGTGATCTTTATAATGAAGATAAAGGAAAAATATCAGAAATTCCATTGTTGGTATTATGAATAATGTATGGATTTAATTTGGTGTAACATGTGAAATTCAATTGTACAATAAACAGGATGATTTTAAATATGCATACATACAACTGGGCTTGTCAAATCAACTTCAAGGCCTTTATTTGTAAAATGTACAGACATAAAAATGTACAAAATGTTGGCCACTGCACTGGTTTTAATAATCAAATATTGAAAGCAAACCAAATGTTTAAGAGATATAATGAACTGTATTATGAAAAAGTCACTTGAATTTTTCCAGGTATTTAACACACAGAGTAAATTCATGTATTTATGTAACTTATGCAGCTTTCATTACAAGTATGCTTTCTATTACAAGTATCAAATTTTGACATACTGTTTCCCACATGGCTATGGACCCTCTTATGATACCTTTTCAATATTTTTTAATGAACCTTAGGAAATATAGTGACTTTTTGACAAAATTAAATGGAAACACAATCACATAATAGGGCAAAGAAAAAGATAATGAAAGCATTATTTTTTCCTGATTATATTACGTCTTAACTCTATATATTAGAAAGAATATATTGTATAATTCTTTTTTATATTTATTTTTTATTTTTTTAGTTTTCGGCGGACATAACATCTTTATTTGTATGTGGTGCTGAGGATCGAAACCGGGCCTCACGCATGCCAGGTAAGCGCGCTACCGCTTGAGCCACATCTCCAGCCCCTATATTGTATAATTCTAAGTCATGAAAAAACATACCATTCTTACAAATACTTTGGAGAACTAGGTACAGCTAAAAGAAAGAGTTGATTTGTCATGTTTTATATTACAGTAATATTCTTAACAAATAAAACTGAGAAGAAATTTGAGTTGGATAGAAATGGCCCATTTATTTCCTCTTGCTAAATGCATTTTACTGTATCTAGAAATTACTATTGTTGTAAAAATTTATTTTTTTCTTTCAGGTAATTGTAGACATCACAATGCAACAATATGGTTGTTTTATAGGACTGAAGACATTGTGAAATATAAATTACTACTGGGGCTGGAAATGTAACTCAGTGTTAGAGATATTGCCTGATATGCACAAGGTCCTGGGTTCAATTCCCAGAACTGCAAAAGAGGGGGGAACAAAAAAAGTAGCAAATTACAACAAGAAACTCTTATTAATAACACTCCAAAGCACTGTTAGATGCCAGGTAGGCGAACTGGAAGGGTGGTTATAATGATAATGCCCCTCCTGACACCACAGATGCTGATGAGATCCTGCAATAGAAATACTTCCCTAGATAATGGCAAAACTTTAACATTGTCTGAAATGTGCAGCATATGCAAACAAGAAAATTCTTTTAAATCTAATGCTTATCTAACGAAGGTAATACTTCTTATCTAAAGAAGATCTAATAAAAAATTATTCTTTCCAAATATTACACAGGAGTTATAAACATGAGTCAAATATATAAATTTAAAAATAATGTAGTTAAAGAAAAACGTTAAGTATGTCCACTATTTACATGTTTTATTACCAAATTTTAAGGATAGATTTAATTTTATAATGTAAACATTAAAAATGCATGAATTTGGCTGCCAAAAGAAAATATTAGGTCATGAGATATATTAAAAATGCATGAATTTGGCTGCCAAAAGAAAATATTAGGTCATGAGCCATATTATATGGCAAGTTTATGACTGTGTTTAAAATGGTATTCTGTTTATTATGTGTCAGTTTTATTCTTTTTAGCACATAGATTCTTGATACATTTAATATTTGTAATTTCTTACTTTTCTATTGTGAATTTTACTGAATCACATGTTTTAAAAGACCAACAAAATATTCCTGCTTCTGTTACTGTTTTAAAGCTAGGTATTACAAAAATGAGAAAATATATCTCTTTTATAATATCTCTTTATTTTAAGTGTAAACAAAATTGTACTTTTTTTCTTTTCGTGAAAATTTTTACTTTAATGTATCACTTTAACATGAGTAATGTTTTTTAAGCAAAACAAATATAAATGACATAAATACCCTCATTTTAACTGACTTTTGTTTTTACTGTAACTAACTTAGTATAGTTCCTATATTTCCAAAGCTATTAATATAAAATAAATTATTATAATAAAAGTAATTTTTAGTCAAGAATCATCTTTGAGTGCTTGTTCCCATAACAATTATTGACTACATATGGATTTAATTTATTTTTCACAGAAAACAAACTATGAGTTTTAGTCAAATTTTGTGGAATTAATTCTTTTTCATAATACTGTGTTGCAAACATTCGTATAAGAATAATAAAATAGAATATATTATGTTTACAGAAAAATAAAAAGAACAGAAATAGTATAATTTTTCCTATAATAAATATACATACATACAAATCTATGTATACATACATTTTTAATTTATATTTCATTAGTTGGTTTTATGCATTGGAAATATGTTACCTAAAAATTAAGTGCTCAAAAATGAAGTACATAAGTAAAGGGAACTAAGAAATAAAGAATATAATCTGCCATGCATGAAGAAGATAGGGGCAGTTAATAGACTGTGTTAGGTATTTCGGTCAAAGGGAATAAGAATAGTATTAACAAATATATCAGAAAAAGACATATATCAGTACAAATGATGATAGAAAGAAATATGAAATTAAAATTAAAATGGGCGCTTAGACTTTCAGCTTCATATGTTTCTAGAACAGAAAGAGAAACAAACTTGAAAAAATCAGGAAAATTATATAAAATATTTTAAAAGATCAAACACGAAAACTTCTAGCTGAGGATTTTAGTTACTTTCAACACAAGATGTGAAACAAATTGCTATTTAAAAGACAGTGACATGTAGCTACAAAATGATAAATACATAAATGCAAATCAATGGTGTATCTGCTGTAAAATAAATGCTCAAGTAGTTTAGATTTATGTTAACTCTAAATATAATTGCCAAGTAAAATTATCTTAAAGGTTAATAAAATATTGTCAATACAAAAATATTCCAAAAGATTGAGAATATTTTGAAGGGCTGTAAATGAACCATAAAAATAAACATACCTTATTTTACTCATATCAAGGTTTCTAATGAGATACCCTGGGAATAAAGTCCAAGGTTGCTTTGTAATTCCTTCATTAATAAAATGAGAGAAAAATAAATAGGACATCACTTTAAATCTTAATTTTTGCTAAATTGGGATCTATTTAAAACAGGAAAAATTATTAATTCTAACCTAGATAAAAATAAATTGATGTATTAAATAGCAAAACATCAGCAAACCTAACTTAGGTTCATATGGACACTATGCAAATCACTAGTAAAATCCAAACTCATATTTAGCATCTAGTTCTTATAAATAAATATTTAATTAATTTCCATGGCTCAATAGAGGCAGTGAACCCATATGAATCATTTAGGTTTTGGATTTTAATTTTTTGTTGTTGTTCTGTTATTTATTTGCATAGAGCATCCTTTAAGAATGTCTGGTCAAATACAGTAAGGAGTTTATATACTTTACCTAAAATTCAAGATTTGTTTGTCCTGTGGTCAGCACATTATTTTTTAAGAAGCAAAGATGAACACCTGACCTTAACATGGATTCAGTTTAAAATATTTATATCATTTTTAAATAGCTTGGTAAAGAAAACTTAAAATAACATTTGTTTTAATAAGCAATTATTTAATAACAATTATTAAATAATTATTATTTAATATAATATGTAATAATTTTATTATATAATTATATTTCTTGTTATCATTATAATTATTATAATTTAATAATAATTTATATTTATGAGAGTCCCTGATGGTGAATTTTTCAACTTTACAATGGTCCAAAAACGATATGCATTCACTACAAACCATGTTTCAATTTTTGAATTTTGATATTTTCTTTCCTTCTATGAATGAAACTCTTCTGCAATCCTGAGCATTGGAAGCAAACCAGTCAGCCAGGCCATCACAAGAATATAGAACCAATATTTTACTGTTCTCTTGTGGTTCTGATTTATGATGTTTGATAGGTTGGGTATATGAAATTCACTTTTGACTTTCACTATTTTTAATTATGATGGATATATTAGGATGTAACCCAATTTTCTGTCAGGCAACATCTGTTATTTCTCACAAGGACACAATGAGATAGATATCATTAGTGTCACCACCATTTCAGAAATGATTACATGGAGATATAAAAAGACTATATCCAAATGTGATCATTTAATGTGTGACTTAAGGTCAACCAGCTAGTTAGCAAGAGATTAGTATTCAAATTTAGATAATTTGGCTTCACAGTTTGAACTTATAGTTAGTATACTGGATAGTATCCTTTTAAATATCTTTAAATATAAACACTTTTTCATATTGAGCAAGCTTAACCTGGGGGCTTAACCAAATACAAATCAAACACATGACTGGAGCCCAGACATGTAACAGTAGTACCCTTCGGTCCTACTGAGATGGAGATCTCTTAATTTACTTAAATCTCATCATTGCCACCCACATCTAGAATACAATTTATACTGTAGGGAAAGTGATGTTGGGCTCATGGTTGGAGGGCTTATTTAATAGACTCAGAGGAACTCACAGAGGATATAACTTTGTGAAAATTCATATATTGTGTTCCTAGGATTATATCATAGTGGTGATAGGTAAGAAGTGAAACAATTACTTATAAACTTCTATTTATTTTTTATATTAAGGAAAACATGTTTGTTTATGAAAATTAGTATTTTTTTCTTGTCTTTCCTTTTCTCTTGCTTCTCCTCCTCTTAGTCTTCTTCCTGTTTTTGTTTTTTTTTTTTGTATTTTTTTTAACTCGGGATAGATTCATAAATAAGAATCAAGTTTTAGAGAGTTTACACCTATCCTAGAAAATAGAAGTAAAGATCATGAACTCTATAATAGAGTTGCTCATCTAATAAAACTTATTTTTAATTTCTCAGGATTTTATCACCAATATTTCTAATTTCCACATTTTAGCTATGTAAAGACTTTCCCTAGCAAATGTAAATAATTCATGTAGGTTAATATTTAAGTAAGTATGATATATTACTTAATATAGTACAATATTCTTATCTTTAAATAATAATGAAATGACATTTAGAATATCAGTTCCTTAAGTACCTAGTTCTACTGTGCTCTAAAATATTAAAAAAATGAATAATCTAGCATTTTCACTCCAGTATTTAATGTCAAATGACCAAAAATATTTTGATTAAAGTTACCCTCCTTTGAATAAGTACATGTACAATTCATACAACAAAGACTATTTGCTTCAACTTAGTTTATATTAACTTTTGAAATGAATCACTAAACAATATTATACTTACCTTAGATTTTAAATAAAGAATTGTATTTAAAATTTCATTAAATATGCATATGCCTGCTGCTGATATATATTACTAGTGGGATTTCTTTTTGCTACTACCACTTTTATTGATGTTAATTACATTGAAATATGTGGATTAGTTCAGCCATGAAAATAAGCACTGAACCATGCACTTTGCGTCCAAAGGAATCAGGGCAGTCTAATGAGAAGCAGGTAAAAGGACCCATGAGAGTAAGAAAGTAGGTGGAATGAAACTTTTTATACATGTTGATTCTCTTTTCTAGAGTTCTTTATGTTGGTGTTTATGAGAATTTGTGTGGGAGATTATGAAGGTACCTGGTGAGAGAGATAACCAGGTACCTAGTTACCACTGTTTTTAAAAACTTACTTAGTTCTTAGCTTAGAAGGAATAAAGACAGGAGAGGCAAATGACTCAATATGAATATGAATATTTTTGATGGATATCTTGAAAACTCTCATGTTTCTCCAAAATTATAATTTTGCTCATGTCATGCTTTAGAACATTCATATGTCAGGTCTTTAAGAAATCCAAAAGAAAAAATATAATTGGTTACTACTAAACTTCATCAGCGCTACAGTTAATAAAACAATCCAAATGTATTTACATAAACAGTGGTTAGGAACTAAGAATTTGAAATACTATACCAATAATCTAACACCCTTATCTCTAAAAAAAAAAAGAGATTTTGTATTTGCAATTGGACACCATCTTCTGTCCCTAGAAACAGACTAGTATACAGCTATTGGTAGGTCTATATGTATGGAAGAAAATGAATAGATTCCTATATTAAGAAGAGATATAAGCAGAGTACTTATGGAAAACAAAGAGAAACACAAGTTCAGCCCTGATATACAATCTTAGGAATTTCATTCTTAAATTTTTGTACCTCATGTGTATTGTAGCATGTTATTGGAAGAATCAATAGGTGAAGATAGCTTATAAAATTTGATTTAATAATTATTTATTTTCCTAGTAACCCAAGTTTGAGGATAAAATCTCGAATGAAACATAATAGTCTGTTCATGCAAGCAGTAGGAGAAATAAAATCCTGGAAGAATATAATCTAATATCTTTTTATTATGGGTAATGGATAACATTTTTGGTAATGTTACCCTCTAATTTTTCCATATATACAGTAAAATGTAAATAATCTTTCCCAGAGAGAAAAAATTTAATAATAGTAAAAAAAAAATTCATCAACTTACAACAAAAGTAGAATTTTAACTCTACTCACTTTTATCAAAAAATACTCCCATATTTTAAATAAATAAAATCACATAAAATAAAAAAAAATTATTCAGAATAATTTTAAGTCTGACTCTCAGGAGAAGAAAAACTGAGGACGTGGCAAGTAGAATATTCCCTAAGCAAATCAAATCAGGAAAACCACTAAGTCAAAATTTATTTAATTTTTAATTCTCTGTTCAAGCAGACTATTATTGCTTTTGTTAAGTGTCCCAATTTATTGTATTTTAATAAACAAGCACCTAATTTTAAAATAACATTGGATGTCATTAGTATTTTAAAGACATAATTTTATATGATAGACTGATTTGGATTACTTTATAGATGATAAATATTTGGAAATGTTCAAGCTATTGTTTAGATCGGTTACCTTGTAGGAAGTGGAAATATATGCAGGAACAACCCTCTACTGCATAAAATATTCATTATCATTAAAACCCATTTGTTAGATTGAATTTTTTTGCCGAATTTCCCCACATATGTTATATTTTATAAAAATAAGATAAAAACAACACAAAAATAAGGAAACCATTAATTTATCTGTAAAACTCACAAAACCTAAAACACAACCACTAATACTATATGAGATACAAAATCATAAATAAATTTGTTTTTATTATAGTTTAGGAAACATCAACCATATACTCTCCAAAATTCAGAACTGTCTTTTAGGGAACATATTCAAATTAGATGTTTTTAACCCTTTTTATCTGCCAGTTGCTTTCTTCTTTTGATGGGTATTATCACACTTAGTCAATCCATGGGCACTGGTTTTGCTATGCTTTTCTTTTATATGTGTGTGTGTGTGTGTATACATACCAAAACACGTTATATGTAACATATTTACCTATTTGATACATAAACATGAATATATAATTTGAATTCAAATTATTACTATTTTCAGAGAAAATGGCTTGGATTATATAAGACAATTTTTTAATCATTTTAGAATATAACTTCTAGATTAGAACTATTATTATTAAACTTGTGTGTACCACACATGATGAAGTTGCCATGTACATACTTTTATACATGAGTGAGCCTGAATTGAGTCTGAGCTATGTTTGCTACTGATATGATAAAATATACCTGATGAAAAGGAAGATTATTTCTGGAAATAATCAAATTTTTAAAATCCCTTGGCTTGAGGACACTGAAAGTGTCTACATCACATAAAAGAACAGCAGCATTCTTCCTCTCACAACCCCGAAGAACCATTTGAACCTAATGAAGGGTAAAGTTGAAGGAAACATTTCCCAGGAGGGTGCCCTAAAATTCAGGAACACATACTGATTTTATTCATATCTACCAGTATGGTATATCAGGGCCAAAAGGGTTTTCTTAGTATTCTTGGATGGATTGGAAAATAGCCTTACCATACAAAGACTCTGCAAGGGAAAAGTGTCAACACGCAGAAGAAAGCAAAACCAGTGCCCATGGATTGACTGAATGTGATAATACCCATCAAAAGAAGAAAGCAACTAGCAGATAAAAATATGCCATGTGACTAGCCACCATGACATGCATATTTATGAACATATAAGGGATGTCCTCAGTGCTTGCCACAGATATGCATATTAGACTATAAGGAAACTTAGATAAACTGGTTTAAGATTTAGGTCTAGATAGCTTCAAATACAAGTGAATACCAAAAGAGAGTAATAGTGACAAGAACTGAGATTTTGAAGAGAATCAGTGGGAATATAGCTTTGATAGAAGAATGAATGCCTATAGCTTTGAGACTCTGTAAAGGGAGCAATTGTTTTTGAATTGTCCATCAAAAATGAGTGCGTGATTTGGTAATGTCCTAGGTCCCTGCTTCTATTTCATACTGAAGCTCATGCACACTGTCTATAAATTCCTTTAAAATTACTTAATTAGTATTTCTCTGTTAATTTTTTCTTCTATTTCTTCTCCTGTTTACTTTGATAAATACCATTTGATACAGAAAGACTTTTCTAAATTTCTAGCTAATATCTGATAGTATGTCTAGTTTTGCATGTCTGCTCCTCCCTGTTTATTTCAAGCTGCACCTGAAACAATGTGTGAGAGAGAAACCAGGTGTGAAGAGCAAACTCCAGGTCAAGGGTGAGACGTTTCAAGGACATATCTGGCAATATTTTTAATTCAGTCATGCAATTTGCCATAGGAGTTTGAAGTTTGGCATCACCACACAAACAAATTTCCTTTATCTTAAAAGTAAAATGTATAGATATAATTTTAAAATAAAATTTAAAAATAGAATTCACACCCAGAGAGGCCCCTCACGCCTCTTCTAGTCAATCTTTGCCTGAACTTTGGAGTATTTTGTTTCCCACTACAGAATGATTTCACCCCTTCTAAAATTACAAATAAATGGAATCATGAATAAAAAATAGATATTATAGATAAACACATGATATTGTTGAAGTAGATAATCTGAGCTACCTCTGGGGTTCCTGGCACTCAGGAGGAGACTTTGGGTTTATGAGCATCAATAGTTTCAAGAATGGTTAAGACCTCAAGATTTTATCATACACCCTTTTATGCCCCCAGTCTCAAGGACTTGAGATTTTATTTGTCTTCTCTTCATAACCAATCCTAAAAATGATTTACTACCCCTATATTATTCTACTCCACAATAATTCATTGCATTATCAGTACAGTAAAAGTTTTAAAATGCTCAGGCCACTTATTAAGCTTGAGGTTATTTGACACTACAAGATTGTAAATGTTTTCCAGTAAACTTATGTTAATTTTATACTGTTTATATTACTATTTATACTACTGTCAATTTTATACTCACATTATGTCATGATAATTTTATACACTATTTTGATCTTGATTGTCAGTTTCTTCTTGTTATTAGAAAATAAAAATTTTTCACAATATATTTTGTTTACTAGACCAGCATATTTTTTACACAATCATATCCCTGTCAAGCAAAGAGATGTAGCTAGAAAGTGCATTTATCTGTAGTAGATAATGCTCAAGGAATCTCATGTAATGAACTTAAAGAACCTCTCTGACACCTCCATTCTACAATGCTCTTTCTTTCTGTGCTTGAACTGCTCTGTTGAAGCTGTGGGAATACATCTTTCTTAGCAGAGTGAATGCCTATAGATTTGAGACTCTGTTAAGAGAGCAATTATTGTTATATTTGGTTACTTTTAGGTTCTTGTATGGCATTAGTCCCTTACAGATGACAATGATTGTTGATTGTTCTGGAAGACTCACCATTTGTTCATGTTCTGCCTTGATATATAATACAGTCTAAATATCTTAGCCATGGGCTGATATTTTACCTAAACAAAGTTGATTTAGTTTACATTGAGAACATTGTATTTGAAGATATGGATTTATGCGGCCCAAACTTCATTGATACTGCCTTTGATACGGTCAGATTTCCCATGACAAAACCTTTATCACAGTTTGGTCCTACTTTTCCACTTAGAACATTCAGCTCTAAATTCTTCACTTCTCCATAGGATATGATGTCAAAGTTACTACTATGACTCATCACAATCTGAAAGTTTATTCTTAATCTTTACCACTGAAAAGTGGCCACGTTTTTACTTGAAATCTTCCTGCACAGAGATTAGCTGTTGTGGATCCAGCTATAAGGTTTTGATTTAGGCAACTTGAATACTATATTTCTTTTCAAATGTGCAAAAAAAATGGTAAAAATTTAACATGAGCACTGGTATCTTCTTGTTTCAGAAGAAGAAAGTATGACTTATTTTCAGGGGGTGGGGAGATAATACCTAATCAGATTTCCTTCAACCAAATTGCCTAGCAGATACTAGAGATGCTTAAATAAAGTTGAGCTGGTGGGGGTAGGATCGTGTTATAAACAGTTTCTAAGTACAGGTACTGTAGAATTTGACAAAAGATTCTATCCAAGAAAAAGTGAGGCAATAGCACCTAAGCAACAAAGCTGAAAGACCTTGGAAAGAGCAATTTTTTAATGATCACACATACCATATTAACTATAGGTCTTAACTTTAGGGAGAATATGAGTCATTTAAAGATTTTAACATTTTTAGACAGTCAGAAATTTAATTTTTAGTGTGATTTCTTGATTAGCAATGTGGAAGATTATTGCAGGGTAGGTAAAAATTGTAGTTAGGAAGAAGTCAGTGGAAGAATCCAGAAAAGATAGGACAATACTAGAGAGAATAAATAGAGGGGGATAATAATTAAAATTTAGACATTAGGAATACTTGATGGAAGAATATTTTGATCTAAGTATACTGAAATGTAATTACAATATTCTGTCTCTGCAAATAGGCTAATCCATGACAGAGTGTCACCTTGATCTAGAGATGATAGTAAGGAGAGAATTTACCTCTTTCCTAATAAGCAGTCAAATAATAAGCATGTAGTAGCCAGATCAAGTGATACCTGGTTATATTCAATGTTTTTTCACGTCTGTTATCCGGGTTTCCTGGGCATAACAGTATTTTGTGGTGAGAAATTACGAACATGAGTTTTGAATATTTTTAAAATAGGAAGCTGAGTATCATTCAATAGCTACACTGCACTGTAAAAACTTGAAGATTTGATTTCCAATATTAAAAAATATATTGTTATGAATACTAGAACGCTTTTCTCTCTATTGCTTTCTAATAATGTTTTGTGGAGAGATGCCACAATTGTGATTCCAGTGTAAGAGTCATTTTTAAAATGCCTACAGAAATTTGGCAAAAGATATAAGGGAAGTAACTTACATAAAGAGAAAATACTGGAGGCAGAAGGTTTAAAAAGAAATACATACCTAAATCTTGATTCACTATCAAGCAAGCTGGAAAAAAAAGAACATTTAGAATTTTGTGAGTCATCAAAACTTATATTTAATTTAAATTACAAATTAATTTCTTTCAAGCCTAGAGGCTTTTTGAGGAATATGGAAATCCTTATGAATAATTTGAATTTTGCCAATCATAAGGCACAACTAGAATCTTTAAGAAACTATAAGTGTATGAGTTATCTGCTGATTTTGATTTTGTTACATCTTGAAATAATTATGAGAATATTTCAAAATAAGTTTGTACCATACCTTCAATGCAGCACACCTCCAAAATGCTTGCCCATAAGTGAAGTGGGGTATATATTGCTGCATAGTATTCATCAAATTTAATGTGTGAGTAGAACTTAACTATTCAACTTACGTCTATTTATAGGAAAATATTTGATAAGGCAGAAGACATCTTTTATTGATTAGTCTTCCATTATCGTTGAATACCTAATATTTTAGTTATACATGTCAATAACAAGAGGAGAATATCATGCAACAATATTCAATTTACATAGAAATTATACCCATTCTTTACTATGAGGTCCTGTTTAGTATTACTTTGCATTACAAAGTGTAGACATGCAGGTTAACTCTCATTGAAGACTCACAGAATAAAGAAGGCAACAACCATTTGCATAGTCTACAATTGTCAACTCCAATCGCCAGGAATAGGTTTTATCACAGAATTCATTTTCACTTTGTTTTCAAGGATATGAGATTGCTTGACTTGTTGGCGGCAGGGATCCCAGTAATTTTTCTCACACACTAGCCCTGCAAATTCACCCCTTCATGTGAAGTCTCAAGAAATAAAGGGGTAGCAAAAATTTCAAACTTTGATAGAGAAGAATCCATTTGTTTTTAATTGTGTTTTGGTCTGTGCTATAATGGAAATCATCTCTATTGCTATGTGATACGTACACAATAAAGGCTTTCAGAATGATTAAACGCCTTAGCCTCACATCAACTATTATTTTCCAAAAGCCATTTATTCTGGGTGTAGTAGAAAACCATAGCAAATATTTATAAAATCATTTGATTGCAGTGCTGTTGCTATGAGTATCTTCAACAGTCTCATCTTTCCTAAAGATTATGCATATTATTAATTTTCAAAGTAATAACTGGAAGACAATTCATGTTTCTACACATGTGTTAATAACATACATCATCCTGATTTCCTATAGAAGTTATGGTTTGGGTATTCATTTTCCCCTGTTTTGTTCTCAAAAATTTGCATAAAGGAAAATTTTAATATAAAAATATAAACTAATCCACTTTAGAAGATAACTCACTAAAAATTCAGTTAAATCCTGGTACAAATACTGAAAGCACAAATTAAGAATCCATTATAGTACATCATTTATATGTAGCACAGATGTTTATTTTATTATATAAACATTGTAGTATTCAAAATAATAATAAAGTGTGAGTTGATGTAGATAAGTTGTACTGGTTTTCTTAAAAAAACATATTTTTTCTCATTAATTATCTCATGGTTTACTAATTTAATTAATAATGATAAATTATAATCTTCTCCTTATCACTGTTTTTTCATGTATGTTTTAGATACTTTTATTTCTCATAAAAAAACTAATCTGAAATTGAAGTAGCATAATAAAACCAGTTTCCATTTATTGTGCTACTTATCATCATTAATTTGGCTGGAGACTCTGTTCCACAAAATCATGCAGAACACCAACCTCACATCAGCTTCAACTTCTTTGAACTATAGTATGTGGAACATCTAGAAATACGTGTCATGAGAAGAAATGATTGGAAAGCCAGATCATATTGCTTTAGTCTCTAAGTGAAGCATATCATGTCTGTCCGTACCCATTACCAAAATCTATCGCATCATGATCCCATGTAGCCACATGAATGTTAGAAAATATGGGAAAGCTTATGAATATTTGCTGATTATTCTAATTCTGATACATTGATTCAGAAGAAAGAGGTAAAAACAGATAAATCAAGCTTCTCCAGTACCAATACTACACAACCTTATATTTTCACTTCATATTAACCTCAACCTTGTAGGCTTAAAAATTCATTAGCTTCTGTCACAGATCCTTAGGCTTTGCATAGTCCTCTACATACACTCAGGATACAGTTTACTTGGATCACAACCACTTGCATACACACTTGATCTTTCTATTTACATAACCACATGCATCTTTCTCAGATATTTTAGAAATGTGGATTTTTGTTCTTTTTGTGTTATGGAATCTGTAGGTTTATGATAAAATATCTTAAATTCTGGTCTATACTGTATCACTAAATTTGAAGTATACATAAGGTTATCATAATGAAATTTAAGGTATATTATAGAATAACTTAATTATCTTGTGATGTTTTAAGGACTGGTGTAGTTTTCTTGACTCAGCTCATGCTTAAGACTTTACAGAAATATAAGGTAAAAGTAAATGTATTTCTTATAAAGTTGTTTTTATTAGATTGGGTCATTGAACTATTTCCATATGCTCCCTTTAATAGATTTCTCACTAGATACTAGAAGAGAGCATGTCAAATGAATTACTTCCAATTTTTCTACTGCTAGTATATAATTCCTTATTTTCTCTAATTAATTAACCTTTACTGAATTTTAAGATTATTATTATGAAGGAATAATTATTCTTTTCCAGAAGTGAAATGATATCTCCAAAGACAACAGCTAAGGTTGATCACAGTCACATTTTCATTATTATACCAAGTATTGTCAGAAAGATGATTGATCTTCTGAGCGGTTGCTTTCACTGCCCTTTCCACTGTACTGGCTCTGCTCCCACAGAGGATTTTCTTCTGGAAATAATAACTTTCTCTCAAGATATAATGACAATTTCTTAACATTAAGAAGAATTAGGGGAAAACTGAGCTTTCAGTCATATATAAAGATAGATAGCATTAGTTCTTACTTCATATATTTTTGACTTTTTATTAATGATGAGGTTGTTTTCTGACAATTGTATTTATCCAGACATTTTAGCATAAAAGTAGTTAATCATTAATTTTATTAAAGAATTATGTTATTATCACAGGCACTAAATACATATTAACCCACATTTAATTAAAAATTAAAGATTATATTACATACCAATTTTTTGTTGTATCCTTATTTTAACCAAAGTAACTGACAAAATTCCTCTGGCCAGGCAAATCAATTCATGAACCTCAAGCAATGTGACACATTCATTTGGTTTTAGAATGCTCATCAAGATTGAATTATTTTAGTCATATTGATTTGATGATGTTCTGGAAATATGTTCCTAATCTTCATATTTATGTCACATTTGAACATTTAAACAATCACTGGGCTTTAAAGTTAAAATGTTTAGCTAATAAAATAATGATAGACAGGAAAACTTATAAAATCTTTCACATTCCAAATTCACTCTGAGTAAAACATAATGAGGTAATGAGCCCAACAGTGGACTCAATGGGCAAATATTTCTCACATAAAAAAAGCTCTTTCTATATGGTATATTCAAATGAATTATCAATTGGGTGTTATGAGAGTGGTTTCGATTCTTTTGGGACCAATTTGTAAAGGATTTCCTTTCTAGATCCAATAGCAACTCCATGGACAATTAATTCAAGTCCCGTTCCTACCTAGGCATGCATGAATGAAAATTGGATAATTTAATGTGAATCTCCTATTGTTATCACACCAAAAGCACATAAGAATAGGCTTGAAACTTACAGGTGCACTGAACTAAACATGTATTTTAATTGCTTTATATGTTCTCACTTGTACCATGGTTAATGAGTTTTTAAAAATAATGTATCTCTTTCTCTAATATGTAGAATTTAAACTAAGTGTTTCCAAAGATATAAATCAAGTATACATTTCCACAATATTCTTAGAGACTTTTAATCGTACTACTTCATCTAACATGCTTGGGAAAAAAAGACCACCAAAGGTGTTCTAAAACCTTAAACACAATTAGAGAAATCAGACTGTCCTGAGTAGAGCTCTAATAATAATTATACATCAGGAGGCTTAGCTTCCATACTGTGGGCCTTCATCACAGGTGAAGCAATATAATCAATTAATCTCTGGGGACTGAATCATATTCATGGAGCTGATCAAAATCAGATAACACTATTATTTACTCTAAAACAAGTTTCACTGCTTTGTTTTTTGCCACTCTCATTCCCACTTCCAAATGGAAATTTCAAATTTTAGCATTAAAACTAAGTTTTTCAAATACTTTGCTTGAGTTAAGAAGGCTTTATGTTTTAATTATAAGCCTTAATCTCTTTTCTTTCCCACTTAAGTTTTATAATTCATGAAAGCCTTACAGTATTTATTATTGTTCTTTATTAACCTTGATTTTTTTTTGTAGAAACTGGCAACTTATGATTTCTTCCAACTGATGACATAGTTTTTGCTACTTACAAGAAGTAGTCGAGAAGAGGAGCAGCGGCTTGCTGAGAGGCAGAGCCGCCCCCTCCCCCTGCGCTGGCAAGGTAGAGGGAACTGTGACCATCCACAGAGCAGGCCCAGCGGCCTGCTGAGGGGCAGAGCCGTCCCCCACCCCCCGCGCCTGCCAGGTAGGCGGAAAGGTGACCACCGGCAGAAAAGGCCCAGTGGCCCGCGGAGGGGCAGAGCTTCCAATCACTCCTGCAAGGTAGGCGGGCCTGCGACCCACCAGCAGAAGAGGAGCAGCGGCTTGCTGAGAGGCAGAGCCGCCCCCTCCCCCTGCGCCAGCAAGGTAGAGGGAACTGTGACCATCCACAGAGCAGGCCCAGCGGCCTGCTGAGGGGCAGAGCCGCCCCCCAACCCCCGCGCCTGCCAGGTAGGTGGAACTG
>NW_025999968.1:29349521-29368472 GCF_001458135.2 Marmota marmota marmota | reverse complement strand
ATCAACAAATGGGCCAAGGACCTGAACAGACACTTCTCAGAGGAGGACATACAATCAATCAACAAGTACATGAAAAAATGCTCACCATCTCTAGCAGTCAGAGAAATGCAAATCAAAACCACCCTAAGATACCATCTCACTCCAGTAAGATTGGCAGCCATTATGAAGTCAAACAACAACAAGTGCTGGCGAGGATGTGGGGAAAAGGGTACACTTGTACATTGCTGGTGGGACTGCAAATTGGTGCAGCCAATTTGGAAAGCAGTATGGAGATTTCTTGGAAAGCTGGGAATGGAGCCACCATTTGACCCAGCTATTCCCCTTCTCGGTCTATTCCCTAAAGACCTAAAAAGAGCATGCTTCAGGGACACTGCTACATCGATGTTCATAGCAGCACAATTCACAATAGCAAGACTGTGGAACCAACCTAGATGCCCTTCAATAGATGAATGGATAAAAAAAAAATGTGGCATTTATACACAATGGAGTATTACTCTGCATTAAAAAAATGACAAAAATCATAGAATTTACAGGGAAATGGATGGCATTAGAGCAGATTATGCTAAGTGAAGCTAGCTAATCCCTAAAAAACAAATGCCAAATGTCTTCTTTGATATAAGGAGAGTAACTAAGAACAGAGTAGGGTCGAAGAGCATGAGAAGAAGATTAACATTAAATAGGGATGAGAGATGGGAGGGAAAGGGAGAGAGAGGGGAAATTGCATGGAAATGGAAGGAGACCCTCAGAGTTATACAAAAGTAGATACAAGAGGAAGTGAGGGGAAAGGGAAAAATAATACAAGGGGGACAAATAAATGTCAGTAGAGGGGGCAGAGAGAGAAGAGGCGAGGGGAGGGAAGGGGAGGGGGGATAGTAGAGGATAGGAAAGGCAGCAGAACACAACAGACACTAGTATGGCAATATGTAAATCAATGGATGTGTAACTGATGTGATTCTGCAATCTGTATTTGGGGTAAAAATGGGAGCTCATAACCCACTTGAATCAAAGTGTGAAATATGATATATCAAGAATTATGTAATGTTTTGAACAGCCAACAATAAAAAATTAAAAAAAAAAGAAGTAGTCACTTCAAATGATGATCCTGTCAACCCATTCTATTCTGTAATTCATAAAATAGTACTCTGTGTGCTTTGCTTCTAGAAAGCTTGACTCCAAAGTTCTATTTATAGCTGTATGTATTGGCAGCCAGACATTTTGCTGAAGGGACATCCACCATAATTATTTTATAGCAAGTATAGTCCAACCACTGCTCATGAATTCAGTCATCATTATCCCCACCCGACAATCTTGGCATCCTTAGCCTTCATGGAATAAATTAGAAACACAGATGGATAATCTGGGAAATATTCCACATGAATATTTTTAAAAGCACAACTCTTGTCAAGTACAGATTTCATGATACAGTTTATAGTTTTAATAAGCAGGGCTCTGATATTAACTATATCATTGTCAAATTAGACTACATATCAGCAGATATTTTAACCAAAAAAAAAATATTCTCACAACTCTATTGCTTTAAGGCCAAATTAGAAATTTAAACTGTACTTTTCAATATGGTATTAATAATCAAAGTGAGTTTGCTTGGGTAGGAAGAAAAAAATGCTTTAGTGTTCAGAAGTTTGAGGGTCACATTTAATTCTCTCCATTTAGGAATATTCACTGCCCTCTCAAAAATATTAATGTAAACATAGGAAAGACATTTAGTTCTCAAATTTCAATCTACCTTTTATTATTTAAGTTATACAATCTTTTTCTTATTAGTGGTATTCTTCAATTAAATGATGTATTCATTTTATATTGATTTATTTCTATGATTTATGTTTGAAATTTTTATGGGTCAGTTTTTGTTTTTCAAATGTAGTTCCATGGGATAAAAAGGAAGCATCAGAAATATTCCCCCAAATTGGGCACAATGCCCCTCACATCTATACCCATTATCTCCTGTGATTGGTATGCATACAAACTTCCAACAGAGAAGAAATTCCATGAGATATCTATCTCTTTTCTTAAATAGTTTTGGACATAAACTGTTGTGAAAATATCAGATAGGACATTCATTAAAGTTATTTATTAATATCAGTACTCTGTAAGTAGGATTGTCATTTAAACAAGCCACAGTCAAATGATAGGGCTTAATCAGTGTTTGTCTTTCTTCAATACTGTCTAATACACCCACAACTGAAGATCTGTTAAAAACAAAAAGGAGTCTCAATGACCAAATAAGTGATTCAGTGTTCTCACCAATGAACTAGTGTGGATTGGAAAGGTATGTAGCTACCAGTGGAGACAGTGGGAATTTTGTTTTGAATTGCTCCTTAACCTCACATGATAAAATTTCTAATGAAATGTTTCTGATGAACACCATTAATTACATATTGAGATGAGTATTCAGTATAGATGGAATAATATATATTTTTGAAATTTATGAGCGAGTAGCTAGTGCTTACATAGAATTGGCAGTGCATTTTCAGTAGCTAATATTGAAGACAAATACTTATTAATAAACCTAGTGAGTTTGATATTTTTTTCTTCTTCAGATCCACTCTTGACTTTTCTCTGTCTCATCTCTAATACAGGAATCTGATCTCTATAGGCTTTTACTTAAGGTCTGTGAACCTCTGGAGTCTCATTACTTTGCCCCAATGGAGCAGTGACAGGAAGTCAAAGAATAAGAAGAGAGACAGATGGTGGGTTCATTCTTTGAAGAAGCATAGGGCTTGCAGTTTGAAAATGGCCCCAATCATCTACTAAAAATTCTATCCCTTGTATTATGACTGCTCTTTTAGGACTAAAATTCTCAAGAGATAGGAATAACTGTTTCTGGGGATTGAACCCAGGGGTGCTTAACCACTGAGCCACCATGTACCCAGCCTTTTTAAAAAAATATTTTATTACAGACAGGGTCTTGCTAAGTTGCTGAAGGATTCACTAATTCACTGTGGCTGGCTTTGAACTCTAGATCCTCCTGCCTCAGCCTCCCACTCCACTGGGTTTCCAGGTGTGTGCACCCGCCTGGCTGCTTCTGATTTTTAACACTTCAAATTTAGAGAGATCTAAGGCTATTGATAGTCTCTGGGAAATTCACTATAACCTCTTAGATCATTTGCCCCTATTCTGTCCTTCATTTATTACTCCAACATTGAAGGGTCCACATGTCAATTATATCATTTCAAATCCCAGTGATACAATGATTCTACATAAAGAACATGAAGAGTATGAGAGTGAAGCCAAAGCTACAAAGGAGAACCCAGGAAGATAGAGATGCTGGAAATGTGGAACACCTGCCAAATCAAGCCACAGGCAGCCAGGAGACACAGCCCAAGAGAGAGGCCATGTGGGCTATTGCTACCAAGGCTAGAAGAACAGGTATGTTCAGACCTTTGATGTCCACATCTCAACATTCTTTGTCCTTTACTGTATTCCAGTCATAGAATTGTTTTCTCTGCTAAGTCTCGATTTGACTATGGTCTCATTCATCCTTTCTTTGTCCATATTCCTCTCTTTTAGAATGAGAATATTTCCTCTGTACCTGACCTGCCATTTTGTTTTGGAAGTTTATTAATAATAACTATTATTATTATTTTATTCTTACATAGACTTGCAGCTAAGAGTTTGCCTTGATTTGAAAAACAGACATTGAACTGAGGCTTTTGAGCAATGCTTGTACTGGTCAAACTTTGGGGACTCTTAAGTATGTTTTTCACTCATGACAGGTGAATAGGGGAGGAAAGTAAAGGGTGATAACTTACAAGGAGGAAATAAAACATATGCATCAAAGGAGTCCATGGGTCACATGATTAGAGATAATAGAAAACTTTATCAAATCAGGTTAAAACAAAAGAAACCATTACTGACCTGGCCCAAGCTCTAATATTGGTCCATGGAGGAAGGTAGTTAAGCCACAATGGTAGCTGTCCCAGAGATATGTAAAATCAGATTGGTAGAAAAAAAATCAAGCTTTGGGGGAGGATGGGAAAAGCTTTATTGTTTTAAAAGATCCATTGCCAAATCTTCTGGGAGAAAAAAAGATTTGAAAAGGGCAAAGGAAAGAATTAGAAGAACAAAAGAAAAAATTTCACAGATTTTAAACTAAGTTTTCACTTCCAAGAAGTTACACAGATAACTGCTGAGTCTCAGACCCTTATTAAGTCATGCTAAAGTGGGTGAAATTTTATGGGGTCAGCACCAGCATATTCCAATTTCATACTGGACAAGGGTTTCCATGTTCAGTCTTTAAAATCCCTTTACTTTGTAAGGTACTTTATTCTCTGTCTTACTAATAAACTGCTGCCTATTACATGGTGTTATTCACTTGAAATTCATCCTGTGTGATTGCAAATAATATGTAAGTAAGATCCATCCCTGAGGATGGAGCACCTCTGAGAAATGGACCAGCAGTAAAATGTTATGGTTTGGATCTTAAATGCCCCCACCAAAGGCCATGTTTTGAAGGTTTGGTTGTCATCCTGTAGACCTGTTAGGAGATAGTGGAATATTTAGTAGAAGACAGAACCCTCAAAGCCATTGAGAGTTTGGCCTTGAAGGGGATATTGTGATCCTTGTTCCTTATTCTCTTTTTGATTACTGACCACCATAAGTTGACCACACCTCCTCTGCCATGTATTTCTATCATGATGTACTGCTTCAATGCATGTCCAAAGCAACAGGACCAAGCAACTACAGACAAAAACCTTAAAACTGTGAGTGAAAATAATAAAACCTTTCCTCATTTAAGTTTATGTATCTCAGGTATTTTATCACAGTGATGAAAAGCCAAACAGGTTTACAGTGCTTAGCCATTGTTATTAGATTGTTATTATTTTTACACCCATGGAAATAAACATCATTGCCCATATTTTCTGAGCATGAGATAGGTCAGGACACCTGACTTATAATAACTGATAAAAGTGAGACTTAAATATAATCTCTTATTTTGCTTCCCAGTAAAAATGTTATGGTTTACAATTGGAAACTTGTTTTCTTTTTTTAAAAAATATCCGTTTGGGAGTAATTGAAATATTTGATTAGCTCAATTGTAGAGAGATATTAAGCCTATCTGAGGGGTAAAATGTATGGAGTTGAAAAAGATTTTTCAGATTCAGAATACAGACAAACCAAAAATATTCTTGGGAATGATTTCATGATGTCTGCTTCCTTAAATAAATGTCAATTCTTTTTTGGTGCCCTGAAGAGACACTTAAATCTCCAAATGTTCCTGCAAAGTTCAAATGACAAATGTATGCCATCTGCAAACTACAATTAAGGACATTAAAATATATCTAAAAGGTTACTTATCACTTACTCTTAAGATGTAGGAAGGAGGAAACGTGTTCCTTCAAATCTAACAATCAGAAAATGCCAGATAATCTTGAAATTAAATATATTTTTGAATACATCAGGAAGTAAGGCTGCAGGTTACCCAAATAGCCTGGCATCTAAGCAAAGACAGGTGTCTCTAAAGAAAGAAGGGATGAGAAATGTGCCATGACTATGGCAAAAGAATAAAGATTAGACTGCCTTGCAAGTGAATAGAATTTTGATAAATATTTTCTTGCTAAATGTTTTGTTTCATGAGAGTATAGAATTCTAGATGTCTCCAACATTCTTAGATTCTTTATCATGGATTTTTCACTAGATACTCAAGAAAGAGAAAACAGATGGAAGACAGGGTAAAAAATCATGAATAGCATTTCTCAGTGCTAGAGGTCTGGGAGAGATGAGTTTTTTTGTTTTTTGTTTTTCTTCAAAAAGGCAAGAGCCCTTCCCAACTTATCCCCCCCCCCGGCAAAAAATAAAATAAAATAAAAGATAGATGTGAAGCTTAACACCATTTCACCTAAAGAACACAGAACTATAGTTGCTGAGGTAAGGAAACTTGTGAAATAGAGGTATATGATAGGAGTTAACTACTGGGGTTATAGCAATAGATAGCCATTGAATCATATCACTAGTGATATTGCAACATTTCAGCAGTGATAGATCACTGAGAAAGGGCTACTTTTGAGAGCTGGAGACACTAGACTTGCCCAGTACCAAATCTATAGGTCACAACACAACCAGAAAACTTACCTCAATGGCTAGCAAACTCCAAAATAAATACTTACAAAGAGAAGGATCATGATAGCATCATGCATCTCACAGTCCTAAACAAAGTGACTGTCATTCAGTCAAAATATTGTCTCACACACACAGATTCTCTCCCACTCTCCTACTCAAAATCTACTGAAAAGAGAAAAAGTAATAAACAGGATCAAACTCATATAAGCCCTGGATATTTTAACTATGATGATACTACTTTGAAATTATTATGATGAAAATATTAAAAGAAAACCATAATCATTCACATAAAGGAAAATACAACCCAGTAATTGAAACTATGACAAATATTAGAGAAAGTTTTTGACAAACAAAAGCAAAAAAAATCACTAAACAGATGATTTGTTTTTACTCAATGAAATGAAGGTCTCCATAAGTGTTTAAAGTTTAGGTAAACACCAAAACAGGTGATATGAGATCCTTGATTCATATGATTATTTGCTAATTTAAGTTTTGTTCTTAATATATATATATATATATATATATATATATACACACGCACACACACACACACACACACACACACACACACATATGTATATATATAAGCAATATTTTTAAGTTGAAACAGGTATGAAAGGAAAATATGTGGCAAAATACCCTGAAAGATGGGATGGAAGATTTGAAAACATACTGTTTTATGGTTACACCACTCAATGTAACTATTTAAAAATAGACTTTATTATTTTGTGCTGTTTAAGAAAACTTATTTTAAATACAAGCTGAATTCAATAAACTGGGATCAGATGGCCAAAACTCTTCTACCACCTATTTTTAATAGGTCATAAATTAATAATAGTACTAACATTTTGCATATAAGTAAAAGAAGAATGTTATTCTTGTATGAGTGAGAATTAATGTAATTACCTAACTTGAAATTGAAATCATACTATGTAATTAATTAATTTAATTACCTAAATTAAATTTCAATGTCCACAAATATCTTTCTTCAAAAACAACTATACCTATTTGTTTATGGATATTTTCATATGACAATAAGAGAGGAACAGTGTAACAAAGAACATATGGTGTCTTTACCACTTTGTATTGCTGCCAAGCACATAGTATAGTAATACAGTTATAACTAAATAATATTTATTTTAGTATGCATATTACTGAACCATTCCTTTATTGTTATTACTAATATTAATATCATACTAAAAGAGAAAGAGAAAAGTGTACTTTGAATGTGAATCTCTTATAGATAAAATAAATGTGGATTCTTTCCTAATAAAATCAAACTTTCTGTTGATTTTACATTACCAACATACCTGTGCTAAATTAATGCAATATAAGTTGTCACTGGCAAACCAGTCTTTCTGTATTCCCACATCACAGGAAAGCAATACTGTAAAGAAAATATTAAAGTAAAATGTTATATTTTCTCAAAGAAGTCCTTCAAAAATATCTTACAAAGAAAGTATAACATACTATTCTGTGTCTAACTTGTTAAACAAGAAAAGTCATTTACTTGTGCTCAGTTATTTAAATCATGTAAGCTTGAAAAAGTCACAAAAATGCATTCAAAGAAAATAAAAGTCTTTAAGACTATTAGTTTTCCATGAAAACCATTTTGGAATTATTTAAGATACTGGGAGCAATATCATTGTCCTTACAAAAAAAATATGATCCCTTATTTCAAATTGTTTCCTTGGCCCTTGGAAAATATTTCTGGTATTGTTCAGTTGTTGGATATTTGAACAGTGAATACAAAGTTTAAACTAACAAAGAAATCAATCTCTGTGAATAATCTGTCAATAGCTACAACACAATATGTGTTAAAAGTAGTTGAGTAAATACTAATTCAGTAAAACCTAAAGTGTGATCTACTAAGATATGTTCATACATAATTAAAGAAAAAAACTTAGCTAAGCAAATTTACAAAGATGTACAAATAATAGTGTATTTCTATCATCAAGTACTTTGCAGAAATATTTTATTATATTATGTGTAATTTTGATTGAATGAGATGTGTTAATAATGAATTTCATTTGTTCTTATGGACTGGATCATCATCAATTACACAAGTGTTTCTGAAAAATAGAAGTTAATTACTCTGATTTGGGCTAGCAGAGAGCATTTTGATGTTTAGAAAGTAGTAAAGTTTTGTGGTGACTTAATGTTTCTTCCTAAGTGAAAAAAAAAAAAAAAAGACTTCAACTATTACTGATGAACACTGACTTGCTTTGGAAATTAGCATTTTCTGAGAGGTGAAGATGTTCCTGAATAAATTTGACCAATAATAATAAGAAAACCATTATTACATGTAAAAGTTTATCATGGCAGTCATTTAGAAGACAACATCTGAATTACAACTCATGTCAAATTTGTGTAAGTATTTGGTGTGCTATAAAAATTAAAAGCAATGAAGTTTATACTATAAATTTTATAAAAAGCATTCAAATAACAAAACTTGCAACAATTAAACAATATTTAAAAAAAGAATGAAAGATTAATTAACTCAAAAGAAAGCAAGGAAAGAGAATTGAAAATAAATATCAACAAAGAATTAAAAAGAAAATTTGAAAAATGATAGAATTATACCTTGTCAAGTAAACAAGAAAAACATTTTTATAATTAGGAAATATAAACTCTGATCAAAAGTGAACAAATTCACAGAGGAATGAATAAGTAAAATCTAATTATGTGGCAACAATCATGAATACTTTTAATATAAAACAGAACGTAGGAGGATGAAAAATTATATGCTGTGATAAAACAAACTTAAAGATGTATGGAACCAGTGAAATGGAATAGAAAGCCCAGAAATTAAGACAAACATATATGATCAAATAATTTTGAACAGTGGTAAAAGATGGTTTGTTGGGAAAAGGCCAGTCTCTTCAGAAAATATCATTGATAAAAATAGATATTCACATTTTAAATCATAAAATCAGGCCCTTACTTCATACCATACATAATAATTTTTAAAATTTGATTTATCAAAGACCAAAATCTCAGGTCAGAAACCAACCTACTACAATAAAACGTAAGGGCAAAATTCCTTGAAATTGCTGTTGGCAATGATTTTGGTGGGGATGTCATATTAAAAACTCATGCTAAAATTTGAAAATAAGTAAGTGGGACTACATCAACCTAAAAAGCTTTTTCACAATAAATGGAAGCATATAAAAAAAGAAGAAGAAGAAAAAGAAAAAACTGTCAATGGATTGAAAAAAATTCAAACCATATCCCTGATAAAGATTAATATCAAAAATATATAAATAACTCATTTGATTCAATGACAAGAAAATAAATTACTTGATTTAACAAATGGACAAAGGGCATGAATAGGAATTTCCCTAAGGAACACATACAACTGAACAACACACGTGTGGAAAGATGCTCAATATAACTAAATTTTCAAAACAATTATTTTGTAATAAATACATACAGAAAATGAGTAAGAATATCAAAGATTTGAACATTATAAACAACTTGGTCTGATTAACAATTAAAAATAGATAACACCCAAAATAACAGAATTCACACATTAAACTCAACAAAACATTTAAGGAAGCAATCATAGAAATTCTACACAAATCCTGCCTGACAAGTGAAAAAAAGATTGAATAATTTCCAATTATATCTTTGAGGCTAGCATTACTCTGATACAAAAGTCAGAGAAAACTACATATCAACATCCCTCATGAATATAAATGCAAACATGCAAAATTCATATTTAACAAGTAAAATCCAATAAAACATTAAACTAAGGATAACTCAAATGTCCATCAATATATTTGAATTGAATAAATAACCTGTGGCATATCCATGCACTGATTTACTATTTATCATTAAAAAGAAATTCATAGCTGGATGCAGTGGCATACACCTGTAATCACAGTGGCTTGGGAGGCTGAGGCAGGTGGATAGCAAGTTCAAAGCCAGACTCATCAACTTAGCAAAGCCCTAAGCAACTTAATGAGACCCTGTCTCAAAATAAAATGCAAAAAGTGATGAGGATGTGGCTCAGTGGTTAAATGCCCCCTGGGTTCAATTTCCAGTACCAAAAAAAAAAAAAAAAAAAAAAGGAACTTACGATGCATGATGTGCACATGTATATATACTACAAGATGATTGGAATTTCAAAATAATTATGCAAGGTGTAGAAGTTCAGACAAAAAAATATACATATTGAGTGATTCCATATATACACATTTGTAGAAAATGAACATTAATGCCTAATAATTAAAAAAGCAAATAAGTTGCTTCCTCTGTATTACTGGTGGGTTTTGTCTTCACAGGGTAAGTGTTGGGGAGAGTGATGTATAGGAGAGATGACAAAGTGGCATGACAAAAACCCTTCCACAGTGTATTTATTTCAGGTTCTTAATTATATTGGTGGATTAATGACTTCCTTAACCTTTATAATGAGTCAAAATAGTATCAAATGAGACACTTTAAGTATATTAAATTTATATTTTAATTATTCTGCTATAAACCTTTCTCAAAAATCCATATAAAATGTGATGAAAGTCATGGTATCTCTCAAAGTGACAAAGTCTAGAACAACTGCATATATACTTTATTGTGAGATAACGCTTAATCTCTAATATTATAAAAGTAAAAATTATCTTAAAGCTTTTTTAAAAAAATTGTTTAATTTCCTATTGCTGTCACACAATTGGAATCATGGTACTTGTAGTTAACCTCCGGGAAACACACATTAATTTCTATATCACCTGCTATGTCTATTTCTCAGTTAAGTCTAACAAATACATATTTCTCTCTAAATGTTCTTTCAATTATATAAATGTAATAGAAATAACTGATGTTATCTTTTTATAGAACTCAAGTGACACCTTTCTCCTGTCAGGAGTATTTGAAATATAATATAAAAAAGGAAAGGGTAAGGTGAAAATACAGAATTTTTTAGGGATCAAAAAGAAACATAATGGAGGTCTGAACTGAACTAGCTGCATTAGGAATTAAAAGACTTGTGTTATTTTAAGATTAGACTATAAACAGGGTATAATACATATAATTTTACCACACAGGAATAAAATTTTCAGGTTTCAAATCTGCTATTAATGACATTAGTTTGTCCTAAGATTCTGTGTTTCTCCTGGAGCTTGTAAAAAGCCATGTGGGTCACATTATTATGAGTCATTTATTACACAGGACAATCAGCAAAATATCCTCTTTATGGCCAAGACTTGAGAACACGAATGCTCAAGATATGTTTATCCCACATAAATTCACTTCCCTAAACTGTAAACTCAACTAAAAATATCATTGGCACATGTGTACACATGTACAAACACATTCAGATATACATATATAATCTTATAATTTATTTCACATTTTACAACATTAGCTCTTTTGAACTGAAGTAACAGGCATATACATATGCATATATATTAGTATTAATTAGTATATAATATATAATTATAATATATATTAGTATTAAACCTATTTTAGAGATGAGATCAAGTCTCAGGTAAAATAATTTGTAAGAGGACAAGTGTCATATGCCTCAAAATAAGAGGCACAAATTCAAGAGAGTGATTTCAAAAGGAGCAATCCGATTAGATTACATTTGTTTTTAGATGGGATTGAATATACTAGAGCACTGGTGAAAACAGTACATAATTTTGCATTTAAAGTATGCATTATAACTTTTGAAAGTGTCATTAAAGAGGTTAACATTAAGCTGTTTTGATAGTCTTTTTCCCTTAAGGGAGAAAAGTAAGTTTATTTAAGTTTTTGGAAAAGTAGATTTTTATGCACAGCTAACAGTGGGGTCCATTATATTATGGTAATATGAGTATTATCTACTTATAACTAAGACCTCAATTTTAGGGTTTTTATCTTTATTGAAGCCAACAATCTTCAGAAAAAAATCCTCATATAGAATTTGAAACCTAATTATATAATATTTATGAAAGTTTTGGTAACGCTAATAGAAGGCATTTTTTACCAGGATAATATTGTTAAAACTAATCTAAGACATACCACAAGTGACCATAGTATTTTGAATTATAGTTGTCAATGACAAATGGATAATATTCATCTCATTTTGGTGGTAAAACAGAGTAGCATAGTGCAGGGAGATATTATGAAGTATTTAACCATGAACAGAAATATTTGGTGTGTAACAGAAATGGAAATTGGATCTTGCTAAGAAGAGATGTACATTCAAAGGAAGTTTTATATTTTTGAATGAGAAGCACAAAGTAATTTTGATGAATAATCTTTCAGTTATTTGTTCTTTTGCTCATTTAGTAATTGTTACCAAATGCTGTGTGTCAGACCCTGTCCATGCCTTCATGAAACTTACTATGAAGGGTATACATGACTTCCTGGCCTTGCTTAAGAATTATACATTTTATTTGAAAGACTATTTTAAATCATTTTTATTACTGAGATAAAATGATTTGGGGGGAGAAACACATTTTGGAAATAAATAAAGAACTCAGTTCTTTACATAATAAATTTAAGATATCTGTGAGTATAGCTGTAAAATAATTGTATATATAGAGTTGACAAGAGCTGTCTCAGTTCTAGGAATAAATTTGGGAGGTATTTTTGCTATAACTAGTATAGTAAAAATATCTGCCTATTTCATTCTCTCATTTACCCATTCATTATACAATATTTTCCATAAAGCATTGAGTGGGGCAAAATTATAATGTAAATGAAACCAGTTCTTATTTTCTTGTGCAATGTATTGGCTATAGTTCAACCTCATGTTATGACTAAACTACATTTTTAGACCTAGGACAATTTTCTTTAAGTTATTTACTGCTAGGAAACAAAAATGTAAAACCTGGCTTTTATTTTATATATATAAAACCATGTACCATTGAGGCCAAAATTTTTAATATCCAAAAATAGTTATGTTGAATTGGTATCTTGGGAATCTTAATTTATTTCATTAACATATTTTAATATGTTTTGCTGGGTTTGGAAAACTATAAAAATAGAAACATGAAATGTTATATGTAGTTAAAATTCATCACTATATAATTTATATTATACTTTGCTAACTATGGATTTTTGACTAATTAAGCAGTTATCAGATTTAGTAATATGTGTATCTCAAACTTACTGAAAGTAGTAGGACAGCAAGGAATTATATTGAACACATATTCATCACTGATTAAAGTTCAAGTACTGTATAGTATTTCCAAATGTACTTCGAGTATCTCTCTTTATTTTTTAAAATCAAATTTATAAGATAATTGTTCCTAAGAACCACAATAATTCTATGCTTTAGCAATAATATCCAGAAAAAATGAATTAAAAAGATAACCATTCACATTATCCCTGAAGAGTTATATTTTGTCATTGGGTAGAACTGTGACACCATAAGCTCGATAAAATTTCATTTTCAACTAGCCTTTTGAAGATATGCATTTCTCAATATAAAATAAATTTTGTTTAATTTTAGATTATTGAGATCCTGGATTCTTACCTTTAAATCCTTTAAATGTATGGTTACCTTATATTGCAAATATACATATATAGCTACAATATCTACCACAATACATACCAACACATTTAATAAGGAAGATGCTTTGCTTATAAGAATATTTCATAAAATAGTTCAAATAGCCAATATATGTTTACTGTTTTCAACATTAAAACATTTCTCAAAACCCCAAAAAAAAGAACAAATACAAGGGTAGCTCTTGCCTGAGACCCACACCCATGACAGACGCTGGGTTCCCCTGCGTGGAGTGGGCAGGCTGAGAAATATGGTAAAAAATCAAACATAGGAAACAGTTTTAAAGATGGGGCAGTACAGCTCTTCAACCTTAAGGGTCGAACTTCCAAGATGGAAAGAGAGCGAGAGCCTGAGTTTGCTTTTATATGAACTTCAAAGGCTTTCTACAGAATGTTCTTAGTCAATTAAGGTAGGAGGTGGGCTGTTCAGATCCCAGTGGGTCATACCCAACTCTGGAGCTATGAGATCAGTCTTCCTAGACAAGGGAAGACAGAGGTCATGTGCATTGTTCAATCCATTAAGTGGGAGGAGCCACAAAATAGCTTGCAATGCCAAACCAAAATCTCCTTGGCTCCAAGGCCTAATGAAGATGCTCAAATAACTCAGGTGTGGCTCCCCACAGGCAGCAATATCAAAATAATCTGAAATCATGAACCTGATACACATACATTAACATTGCAAAATAATTTAAATATCATCATATATTACATATTGAATATTATATTTAATTTATATAATGTTATGTATATAACACATCCAATATTATATGCCCTTTATATATATATATATATATGTTTTATATATACATATAATATATATTATATATGTAAACCTTTATATATATATATATAATATGTTATATATATATGTAAACACACACACAGATATTTGTGCTTGTATGTGTCTTGATTTTTGTTATTTCCAAAAACCAAAAATAAATCTAAATAATTCAATTTTTAATCTGCTACAACTTTATAAGCATGTACCTATGACTTTTTTCTTTAAACATATATTTAAAAACAAGTAATTCAATTTTTATATCACAGCAATCAACTAATGATATTTAAATTAAGGAAAACGTTTTCTGGTTAAAATCTTAAAAACATTAATAACAAGCAATACAACATGCTTGCAGAACAAAAACAATGTTGTGTCTAACAAACTATGCAATATTTTGTTAGCAGAATATTTCTGTAGTTAATGATCTAACAATAGAGACAGTTGTGTTTCCTTATTATATATTAAGCACAATATAGTCTTTCACATTATAAAAGCTATATAATTTTTTAAATGTGCTAAATTGTTTTTTTGTTTTGTTTTGTTTTCCAATATTTGTCTTCTTAGATTTTCTTTGTGCAATCATCTTTCCTTTTAAAAACATTGGAATCCTATTTATTTTTTTATTTTTTGTGGGGCTGGGGGTTAAACTCAGGAGTTTAAACTCAGGGACTCCCATATGCTAGGCAAGCACTTTACCATGAAGCTACACCCGAGCCCCAGCTTCGTATTCTTATACTCATGCTTTTCTCTCTTACATACATTAAGAGTGATACACAATATTATTTTTGAGATTTTATTTCTTTTTGTAAATCTAAGTTAAACTGTTTATGAAATGCCATTATTCCTTCCTCTAAGAGTCATATATACCACAGTGTTTTTCTAAATTTGTCAAAACAGGATTTTATATTAGATATTAAAAAGAAGATATCAATTTGAATAAAACCAATCTGGAACTGAATCATTCCTCTTGTACTATATAACTGTGTACAAACACAGGAGAGATAGGTACAAATGCACAAAACATTTAATAAAGCCTGGTCTTAAATGGCCTGGATATTGGTGATTTAAAAAAACTGCTCATATTTCTCCAGTGACTTGGACACATACTATTTAGTATAATACATAATGTTTCTTTACTTTCTTTAGCATGGAATACTGACTGGATCTCTATTTTAAAAAGGGGGGACCTCATTTATTAACTCTTCTTTTCTGAGATAGTACTAAAAGGATGTAATCAGATTCTCTCTGAGTTGAAATGAAATGGAAAGCCTTGTATCTGTAGGTAGAGGAGATACTCAGAAAAAATTTCAGATAATTAAAGTTACCACAATAAAAAAAAAGAAAAAAGAAAAATTGAGAGGATGTTTCTAGAGGCATGTGAATCCTATGGTCAACTTAAGAGTAACTTGAGCCATCACAAAGTCATACATAGTTAAATGCTGGTTAGATTAACTGAAACCCCCTTACAATGGCATAGTAGAGGAAATGTCAAAATAAATTGAATCAGTCTCTATATTCTGGCACAAGATATACCCATTCCAATAAACATTTATAAAATGTACTTAACACAGGAAAGTCAATACATTGTAAAAAGATGGAGCATTCAATTGAACCATACTTTCATATGGTACAGATGTTGGGACTTTCTAACAGAGAATTTAAGATAAGTATGGTTAACATGTTAATGATTGCATTGAAAATATGCTATACCAGATACAGAATTGTAGCAGAGATATGAACATTATAAGAAAGCATTAGAAGGACATAAAAGAAAAATAAAATGTAATCATAAGGTTGAAAAATATTTTCCATATTCTTTCATCAGTTGATTCAAAGCAAATGGGCTAAAATTCTACAAACTTGAAGTCATGTTAGTAAGACAAACTATACTGGAACTCCCCCCCCAAAAAAATTCAAAAAACAAAAAATATTGGTATTATTTCAAATGCTCTAACATAATTTAAATATAATACCAAAAGAATAAAAAAAAAACTGAATTGGCCAGAAGAAATACGTAAACATGGCACAACATAGAAACAGAACAATGGGTGAAATTATATGATCATTTCAAAAGATGCAGAAAATGCAGTTGAAAAAATTCAACATTTTTTCATAATAAAATCTTTCAATATATTGAGTAATGAAGGAATATACTTGAACATAATAAAATGCACATATGATGTCATACACAATGGTGAAATAATCATGAACTTTCCTTAAAGTAAAAAAAAAAAAAAAACAGGCAAGAAAGGCTATTTGTACCACTTCTTTTAAGTACTGAAAGTACCTGACAGAACAATTAGGCAAGAAAAAAATTGTAAGTGTCTAAATTAGGAATTAGTTAGTAAAATTATCTCCATCTGCAGATGGACATGACCTAATACATATAACACTATAAAGATCCAGGAATTAAAATTTTAGAATATATAGATAAATTCTGTAAAGTTGTAGAATACAAAATGTATACAAAAACCAATTTCTCTAACCAAGCATAAACTATCTGAAAAAAAAATTAAAAAATATAATTCCCTTTACATTAGCATCAGAAAGAATAAAAAACTTAGAAATAAATTTGAGGATGGGAGCAAGGAACTTGTACACTGAAAACACTGCTATAGAAAATTAAGTAAGATGTACCTAAATGCAGACATACTGTTCTTGGATTGGATGTATTAATATTATTAAAATGCTCATATTATTTAAATTTGTTTACAAGTGCAATCTAGTTACTAAACAAATTTCAATAACATTTTCACAGAAATTTAATGAAAAATTACATTTAAATGGAATCTACAGAAAAACCCAAATAGTCAAAGCAATCTGAAGTAAAAACTAAAAAGAATAAAAGTAGAGTCACAATACCTCCTGATTTCAAACTATAGTATAAAGCTACAGTAGTCAATCAGTATACAAGTCAAAAGTGACAGCACAGGAACAGAACAAAAAGCCTGGAATTAATCCAGGAAGTTATATTCAATTGATTTTTGACTAGATTCCAAGTGTACACATTGAGTAAAGAAAAATCTCTTCAATAAATGATGATGGGAAAACTGGAAATGCACATGTAGAAGAAGGAATTTTGGCCATTTTCCCATACCCTGCACAGAAAACCAACTCAAAATGGGTTAATACCTTATACATAAGACCTGAAACTGCATAACTACTGAAAAAAACCATAGAATAAAAGCTCCATGACACTGGTCTTTTCAAATATTCCTTGGATATTACACTAAACACAAAGGCAACGAAAACAAAAGTAGACAATGAGACCACATTAAACCAAAAAGTTTCTGCATAGCAAACAACCAACAGAATTAAAAAACAAACAAACAACCAAAAAAAGCCCCCTAAAGAATAGGAGAAAACATTTGCAAACCATATATCTGATGAAGGGTTAGTATATAAAATGAATTAATATATCTCTATAGCAACTACACAAAACAAAAGCAAATAATCAAATTAAAACAATGAGCAAGGGATTTGAAAAGAAAGTATTCCAGAGGAGATACATGAATAACCAGAAATCTATGAAGAGATGCTGAACATCACCAATTATCAGGATTTGCAAATATAAATGCCTCAAGGAAATGACTGATCACCTTTCACATAGTTCAGATGGCCATTATCAAAACATCAGAAAATTTTTAAAAAATGGTTATGATATGGAGAAATTAGAGCCCTTTGTGCACCATTGGCACCATTGGTTAAAATATAAAATAGCATAGCCACTGAATGGATTCCATTTTATATTTTATGTGTATTCACTGTTTATTCAGTAAATCATATGATTATATTATTGTTTTTAATGTAAAGATAAATAACATCATTATATGTAATTATAATTCACCAAGAAAATTGGGGAAAAAAAAAACAACAAAATTAGGATATATTTTTTCTCTGTTTCCAAAACTTTTTTCCTATTGCCTAAATTTTAAATAAACAACATTTATTAGTTTTATGAGGAGGAATTTACTATCTTCAAACATTTCTAATATGTTCTAAAATATTTTATAGAAATAAAAGTTCTCCATATTAAGATACACACTCCATGATCTTTTTTTTTTTTTTTTTTTTTTTTTTTTTTAGAGAGAGAGAGAGAGAAGAGAGAGAATTTTTAACTTTTATTTGTTTTAGTTTTTCGGCGGACACAACATCTTTGTTTGTATGGGTGCTGAGGGTCGACCCGGGCTGCATGCATGCCAGGCGAGCGAGCTACCGCTTGAGCCACATCCCCAGCCCTACACTCCATGATTTTTAAAAAGAATAGAAGTTGAAATTAAAGAGAATGTTTCCTCAAAATTGTGACTTACAAATGAAGTAAAATACAGTTTTAAATATGACAGAGTTAAAAAAATTCTTGAAATAAAATGAATTCCTTCATATTAAGTGAGGCACTTGAAGAAAAAAAGAAAAGAATATGGAATTATAATCAAGAAATACATGAGAAAAGGGTAGTTCTTGACATATGGGAACTTCATTCTCAAGTTCTCTATTGCTGCCTGGAGGCCAATGAGTTGTAACATACTTGCAGTAGCGCTGCTGAGAAAACTCATCTACTGATTCTATATGACCATCTTTTTTTTTTTTTTTTTTTTTTTTTG
>NW_025999968.1:29286542-29349498 GCF_001458135.2 Marmota marmota marmota | reverse complement strand
AGAGATATATATATATATATATATATATATATATATATATATATACATCTTATCAAAACATTTTATGTAATAAAATATTAATTTTATTCTCTCAAATTTTCCTAATACCTTTGATAAGAAAATATACACTGATAATAAGTTTAAGTTCTTAAGTGCAAGACAACAAAGAAAAAAAAAACAGAGAAGATTTCTTGTTTCTAAATTATTTTCAATCTTGAGTTGCAGCCAAGAATTTTGATTTTGTAAGCAATCACCTCACCAGCTGTCTTGATATACCCCTGCCATGCCCTTGCTATTCCTTTTCTCAGTGGTGCATGTGCTCACATGTAAATAATAGATAGGGTACATTAAGACATGGGGTAAATTGAACAGGTTTATTTGGCACTGAGCAAACATCTGCTGTATAAAATCAAAATTAATCGCTATCATGAGTTTTCTGCACTAACTTATTGTTATCCATTTAGAAAATATCCATTGCTCTAAATAATGCTAATAAAACACACAGAGGCACACACATTCATTAGAACTTGAGCCCTCAGCTCTCAGGGTCAGAATTCTGTGACACTGAGCTCCAAAGCAATTGCATTTCTCATCATTTTATGATCTCTGGGAGGAGGTAGGGCTAAATAAAAATAGCATCAGAATGAGTGCACTAGTCTCCCTTGAAGCCTTTGCAGAGTCTTCAGTGATTCTTCAGGAACTGCTGATGTTTGTTCTGAGTTAAAACAGGTTCTCTTTTTCAATGTCTAACTACTCTCCATCTACTGCACATATTCTACAATGATGACACATTTAAAGCCAATGGTATTCACCACCAACACTACCACCACAACCACAAATCTTCATTTGAAAGGAAACATGAAGCTCAATTCTAAGTTTTTAAAGTATAATCATAATAGAATTCAAGTGTTATAAAAATACTGGATATTTCTTAACAGAGGCATATTAACTTTTTGGAAAGACAATAGAGCATGAATTTGCAAAATTATTTACTATGCCCTTTACTGACCATATTTTTCAATGTGTTCCTGAACTTTATCATTAAGAATTCTGCCCTATGTAAATTTTAAATGTAATAATTCTGATCTCTAGGGCTTGCCATTGCTTTTCCACACATGGCCATGTAACCATATCCAGGACTGGGACCAATCTCCTCAAAAGATAATACCCCCATAGCTAATATTAACTTCTACCCAGTTGACTGTAAAACTACTATAAACTGATCTATCATCTCTATATAAACTCTGTCCTATAAAGAGATGTTTTTTAATTTATTATAATTTGATGAAAGATTTTTCTTAAAAACTATAGCTACATAGAAAGTAGAATATTTGTTTAAAAGTGAAAAAGTGGATCATAAACAATAAAGATGAACTATCTGTTAAATAATGGGAAATTCTAGTTTAGTGTTCATTTTTCGTGGAATATATTTCAATGAGTCTATGCACAGTATAGATTTCTTATGTTTAATGATTAAGTCACAGAAATATTTATACATCTTTTTGAGATTCCAACATATTGCCTACAAGATTACTTCTGTTACTTTTCTGCTTAACTGCTTATCAGCTAATTATATAATTTGCCTCCCTGCTTAGTAAATTAAAATTCCAATTCTCCTTCTAATAGTGCATTCACTCCAGATGAGTCAACATCTGCACAGAAAGGATAGCGACCATTCAGCAAGGATGCTGCTGTTTCCTAGAGTGAAATACTGAAAATCTCAGCGGGACATAATGCAGAGGTGAGCTGCAAACTGTAAAGGTGAAAATAAACCAAAAACGTTTCACCAAATGTATTGCACATAAAGAAGTACATATTAAATCAAGAGTTGAGTTTTATATCCTTTTAAAAATGCTTTTCTTAGTCATAGACAAGTTAACCATCTTCCTCAATAAGGATAGAACCTCATGTTTATATTTTACAGCAATTTTGAACTTTAGAAGGCTTCTCCTACCTTGATCTTTTGTACTTTATGGCACTCTAATTTAAAAATAAGAAAACTGAGTCCTCTTGGGTAATGATAGTGGGTTTCAAGGTACCTTTTTTTCTGATTCCCACACAATATTATTTCCACCATGTTATGTTATTTTCACACCTCGTACTATATTTATATTTATAAAATGCTTTGCCTTATGGCAACTGCAATCTCATTTCTGGAGCTTTAAATTGGGAGAGAATTTCAAAGGTTTGGGACTAAAAGTATAAAAAGGACAGGGTAGATTATAGAATGAAAAGGAAGAAATACTGTTTAAATCTGAAAGAACACAATCAATGAGGGAGATGTTGTATAGGTAAACTGGACAGTCAGAATCATAATCTGTTTTCTTATTGTCTATAAAAAAAACTGCCTCAGTAATTTATTATATATTATTTTTACAGTCTTTCAATCATGGGATACTAATACTTTCCCACTCTAAAACCAGACCACTCAGTTTCTTTATTCTTATAATTTCTTTCCAAAATTACTTAAAATCAACCTTCCTTTCTTCATCTCCTCGCTAATGCCCTCCCAGCTGAGTAATGAAAGATTGCCCCAAACGGCTTCAAGTTCTTTGAAGGTTTTCTTTTTCTTTTTTTCTTGATCAGAAAACAGCCCAACATTCAAGTACCCAATTTTTCCTCTCTCAGAGGGCACTTTTCAGAGTTTTCAAGTAGGAAGCGGAGCAGCACCGACTGGCAGTGTATTATGGTGGCTCTCCACCAGGAGACAAGAGGGAATTACCTTACAAGGTTTCAGATAGGGCACTAGAAAGTGGTCTAATGTGATAATGATTTTGTGATAGCTCTAATTATAGCACAATTCAGCCCAACAAATGTGTATTGAACACAAAGCCATTTAGCAGGGGCTTCTGTGATGGCAGAAATAAAACTGCACATCACTGTGTTTGTTGATAATAGGTCATCATTCTCCTGACTCAAAGTCTTCTTTTTCTATGAATGTGAGTGTATGAAATGCCACTAGCTCAAATTTGCTATTACTGTAGTAAATTTACAAAAGTGAAAAGTGCCAAGTTTAATAGTTTCACAGCATTAGTGAATACAGCATTAGAGCACACTACTCATTTAGTTGAAAAGGATAAGAAAACAGAAAGACTTTTTTGAATCTTTGAACAAAGTAGAAGCAAGACTATTATAATTACTGGTGTTATGTTAGAATCCTAAATGTTCTTGAGATAGATTTATGCTTAACTTAATAAAATTTTCAGTTCTTGTTCTCTATAATTTCTATTATATAAGGTGACTATTTTCATTTTTAAAGTAATGCATAGAGAGTCCCTTAAAACTAAGTAATTAGAAGAATAATATATTCTATTAAAATGGTCAGCATGAAGATCTACAAGGTTATTTAAAACATATTTGAATCTCCAAGATTAAAAATTTATTTGTTAAATGTGTTAATATTTCCCAAAGCGCAACATATTGGCTAGAATGTTGGTTAGGCTACATTAGAAAAAGTAGAACAAAAGAAATTCAGAGATAAAGTTTTGCACTCTTTGTTTTAGCACTGTTTTTAGAAAGGGAATTTTAAAACCAGAAATTTTCCAATGTTCTTTTGCCATTTGCAAGGGTCTCCTTTTGTGGAATGGGTGAAGCTGTCCATCATAGTACAATGTGATCATATATTTGATTAATGTACATAGTTTCTATTTACTGCAAATATATATTCCATTAACATGTGATTCCCAGGCTCTCAGTCTATATTCATTAAATACCTGATTATGATTCTGGTTTTGTGTGACATTCATGTCTACTTTTCTTATAAAAGTAGCAGTAATTGGATTTAGGGCTCACTCTAATTCAGTATGTTTCATCTTAACTTAATCTGATCTGCAAAAATACTATTGCTAAATAGGTTTACATTTTAAGGTATCAAGTAAACATGGATTTTTGAAGACAGAAATCAAGTCACTACCTAGTCAATCAAAGATGAGCTATTACTAGAACCATAGAGTATATCATGGTTTGAGAAGAATATACTACAATTTATATTTAAATCAAATAAAATAACATGAGGAAAAGAAAGATATCAGAAGTGCCTGTGGTTTGTACAACATTATAAGGATCTCTCCTTAATCAGGACACATAGATGTTATGGTTTAGGGTGATGGATCAAGCTGAAGTAAATGACAGCTTTGAGTTCTAAAAGACAGATTTCTTATTCTGGACAGCTAGAATACATTCTGACTTAATTGGGTGCACACACTGAACTAGTTCCATCAGACTATATCTCTTGCCTCAACAAAGTGATTTGTTTGAAAGGCAAAATGCATAAATATTTGGAACAATAATAGAGAATGGACAGCATATTTTAGAACACATAGTTCCCCAAAACAAGTTCAAAATTATCAATAAAAATATACCTTACAAATGTGACTCTGATACACAGCAAGATTTAAAATGTAAAGTGCAAAGAACAAAAAAGCAAGTCATTTACATTCTTTCAGGAGAGATGATCTTTAGTGCTGAAACAAAAGAAATCTCTTCATATAGAGCCTGAAGGAAAATATTCTTTAATATTGAAAACACACTTTTTAAAATTATACTTCAAGCAAGAAAAAAATAAGCTTCATTGCACTATATCTTATAATAAAATAATACAATAAAGATTAAATAGCCTCCAATTCTCAGATATTTAGTAGTTGTTTGACCTTGTGCCAATTTCCAAACCTCTTTAAGACTCATTTTTCATGTCCTTAATTGGGTTGCATAAATTTGTTTTGATGACCTAATACATTGATACTCTAATAAATATAATATGGGTTTTGTCTCTTACAGTGGTTAAATAGTAGTTATTCATTTCATTACTGTGAAATGTTTTTTTTATTGACAAAATAATATGTGTGCCTTCCCATTGTGCAGAATCATCATTACCTATCTGAGGAAGTATTTTTATGGGCTTAATCACTTGGAATTTCATTAATATACAGAGTATTTCAGTATATATTGAAGAAGGGTAGCATTGAAAAGTATTTCAAGTTAACCCTGATTAAATCTTGTGAACGTTGCCACTTCACAAGTGAATGGATTTTTGTTATGATAATAAAATTTTGATGTCTTAGATGCCTAATTTTTAAAATCTTTACCTTTTTTAAAGAATAAAAAAGCATTGGTTCTTTCTATTTACTCTTTCTCAATTTAATGAAAGCCACTAATCTACTAATGTGTTATGTCTTCAAAAGAAGCTACAACTGTTTAGATTATACTTTTACATTTATTTTTATTTTAGTTTCCTAGGAGAGGTTTATCTTATTATATATTTCATTTCTGAAACCCTTTTGATACTCATTTAAAACAATTTATTGTGTTTATTGTTATAATGTGTACATCACTCAGTTTTTATTCTAACTAATTTCTTTGTAAGTTTTTAAACCACTTTCCTATTTCATATCAGTTAATGAAGAATAGAAATCAATTAAATGATGGTTTGCTATCAGTTAGTATTATAAACTAATGTACTATCATCTGTGATTATTATAAATAATTTTCTTTTTCCACTCTTCAGACATGTCAAAAATGTTTATACAATGTGTTTTTATCACAAACCTTTCTAAGAAGCTATTTTAAATTGCTTAAAATGGGTTTGAAAATTTAAATATCTTTAAAATTTAAAAATCTTTAATGATTTGGAGGGAAAAAAAAGATCATATAACACTCCAAAAATTTGTAAAGACAAAGTTTATAAGTTGATCTGTCAGATATTTTTTTAGAAAAAAGACATTAAAAATATAATATATTGAACTTCTTGGAACTTTCCTAGATCATTTCTGTGGAATTTCCAGGAATTCAGCACATGTGATGCAAAGCAAATAGTATATATGCAATAACTAGATAGACAGTGCGTCATATGAACTTAAATGCAGATACATTACAAAGGACCTGAGAATTTCTGATTGCATATGTTTGCTCTGTGATTCAGCATAGAATATGTAGTGTATAGTGCAAAGTCCTATCCTGAGAGTCAAAATGTCTTGTTTTGAGTTCTGTATCTGCCACTTACCAGGATTGTGATAATGAAAAAATTATGTATCCTTTAGTGGCATGTTTCCTTCTCTGTAAACTGCTAGTTTAAAAAAAAGTTGCAGAATTGTTATGAGGATTTTACAAAAGCGTATTACACAAAACTGCTTTATTAACATAAAAGTTATGAAATGTGTCCATGTAAGGCATTTGTACTATAGGAAAATATAAGGGAAAAAAGTTGCTACTCTACTGAAGACTAAGACAATAGTTAAACTCTCATTCCACAATTTTGAAAACAGTATTTTTATTTTACTACTTCAACAACTGTAGTTCCTATAGAGTTCAAAACAGAAATATTTCAAATAAGATGATCTCTGAAATGCCTTATTTTGTTAATATCCTATTTGATTTCAAGGTTTTAATACTTTAAAAGTGGTAATATTTCATATGGAAAATTATAATATAGTCAGAGCATTTCTGTATTGATTCTTAGAGAATCCACTTACATTATAGTCTTTTTCCTGGGTTTGAAAAAAAACTAACATACAGCTGTATTCAGTGGAAAAAAGTAAAGTCAAGGACCATGACCCAGAAGATAAAATGACTACTTCTGAAAATATATTCCTCTCACAAGTTTATCTGTTCAAAATTTTATTCAGAGTAGATAGAAGCCATTAGCTACCAAATAAAATATATAGAGAGATGTTGTTTTGAAAACAAAACAAAACAAAACCATAGTACCCAAATAAATCAATATAAATGATGTTTTGAGGTTATAATAAATACAGAGGCATCTTGAGCTACTAATAAAGATATATCATTTAAATGCATTCTATGTAGAAAATAACCATAGCAAGTGAAAATGTATTTTCAAGATCAAATAGGAGATAGTTGTTGAAAATTGTCAAATCACAAAATTTTATACAAAATTTTATTCTAATTAAATAAGCACATCATTCATGTAGTTACCCCACATTGCCAGTTAGTTAAAATGCATGAATGAAAAATTCAGGTAAACAGATTGGTCAAAATGTCTATTTGAAATGTTTTTATATGCGATAATTGTTTGCTTCTTGCTTATCTTTTTTTTTCTTCATCATGATTTAACGAAATGGCATCTCTCTTCTCGAAGATTATATAGATTATGTACAAATATTGATTTTGTTGCTGTTATCTTCATGTACAATACGACATACATTTTGTTATCTTTATTTTTATAAACACGCATTTAGCCTAATAAAAACCCATGACATCTGTTGTCATAGTCCATTTTGTTAATATAAAGGAATAGCATAGACTGAATAATGTATAAAAAGACTAAATACATTTCTTACATTTCTGGAGATTGGTTAGTCCATGGTTGATTGGCACATCTGACAGTGGCCTTCATTCTTTGGTATCCCATGGTGGAAGAGAGAAGTGCAAAAAACTGAGAGGACAGAGAAACAGAAAATGCATGCAATGTGAGAATAATAAAGGGCAAAATTCACTTTTTAAAAAATTGCAAATATTAATGGGATTTAGTGTAACATTTAAATATATGCATATATCATGGATTAATAATGTCCATATCTTTTTACATTATCTTCACATCCTCCTTACCTAACCCATTCCTCCCAGTGCTTAACAATTCCTCTTCTTCTTTTAGATTGACTTTCACTTATTTATTTTTATATATATGTTTCTACATATTAAAGAAAACATTTATAATTTGTCTTTCTATGTGTGGTTTAATTTGCTGAACATGATATTCTCCAGTTCTATCCATTTTTCTGCCAAGTCCAATCTCATGATAACTACTAATCTATTCATAATCATAAAGACTCTATACCCTTATGACCTAATCACTTCCTATCAGGCCTCACCTTCCATAACTGTAGCATTGAGGGCTACTTCCAACATGAGAACATTAGGGGACACATCCAACCAATTTGCTTAATTCAAAAGCATATGCTTAGCATCCATCATCCTTCATTCTGAATATTTTCTGGCTTTTTTATATGATGTGTTGTTGTCATTTTGGATACAATTAGTATCATTAGATTATTACTAGCTACACACTTCAGAAGCTAACATTAAGAAGTATAAGGAAGTTCAGTTATGTTTACTTAAATTGTTAAGGATGAAATAAGAATAAAACTTGTGTTCAATCATTCACTGAAAATCGACTTGGTCATCTTTTTTAAAAAATATGGTTTAGATTTAATCTAAAGATTAGGACATGATGCATTACTTATCAGGACTCATGTATTTATCCATTAACTCTCTCTATGTAAATATTCATGCACAGTACCTGGAATGTTTTCTCTGGCATGTGGTTAAGATTACACTCAGCCTGTGGAAGTGAGAATGTAAAATAGAGGATAAACTTGGAAATAAAATATTTTAAATGGGTAGAGATTATTAACTGAGGGTGTAAAGAAAACATTACTAAAAGGGTGGTTACATAATATACAGTTTAAAAATACTAATTGTTTATGAAATTGTATATATAATTTTATATATACTAATTGTATGTGGAATAGTAAATATTGTTTAAATAAAACCAGTGTTTATACAATTTATAGATTTCAATGACATTAATGTTGCCATAATAATGGAAAATGTACTACTCTTTTGATATTAGTGTATATAAATGTACTGTTTAACAATTCTTAAAAAACAATGAAATTATTAAGTTTTAAAATTGCACAATTTTTCCTCATGAAATTTGGTATTCTATAGTCAATTGAACAAACTAAATCAAACAGTAACTGAAAATATTATTTCTTATTCAGAAGTACTTTAGAATTTAATGTATATTAATATTTATACTATGTATATAACTTAGCACACAACTTTTGTTTGAAGGTTTATAAGGTAAGATAAAATTATTTGAGTTAGAATCATGTTCACACTAATAAATATCTTGAATGTCATTCTTTAAATTCTTAAGGTGTCATGGAGCATCGTAAAACTTAAAAAAATTTTTTCATTTTTCATTTTTTTTTACAAAAGTGCATGTGTACTGGGAAAGGATTTCTAATGTATTACTGAGAACATTATTCTTTTAACACATGCTTTTGCTAGACACCATTGTTCTGCATGCTAATAAGATGACTCCCAAGGGCTACATCTTTTCCCATTGAATACTGAAATGGTTTTACTGCTTGGAGGACACATATGCAAATCACATTAAATTACAGAGAACATGCAACCCACTGTCAAACATTACAGATTAATGATCACAACTGCTGAAGTGAATCCACAAAAAATATGTACAATGTAGAAGAAAAGTTGAATTTATGTTTAGATTTTATAAAGCATTTATTGATTAGACTAAAGGATACTTTAAACACTAGGAGTCTCTATGAATAAGAAAGTAAGCAAAATGCATGTACTACTAATTCTATTAAACAACAAGTGCTATTCATCTTTTTATTTTATTGTCCCTTCCAACTATTATATGGAGATGAGTAACATAAAATAGATCCTAATAAACAATAACCAGTTTACATAAGATAGAAATGAGATTTACAAATATTAAGAAATTCCCTCCACATTGTTGTTATTAGATGAGGCAAAAAAGATTCTGAAATATTTTATCTTACTCCTGAATCAATATTCTCAGACATTATTCTACGCAGCTGTATAAGAGAATAATTTTTTGTACTAAGAATACCGAGATATTATATTTTCAGAGTTTACATCATTATAGGTATTCTCAAATACTACAAACTTAATTATTAAAGAAAGTTGGTAAACACCTGATTTATTTCAAAATAAAATAATAAGATCAGAAATATACCAATGAATCACTCTTTCCTGGGTTTACCTTCCTCTGCAATGTGATATGAGTTCTGTTACCATTAAATAATGGGTGCTATTTTTTTCCTATCTTATTGAATCTGTGCTGGCCTTTGATTTTGCCTTCACCAATAGAATATAGCAAATGTTTTATATGACCTGTGGATTCTACATCTTAATAGGTATTGCATCTTCTGCTTTTCACCCTCCCACAACCCCAAGACTATCTTCTTGTGCATATCATTTTGGCTACCAGATAATAAAGGTGAAATAAATGGAGGGCACCTCAACTAACATGTTCCACCTGCCTGAGACAAGAGTGAACCTGCTGGAACCCTTGAGTTGCAGTCAAGCTGTGAGATGACACTTTACCAGACAATCACAAAGGGGACTTAGGCAAGAGACACCCAGATTGCCAAGGCAGGGAATGGTGAGGAAATATAAATCATGCTGTTTAAACTAAGTTTTTTTTTTTTTTTTTTTTTTTTTGAGAGAGAGAGAGAGAGAAAATCTTTTTTGGTAGATGAACACAACACAATGCCTTTATTTTTATGTGGTGCTGAGAATTGAACCTGGGTCCGGCCCGTGCTAAGCGAGCGCTCTACCGCTGAGCCACAATCCCAGCCCTAAACTACTAAGTTTTGAAGTTGTTTACACAATAATTAATTACTGACATAAAAAACGTGATTTATTCCCATAATATATAATATATAATATCTATAATATATAATTTCAAATACATATAATGTAGTACTTAACTGTGAAGCATCAGCAAATTTCTCAATTGAATAAAGAAAATAAATGGTATGGTAATGTATTGAACAGATGAAGTTGCATTCCCACCTTCTGTGGAAGAGACTGATAATATCATCAGAGAACACTTTTTACTCTGCCTGAGCACACAGTTAAACTACATTTCCAAGTTACATTGAATGTATGTGGATCCCAGCGATTAGATCTTATAGATAAAATATAAACATAAGTGGCATGTCAAGTCTGTGCCAAGACAAGTTTATCTTTTCCTCACTTTCCTTCTCTCTTTGGCTTTGAGCTTAAATACCTTGAGTTGTTTAGCAATTTGTAGAAAATACCAAATTCAAAATTTGGAAGGATCCAGAGTCCCTGAGACATTGGAGGAAGCAGATCCAAGATTACATCATTAATGATACTGGTTTGATATATAAAAACAACAAACTGTTTATTTTTTATTTTTTAACTAACATAGGAGAGCCTACTTAATACTTCCTATTTGGACTCTTTTATATTCCATGTGGTTTGTTTTCTTCATCTTCTGTGATGAATCTATGACCCATAATTGATCAGTAAAAGTCCATCAATATCTAGGCCAGACACAATGAAACATTTGACAGTGAAAATTAACCTGAGTGGTGCCAATCAGTACATTCTCTAACACTTTTGCCAGGGTACTCAGAACAGACTTATCCCCAGCTTAAAGATTAGAAGCAGAATTGATCTTATATGACATAATTAATATCTTTCTGAGCTGAATGAAAGAATCTATTTATTGTAGGAAAGAATGGGGGCAACAGACAAATAAGTAAGGCTTGAAAGACATGGAAAAAAAGAAATATCTCTCAGAATATATTTTGAGGTTATTGCTTCAATGCCTAAAGTCAATCTTCCTCTGGAATTTTAGTCAAAAGATTATTCATTTTATTTATTGTTTCTCTTTTAAGTGGATGTATATTTGAACCGAATTTACTTCAGTTGTAAACATAGTTCTCATAGTACTTATCATTCCTATTAATTAATATTTTTGTCTAATTCAATCAATAAAAAAGTATAAATTTTGGAATGAAGAGACAAAATTATTGTTAAGACCATATAATATGTATCCTACAAACTTTGCTGAATCAAATAACAAATTGATCATTTCAATGAGAATTTGCAAAGACAACATTATAATGTAACTTATATATACAAATAATTTACCTAACTAAATCCATTTAAAGTATGTAGTCATGATTGTATTTATATTCTATTTCACCTGATTGAGTATATATTAGCTATGGTAATTTTATTAATGTATCAGTAGTAGAGTTTCCTAGTAGAGTTTCTTGTTATTTATTCAGAAATAGTAGAGTTTCTTGTTATTTATTCCTAGTAGAGTTTCTTGTATTTATTCAGAAATAGGTAAGTTAATTTGAATTCCTGACAATGAGGTGTAAGAAGGATTTGACCGGTTTTGATTAATGGATTTCTTTTCATTTTTTTTTTTAACTCTTAGGAATAAAATAAGTGGGGATAGGCTCTCATCTCCCTGTGAATACAGTAATGTATAAAAGTGACAGCTATCTTTCCAACAGCTTGAAGGTGAAAATTTCAGGAATATTCATGATACCAGTGAGTTATTGTCTTCTACAATTCTAGGTTTTCTCTGTTGTATTTTTGATTGCTTGTTTGCTTGCTTGTTTTCCTCTGTTGAATTTTGTTTGTTTGTTTGTGGCCTTGCTTGCTTTTTGATTTTGTCCTCCTTCATTCGTTTTTGGTTAGTTTTAGGCAGCCACTTCCAAAAATAATAATATTCAAAGGCTCATACTTTTGAGTACCATAAAAGTGTATTTTCATCAGGGATACCCCAATACAATATTTCAGGAATAGATTTTAAGACAGGCTCAGAATAAGTTCCAAAGCATTCTTTGAGAGAGAGTTGAGAGACATCTGTGAGGTTTCAACACTACCAAACAACCAGCACCATTTTTTTTTTCTTTAGAATTGATTGCTACAAGACTGAGTGTTATGGGATAATGCCAGAGTGACAAATTTCATGTGTAATTGAATATTTGCTTAATTTAGTTAAGTTGCTGATACAATTGGGTTCATTTTCACAATATTACTGTATATATACTATTTTGTCTACTGGCACTTTATTATTTTTCCATATTTTGCCCTCTTTATAATAATTTGTGCCCTTTAATTTTTTCACTTTTGTTAAATTGTAAGTTTTCTATCATTCTATTATTTTTACAATGGTTACCATAGACATTGCAAATTTCATTACTTAGATATTAAGTAAAAATAATCATTTTACTATACCAGCACCTTTAGAACACATTAAACTTATGTATCTATCACCCTTTGAAATTTTCCTTTTCATCTTATGTTTTTTTATTCTACATATAACTTGACATGTCTTTGCTATTTTTTATTTTAATGGTATATTTTTATTTAAATTTATTGAAAAATGTATTCCTTATAGTCTAATTTATTCTTTTTTATATTTAATTAAAATTATATATTTTTATGGTGAAGAATAAAGTTTTCAAATACATATGTATACATATGTAAATATGTGTATATATATATATATATAATTAACTCATTTCTTTTAGGAGATTCCTATGGAATCATTTGGTTTGGAATTATCATATTTATATATTGACATATATATTACATATGTATGTATGTTTTGTATGTGCTCTCATTATTTGTTTTTCCACAAACAGATTTTTTATTTCTCTTCCTTAATGAGTTATATTTTCACTGGGTGAAATTCCAAAGTGGCCACTTACTGAATTTTAGCATTTTTAAAAAGTCTTTCTGTTTTCTATAATTTGCATTATTATTGTTAAGAACCTGCTATAAGTCCAATTGTTGGACCTTTGATAAGAATGTAATTTTCTTTCCTGTGACTTAATATTTCTATTTGTTTTGGTTAAAAAATAATAATTTCTTTACTCTGTTGTGCCTAGGCATTATCTTATTTTTATCTTTGTTTTATGGAATGAATGTGTGTGTGTGTGTGTGTGTAATTTAATGTTCTATGCTTAGCTTCCTATATGTACATCTTTTTCGTACTTTTGGAAATGTCCTAAAAATATGTTGTAGTGAGAAGACTATCTTATCATCATATTATTTATTCTAAATCTTTATGATAATTTAAAGGACACAGGTTGATTTTTGACTTTTCTACAGGAACAAACATTTGCCTAAGGAAAACCCAGACTTTTAATGTCTTTCTCTATTTCCAAAATCATCAAATATCTGAGGAAAAAAATGCAGCTTTCAATTTTTTTTTTTTTTACTTTTCTGTGTTCTTCAGCTTCTCAAAATCTTCACCCAAATGAAAATAGTTAATTTAGTGACTCTGCGGTGTTGTAGGAAAAGCCAAAAATGCATACAGTTAGCCTCTCTCTGCAAGGCTTCTGGCAGGCTGCTTTTAGAATATAGCCAAAGTTATGAACACTCTGATTCAGCATGTGTACTCAAAGCCATACGCATTTGATTGTGAACATGCGTACACTGAAGTAACCTGTTGGCAGTGTGCCTTCTTTGTCTGGCCTGCATTAAAAAAAAAATGCTTATAGAAAAGACTTGGAGAGATAAATGAAATGGCTGGAGCCTAAAGCTGAAGTGGGGGCTGCCTAAAGGCTATTATTGCCTCTGGGTAAAGCATATCTACTATCTCAACTGTGTCTTGTTTCTCTACCTGCCAGGACCCTGAGTCTGTTTCCTGGGCCTGAGCCCCCATTTGACAACTGGTGTAGTCCACAGGATATTCTGCAGGTGAGAGATGCAGCAACCCCAGCAGACAGGAGGGACCTGTGGCCACTGAGAAGCATGTGGCACTAGGTCACCAATGTCCTATTAGCATGCATTCCTGTGTAGATTTTGGATATGGTAGATGGGTTCCCTGTGAGCATAGATAAAACTTCCTATTTCTCTGTGGTGAACATAGAACCAGCTCAGAGCAGACTGTGAACTGAGCAGTGGAGCCAATAGGAGATAGAGAAATAGCCTGAGAAGCTGCACAAATATCATTTAGGCCCATGAAATGAATGTCTCTTACAGCTTCAAGAGGAAACACTGATGCCGCTTTACCAGACACTATCAAGATAATGGAATTGCAAGAAGGGACAGGTTTTGAGAGCCAAGGTATGGTTGCTGGAGGAGGATCTCCATACCTTGAAAATACGCCCCCCCAACCTGTAGTACTTATGTAGTTAGAAGAGGAGGAGGAAAACTATTAACACCTGTAACACAGGCCAGTGGTAACACCGAAAATGAAACAGCAGCAGCAATTGACTTTCATGAGAGGCCACCAGCAGTGCCAGACCACATAATCAAGTTCATCATGTTCCACTAGTCAAGTGGAGTTGGTGGACTTGGGAAAGTAATTTGGATAGAGGGCAAGAAAGCCCCTGGCAACTTTTTGTTTTGCCTGCAAGGTTTAAGCATATCAGGAGCTGCTGGTAGGGGCCAAGGGACCCAAAGTATGACAGGAATTGTCAGGAACAATAGGACCCAAGTATGACAGGAGCCAGCATGAGTCATGAGAACCCAAGAGTGCTAGGAGCCAGCAGGGGCCAAGAAAGAGCGTAAGTGTGTTAGAGCTGGCTGGGACCAAGAAACTTCCGAATGTGCAAGGGCCTATTACCTATATAGCTGATCCAGAAACAAGTCCATTGCTTGAAGGTAAGGCACTGATACTGTCCAGTGTTTGGTACTCTGATAACTCTAGCTATGGACAACTGCCTGTGTAGATGGCAGTGACTGTGAAGCCTGAGACAGACAATCTAGTTTGATACTGCTGCAGTACAAAGTAGCCAGTGAGTTGATCTACACACTTAATGGATGGTGATAGCAAATGAAGTATCCCCCTTAGTGATATGTACTCACAATTGTGCTGTGTACCAGGGGCAAGTTCTGTGGCAAAAGTTTTGGGAGCTAAGCCACAGGGAATACATTACTATTGGGCATGTTACTGGCCATGTTTGCCGGACTAGCCCTGGGAATGATGAAGAAGATCCTTTGTTCAGGGTGTAGTGGCAGCTTGGGTGCACTGCCACCTACATGGAGCAGATATGAGAACTCTGTGGAATGTAGTCAAACCATGGGGTCTGCCTTTAACATCAGATGCCCTGGTAGAGGCTTGCCAGGCATGTGTGGTTTGTGCTCAGGAGTAAAAGTCGTGGGAGATTAAGTGGAAATGGTTGGGAACTGAAGCTGGCGCAAGGGGCTGCCACTTAATGAAGCATTTCTATTATTCCAACTGTTTTTTATCTTCTATCTGCCAGAATCCTGAATCTGTCTCCTTGGTCTAATCTTTGGTCCAACAGATATTCAACTTCAAGTAGATACAGGTATAATTATCAAGCTTTTTATTCATTCTTTCTGAAATATTGATCTGCAGCAAGCTTCCTCACCTGCACGACTCAGAAGAGTTGTTTTTCCTTTTCAACTAAACATTCCAAGTTATAATTCTAGTGCAAACCACCCTTGCAACCAGTTTACTCAGAAGGATATTGACAGAAAACAAATACTCGTACAACAATTTCAGGAGTTCCTACTCAATAGTACTAGAAGCAAATAAAATACAGATATCCAAAGATGGGGCAAAGATGTTCTATCCATCAAGCAGCCACAAGGGATGCCCTAACTTAAACACTATTGGTTAAAAACCTCATGCTGTACAATAGCCAAAATATCTTGTAATAATCCCATAGGCCTGGCTCCATTTTCTTCAAAAGTGGCATGTTGTTTATAAGAAAACAATCCATAAAATCTAATTAGGTATTTGCATTTCATGTGCAGTTCCTACCGTTCTATATGGGTTTTACTAATGAATTGTGCTACCAACAACATAGCTTAATAATGTATTTGACACCTATCATATTATCATTTTAACAGGAGAATAAAGATAAAGAAGTAGACAAACATTAGATTTCCATGAAACAGGAAGGAAGGCTATCATATCTAATCAGAAACATAATTGAATAGCTGACCTTTTTATTAAAAAAATCACATTTTATGCTATAAAATGAGATGAAACCAGTATTGATAATGAATTATATAATTAATTTCTTCTAATTTTTTCAAGATATTTGGTGTTCTTTTGTTTGTTTTCTGAAAATTTTCTGTATTGCTCAGATGTTTTTAATATTTTTCTCTAATAAATTAGTTTCCTAACCAATTATTTTTATTTTTATGGATCTCATTCTTCAAAATAAAACTGATTCAAAATACAACTGATTTTGTTGTACTTTAATTAGCAAACACTTTCTTCTTTTCTAATGTAAAATGTTTTAAATATAAGCATTCATAAATACAGCATTTAAAATTTAAAAATATATAAAAAGCCCAGGAACTATAATAAATTTAAAACTATAAGTGATCTTTAAGGATTATAACTGCATCACAAAATAATTTTATATGTCATATTTTATTGAATTCAATATACTTTTAATTCTACTATCATTTCTTATTGATTGATCTAGTGGATTATTTATACATGTATTATTAAATATTCAAAGAATTAGTTGTTTTCTAGCCATGCTTTTCTTACAGCATTTTACAAAATCTATTCAGTGATATATCCTGTATTATTTTCAGCTCTGATACTTGAGTTTTTTGACTCTAGGGCCCTCACATTATATGACTGTTTTTTGTTAATTAATCCTTTGAAAGTTGAAAAGAATACATAATATGTAGTTTTGAAGTGATTGACACATAATTTACGTCAATGTTTTTAATGATATTGTTTATTATTGATTATTTTTAGATATATATGAGAGTAGAATTTGTTTTGAAAAAAATTATATTTGCACAGATTATATCTTATTATAATTAGGACCCCATTCTTGTGGATGTATGTGATGGTGGGATTCACTTATGTTTCTTCATATGTGTACATAGCAAATTGTGTACATAGAAAAATTATGTCAGATTTGTTCTACTGTTTTTCCTATTCCTATTCCCCTTCCCTTCCCTTCATTACCCTATTATAATCTACTGAACTTCATTTCTTCCCCTTTCCCCCTTTATTTTGGTTTACTTTCTGTATATCAGTGAAAACATCCAATCTTTGATTTTTTTGGAATTGGCTTATTTCACTTAGCACGATAATCCCCAGATCTATCCATTTACTAGGAATTGTCATAATATTATTCTTTTTATGGTTGAGTAATATCTGCTGTGTGTATATACACAAAATTTCTTAACCCATTCATTTGTTTAAGGGCACCTAGGTTGTTTCTATAACTTAGCTATTGTAAACTGTGTTACTATAAACATTAGTGTAGCTGCATTGCTGTAGCATGCTGATTTAAAATCCTTTGGATATATGTGAAGAAGTACTGGGTCAAATGGTATTCCTAGTTTTTTGAGGAATATTCATACTGCTTTCCAGAATGGTTGCACCAATTCGGAGACCCACCAGCAATACATCAGTGTACCTTTTCCCCCACTTTCTTGTCAAAATCTATTCTTGCTTGTATTCTTCATAGTTGCCATTCTCATTGGAGTTGAAATCTCAGTGTAGTTGGATTTGCATTTTTCTAATTGCTAGAGATATTGAACATTATTTATATAATTGGTGACCATTTGTATTTCATCTTTTGAGAAGGGTATAATCAGTTCCTTTTCCCACTTATTGACAGGGTTATTTGCTTTTATGGTGTTAAATTTCTTGAATTCTTCATATATTCTGGAAATTGATGCCTTGTCTGAGGTGAAGATGGCAAAGATTTTTTTCCATCCTGTTGGCTTTCTTCATGCTCTTGATTATTTTCTTTGCTCTGAAGAAGCTTTTTAGCTTAATATCATTCCATTTACTGATTATTATTTTCCTTCCTGCACTTTAGGAGTGTTTTTTTTTTTTTAAAGAGAGAGGTGAGAGAGAGAGAGAGAGAGAGAGAGAGAGAGAGAGAACTTTTGATATTTATTTTTCAGTTTTTAGCAGACACAACATCTTTGTTTGTATGTGGTGCTGAGGATCGAACCCAGGCCGCACACATGCCAGGCAAGCGCGCTACCGCTTGAGCCACATCCCCAGCCCTTTAGGAGTGTTGTTAAGAAGTCAGTTCTTGAGCCAATATATTGAAGTGATGAGGCTACATTTTTTTCTAGTATGTTGTTAGGATGGCCTTAGGCCTGAGCCTAAGAACTCCATTTTAAAAACTCCAGTTTGAAACCTACAGTTTCACCATGCAACACCCACAGATCCCTCCAGTATGGCCTCAAACAAGTTACTTCCCTTCACCCTGATAAACAGAGTGAAATCACCTGCAGGCTGTCCTGGTCTAATAATAGGGAAAGATGAGAAGATCAGGGTGGAGACCACCAGACCAGATGTTTCTGACCCCAGGGTAAATGATGTCACTGAGAAATCCAGTGGTAGCTTATAAGGATTGAAAGGGGGTCAAAAACCCCCAAATTTACTATAAATAATAGAGCAAATGAACAGGGATTCAGCCAGCCAAAACAAGGATGCACTCTAGCTGGAGAGCCTGATGAGGACCTGACATCCCATCACTTGTCATCATTTTCTGAGCCTCTGCATGATCCTCACTGCTTTCAAACTCTACTGCCTCCTCTCGACCTTGGTGAGAGCCTCAACTTCTCCCTATGACCCTCTCCTCAACTGGTTATCCACTCCATGCCAGGAAAAGCCTGCCTTGGTTCTGGACCTGGTCATTGCAGTCTGAGTGAGTGTGCATCTGCTGGACTGAAACCCTAAGACTTAAGAGTTTTGAACTTAGCTTGCAGAAGACAGGTCTGTCATTAGCCTATCATGATCAAGTGTGTTTCACAGTGCTTAGAATTAATCTATAATTGTTTGCTGTGAATTAATTAATCTAGAATTGTCTGTTTAAGTTGATTATGTCTATTGCAGTGCCTAGCATTAAGGATTGTTGTTTTCTTGATTAAGAATCTATAGAGTGAAATTGTATTGAATAATTTGAGTAAATAAGGCATTGAAAGGGGCAGAAGTGCATGGACATCTTTATTTCTCCCCTCGACTGCATACATTGCAATTTTGTCCCCTCAAGACAGAGAGATAGCTCTACTTCATGAAGCTGGAGCTGAGGCAAAATACCATAGTGGAAGAGTGTAGTGGAGGGAAATAGCTCACATTATGATCAGGTGAGAGAGAGAGAGAGAGAGAGAGAGAGAGAATATCCAATTATCAGTACAAGGTATATACCCCATAAGCATGCCTCCAATGACCCACCCCCTCCAGCCATACCCTAGCTTCCTTCAGTTAATCCCAGCAGGGGATTAATTCACTGATTGTGTTAAGGTTTTCATTACATAATCATTTCTTTTTTTTTTTAGATGATTTAATTAATTAATTTATTTATTCATTCAGTGGTACCAGGGATCAAACCTAGTACATGCTAGGCAAACTCTCCACCACTGAACTACATCCCCAGCACTTTTTATTTTATTTTATTTTATTTTACATAATCATTTCTCCATCCCTCTAGTATGGCCTCAAACAAGTGACTTCCCCTCACCCTGATAAACAGAATGAAGCCCCCTGCAGGCTGTCCTGGCCTGATAAGAGGGAAAGGTGAGAATATCAGGGTGGGGACCACCAGACCAGTTGTTTCTGACCCCAGGGTAAATGATGTCATTGAGAAATCCAGTGTAGCTTATAAGGATTGAAAGGGGGTCAAAAAAACCCCAAATTTACTATAAATAATAGAGCAAATGAACAGGGATTCAGCCAGCCAAAACAAGAATGCACTCTAGCTGGAGAGCCTGATGAAGACCTGACATCCCATCATTTGCATTGTCTCACACATGAGCTTTTGTGAGATACCTCACATACAATCATAACTTTGACACAATAAGCAGGAATCATAAAATCAGCAATTTCCATCAGTAGAAACAGTACATAATCATAAATTTTATTTGGCATAAGATCAAGCAGTAAGTGTTCTATGTGACTTCCACCTTATTAATGATTGCAATAGAATGTGTGGTGGGGGCTGGCTTTATATAAACTCATTAGTGTAAAGAGGTGTTAAGAATAGAGTCAATTAAGAGGAAAGAAGAAGAGGTAGAAGGTAGAAATGTGCAATATTAAGGGATGAATAGGACAAATGCAGTGGTAACATGGGATGTCTTGGTTATGAGGAGGAAGGCAGAAAATGGAAGTGAAATGGAAAAATGAAAGAGAGAAGAGTAGATTGTGTTTATTATCAAAGGAAAATAGAAAGAGGGAAAAAAGAGAAACAGAGTAGTGTAATAGAAAATTGCCGCAGTCTGGCTGGGGAAAATAACTGGAGGTGACAAGCAACTTGTGAAGGTTGATACAGCAGGAGCCACTTTATTACGGGACAGAGAAGTATATATACCCAACTAATTACACACAGCTTCACTTAATTAACATAAACTAGATACAGCAGTCAACCAATAAGGAATCCTCATCATCTTAATGATTACACACAGTTTAACTTAATGGACATAATCTAGACACAGCAGTCAGTCATTAAGGAATCTCCATCATCTTAATGGCTCCCTGGCTTTACTTCTCAAACCACTCCTCTTGGCAAAGTGCCAGGCATGCCATCTTGACTTGTCTGTGGCCCTTATCAGAAAATGTAATGGTTAATTGAACTGCCAACTTAGTTGGATTAAGAGATGCCAAAGATTAAGAGGGACTGATTGGAATATGGGATATCCAACTGAAGTGGATACCCTCCCTAAGTGTGGCAGCATCATCCAATAGGATGGTAATTTGGATGGAATAAAAGTTGAAAGAACAAGGAAGCAACAGAATATGCAAGCACAATTCTTTCTAAATGTGTTCTTGATTGCTGCTGTGATAACCTGAAGACCTCAGACTCTTGCTTCTTCACTATTCCAAAGTGTACTCTGACAGTGATTCTCCAGGGACTTTCCAGAAGCTTTGGTCTTAGACTATGGTACCATCATTAATCCCTCTTGTTCTCAGGCTTCACCTTCTTGGATTTAACAGCTTTGGTTTCTATAGCTCTCCAGCCTGCAGATAGCCATTGTGGACTATCCAGTTTCTGGTCATGTGAGCCAATCTAATAAATCCCCTTTTTATAATTATACTTCCTGCTGATTCTGTTCCTCTAGAGAACTCTTAATACTGACAATATGAAACAAAATTAAAATATACTAATTAAACCATAACCCTCAAAAAAGAGAGCAAGGAAAAATATCTACCAAATAAATAAATAAAAAGAAAATAGAAAAATCTTGGCATAAATTTAAACAGCCATTTACACTTCCATTAGAGTGAACAAAATAGTCAATAAGAATACTCTCCCTGCCTGTGTCCAACTGATTTTCATTTCATATCTTCTTGAGGTTTGAACTGAGTTTGGGAGTATAGGCCTTGGGCTGTTGAATCCTTCTTTTTACTATGTTGCACATCAAGATGCATGTTGGGGTGTAAGACTTCTCAACTTTGCTTCTTGCCACAGTGTCATTCCATTCCCAGGTCATGTTTTCTGTTGCTATTTATTTATTTATTTATTTTGAGAGAGAGAGAGAGAGAGAGAGAGAGAGAGAGAGAGAGAGAGAGGAGTTTCTGTAGGTGGAGTTCCTGGGAGTGGGGCTTAAGTTTCATGAGGCTCCAAGTGTTTCATTGTGTGGTGAGTTGTCCAGTAGTGTTGATTCAACGTGCCTCTAGAGCCTCTACATTGGGACATTGTACCCCAGGAATCTCCCTAGGGTTCTACTCATGAGACAGGAGAATTTAACCTTCACTGTTTTTGTTGCACAAGGATATTGCCCCTTCTGTCCTTCAGGGTTTAGTCACTGAACACCCAGAGGCAGGCCAAAATCCGAGCGGTGGTTGCAGAGTGAGAGGCAGGCCAGAGGCCAAGCAGCAGGCACCAGTGAATTGTGGGTCAGAGGCCAACTGGTAGGCTTAGCAGCAAGCACTATGTGCTGGAGTGGAAGGAGCTGAGATCTGAGCAACTGACCAGGTGCTGAGCAGTGAACTGTGTGCCTAGCAGAAGACCGAATAGCAGGTAGAATGCTGTTCACCAACACACCCAACCATTTAAATTGCTGACCTGCTATAGCTGGACTTGTAGCCCCTGGAAGCTGCTGGAGTCAAAGAGTTAAAGGTAGCTGGGTTCTCTTTGGCCTTTCCAGTTTGTATTCCCCCAGGCAAAATGCTTTCACTGTCTGATTTTCCCTGGGCTTGCTACCTCAGTTAAATCTTTGGTAGGCTCAGATAAGATCTCATGGACCCATATTGAAATCTTGGGACTGCATTCCCAGTTACCAGGGGCACAAAACAAGGCACAGTTGTCCTGAGATGGCTCCTATTTGGGATGATTGATAAACTTGAAGGGTCTTTTATGAGTTGACCTTTAATGAGTCCTTTAATGAGTTGAACAGCTTCTGGATGAACTAGAGAAGGCTGCCCCTGTAGTATTAGGATTTTCAGGGCTAAGCCTGTTACTATTTCTCAGCTTTTTCCATCCTTGTGCACTAATTCCACTACGCCTGCAAGCAGCTTATCTCTAATTTTATATCTTTTCCTTGTTTAATGAACCCAAACTTTCTATTTTCTAAAGCTCTTGGTCTAATATTGAATATTAGTGAAAATATTTTTATTACTTTTTTAACCTCAGGGAGAAGTAGTATTCCTGCTGCTTGAGTCCCAGGTAGCCAAGCAATCTGAAATACTGCTACACTCTAATCTGCCATCTTGCCATTGTTTAATCATATTGTTTAAAACATCTATTTTCTTATTGACTCAATTATTTGTGTTTCTATTATCAGTTATTGAAGAGTTTTATTATGAAAAGTCATTCATGATTTTGGCTTTGCCATTTTCTTTTTTAATTCTCCAGGGAAATTGAAACAGAGGGTTTATTAAAATAGAATAAATATTATTTATATATAAAATAAGTTGCAACATACATTGAGTCTGAAATTAGAGTTTAGTTCTTCAAAACAGTCTCCAAAAAGAGAGGGAGATAATCAGGAGTTCAACTAAAATTTGGAGACTTTTTAAATTTTAATTTGTAACACATTGGACTTAATATGTAAATTACTGAACAAAAACCGTATTTTAAGCAAAAAATAACAGGAGTTTTTATTTTAGAAGAGGCTTGCTACCTCAGTTAAATTCATGGATTAATTCATGGATTAATTCATGGATTAATTCATGGACCATTAATTCATGGATCATTCTCTAATTTTACTAAAAGGTGGGGAATAATAACTATAGAACATCACAGATTTGTGCATATAGTGAAAGCTAAAGCATAATACTGTTTAACTTGATTTTACAGTGGGAAGCTTGCTAAATCTGAAGGAAATCTCCATCTTTATTTTCTTTGAACTTTCATGGCAATGACTGACTAAGCAATTTTCTCTTATGTCATACACTTGCATACTCTCTTGATTTTCTATTGCATTTCCAATCAAATATATGTTTTATTCTTTACTAAAAAGATTCTTGAAGCTAGTACTATCATTTGCTTGATTAGTTCTATACTATTACTGCATATAATATACATTTTAGAACATATTCACTATAAATAAATCATGAAGTATTTACTTAGTAACAGGTTGACTGTTAGTGTTCCATAGATTTGTGTATTAGGTGCTATTCTCTACTCATCTACGTACATTTTCACTAGGTGAGTAAAAATTTATTTGAGAATTATTATATGTAAACTGATTTGGAGATGAAGATTGTGGATGTCCTTGAAATGATCATAATTGTATAGAATCAAGGCAATTGCACATGTGACTTAATTAGTCATTTAATAAATATTCTATACACAATGTAACAAGCTTATGGTATTGTCCAGTTAGTAACTGGATTATAAATTCAAATGTAATACTAGAAGTTTGCTATTTAAAAAAATAAAATTATTTGGAAATGCTACTTTAAATATTCCATTTTCTAAATTGAATTCTACATCTATTATGAATTTAATTCTAACAATTAAATTTAAATCATAATTGTATAGAATCAAGGCAATTGCACATGTGACTTCTCAAATTGTAATAAAATTTTTATTTTTGTATTCTAATTCTTTTTTTCTAATTTTCAATTTAATTATAGTTTAAAATTTTAATCAACTGCTATTATTTTCTTTCCAATCTACTATATATATATATATATATATATATATATCCTTATATGTTTATTAAATTTCTCTCTCATATGTACTAAGCTTCAGTGTCATTGTTTTCATTTTCCTTAAAAGCCTAGAAAAAATTCTTAAAATTATTGATTTAGTTATATAAGCAGTCTTCCTATTTGTTAAATTGGTAGTTTTGTTTTTCTTAACTCGAATATATTACTGAATGTGGTCTTGTAATTTTAGAAGGCTTTTATTTCTTATAAGTCTAGGCTCTTCTCAAATTGTAATAAAATATGGAGTGTGAACTTTAAGAACTGTAACTACATATAAGTAAATATGATTTTATGTTTGACAGTAATTCTAATACAAAAAAAAAGAAACAAAACTTTTTATAAGTATATCTGGTATTTCACTCCTGTTTTCCTATATAAAAGTAAACAAAGTTTTTTTCCTGGTATTGTATGTTTCCAAACACAATATCAAATTTTCTTCAAAGATTTTCTTCTCAACTACAAGTGTAAAAGTTTATTTTGTCTGTCAGGTATTATTTTATTATATCATAAGACACTTGGTTACCTTATGTAATGAAATATAGTGGGGCCCAGAGAAATGAACAAGACATTTGACAACAATGTGGCTTTTTTCTTTCTTTTTTCTTTTTTTTTTCTGTATTTCTTTTATTTTTTTCTTTCTATTTAAGCTTTGCCAAGCCAAAAGATGTCACATAAATTTACAGAAGTCTAAGGAAATCTTAGACTCCAAGTAAGAGGAAATATTTAGGAGTTCATTGAACATAAGAAGCAGATCTGTAAAATACCTAGGATTTCCCATTTTGAACTTCCTAAGGCTATGATATAAGAGTACAGATAAATCTGAAGCACCCAACCTTTAATGAAGACTCAAGCATTGCTTCCAACAGCCTCAGCTACTGATTAGATTAAGTCAACTTGCCTCTTCACAAACTTCCTACAAAAACAAAGAAAGTACAAAAAGTACACTCTGTAGCAATGGTTTCTAATTTTCTACATCTTTCCTGTGAGAGCCACAGGAAGATACCTTTTGTCTCTTTACCATGAGAAAGACTTATTGAAGATAAAGTCCATGAAAGTGTAGGGTTTTCTTAATCCTATAATACCCATAAATTCCTCATTCATGTTTATATTTCAATGGAATTAATCTAGAAATCAGTAACAACAGAAAAGTAACTAAAAGTTTGCAATATTATTGAGATTAAATATTTCCTTCCAATTAAAACAAAGATCCAACAATATGCTGCCTACAGGAGACTCATCTGATAGGAAAAGACATACACAGACTGAAGGTGAAAGGTTGGGAAAAATCATACCACTCACATTGACCTCGGAAGCAAGCAGGGGTGTCCATACTCATATCAAATAAAATAGACTTCAAGCCAAAGTCAATCAAAAGGGATAAAGAAGGACACTACATACTGCTCAAGGGAACCAACACCAACAAGACATAGCAATCATTAATATATATGTCCCAAAAAGTGGTGCAGCTATGTTCATCAAGCAAACCCTTCTCAAGTTCAACAGTCAAATAGACCACAACACAATAATCATGGGTGATTTTAACATACCTCTCTCACCACTGGACAGATATTCCAAACAAAAGTTAAATAAAGAAACTATAGAACTCAATAACACAATAACTTAGACTTAATTGACATATATAGAATATATCAACCAACATCAAGTGGATAGATACACTTTTTTCTCAGCAGCACATGGATCCTTCTCTAAAATATACCATATATTATGTGACAGTGCAACTCTTAGCAAATACAAAGGAGTAGAGATACTACCATGCATTTTATCCGATCATAATGGAATGAAATTGGAAATCAATAATAAAATAAGGAGGAAAAATTCCTGCATCACATGGAGAATAAACAGTATGCTACCGAATGAACAATGGGTTACAGAAGACATCAAGGAGGAAATTAAAAAATCCTTAGAGGTAAATGAAAACTCTGACACAACATATCAAAATCTCTGGGACAGTATGAAAGCAGTACTAAGAGGAAAATTCATTGCATGGAGTTCATTCCTTAAAAGAAGAAAAAGCCAACAAATAAATGACCTCACACTACATCTCAAAGCCCTAGAAAAAGAAGAACAAATCAGCAGCAAATGCAGTAGAAGGCAAGAAATAATTAAAATCAGAGCTGAAATCAATGAAATTGAAACAAAAGAAACAATTGAAAAATTGACAACACTAAAAGCCGGTTCTTTGAAAAACTAAATGAGTTTGACAGACCCTTAGCCATGCTAACAAAGAGAAGAAAAGAACCCAAATTACTAGCATATGGGACAAAAAAGGCAATATCACAACTGACACTACAGAAATACAGAAGATAATTAGAAATTATTTGAAAACTTATACTCTAATAAAATAGAAGATAGTGAAGGCATCGATAAATTCCTTAATTCATAAGATCTGCCCAGATTGAGTCAGGAAGATATACACAACTTAAACAGATCAATATCAAGCGAGGAAATAGAAGAAGCCATCAAAAGATTACCAACCAAGAAAAGCCCAGGACTAGACGGATATACAGCCGAGTTTTACAAGACCTTTAAATAAGAACTAATTCTAATACTCTACAATCTATTTCAGGAAATAAAAAAAGAGAGAGTACTTCCAAATTCATTCTACGAGGCCAATATCACCCTGATTCCAAAACCAGACAAAGACACTTCAAAGAAAAAAAAAACTTCAGACCAATATCTCTAATGAATATAGATGCAAAAATTCTCAATAAAATTCTGGCAAATTGGATAAAAAACATATCAAAAAGATCGTGCACCATGATCAAGTGAGATTTATCCCCAGGATGCAAGGTTGGTTCAACATACGGAAATCAATAAATGTAATTCATCACATCAATAGACTTAAAGAACCATATGATCATTTAGATGGATGCAGAAAAAGCATTTGACAAAATACAGCATCCCTTTATGTTCAAAACACTAGAAAAACTAGGGATAACAGGAACTTACCTCAACATTGTAAAAGCTATCTACGTTAAGCCTCAGGCCAGCATCATTCTAAACAGAGAAAAACTGAAGGCATTCCCTCTAAAATTTGGAACAAGACAGGGATGCCCTCTCTCACCACTTCTATTTAACATAGTTCTTGAAACACTGGCAAGAGCAATTAGACAGACTAAAGAAATTAAAGGAATAACTATAGGAAAAGAAGAACTTAAACTAGCACTATTTGCTGATGATATGATTCTATACCTAGAAGACCCAAAAAACTCTACCAAGAAATTTCTAGAACTAGTAAATGAATTCAGCAAAGTGGCAGGATATAAAACCAACACCCATAAATCAAAGGCGTTTCTGTATATCAGGGACAAATCCTCTGAAAAGGAAATGAAGAAAACTACCCCATTCACAATATCCTCAAAAAAAAAAAATACTTGGGAATCAACTTAAAAAAAGAGATGAAAGATTTTTACAATGAAAACTATAGAACCCTTAAGGGAGAAATAGAAAAAGACCTTAGAAGATGGAAAGATCTACCTTGCTCATGGATAGGCAGAATTAATATTATTAAAATGACCATACTACCAAAAGCACCATTCAGGTTCAATGCAATTCCGATCAAAATCCCAATGGCATTCCTCATAGAAATAGAAAAAGCAATCATGAAATTCATCTGGAAAAATAAGAGACCCAGAATAGTTAAGCAATTCTAAGCGGGAAGAGTGAAATAGGTGGTATCACTATACCAGACCTTAAATTATACTACAGAGCAATAGTAATAAAAACAGCATGGTACTGGCACCAAAACAGGCTAGTAGACCAAAGGTACAGAACAGAGGTCACAGAGACTAACCCACAAAATTACAACTACCTTATATTAGACAAAGGTGCCAAAACCATGCACTGGAGAAAGGATAGCATCTTCAACAAATGGTGCTGGGAAAACTGGAAATCCATATGCAACAAAATGAAATTGAATCCCTATCTCTCACCATGCACAAACGTTAAATCAAAATGGATCAAGGATCTAGGGATTAAACCAGAGACTCTGTGTCTAATAGAAGAAAAAGTAGGCCCTAATCTCCATCACGTGTGGCTAGGCCGCAACTTCATTAATAAGACGCCTATTGCAGAAGAATTAAAACCAAGAATCAACACATGGGATGGATTCAAACTAAAAAGTTTTTCTCAGAAAAAGAAATAAAATGTGAAGGAACAAATTTTTACCCCTTACACATCAGATAGAGCTCTAATCTCTAGGTTATATAAAGAGCTGAACAAGATAAGCACCAAAAAACAAATAATCCAATCAATAAATAGGCCAAGGACCTGAACAGACACTTCTCAGAAGAGGATATACAGTCAATCAACAAATATATGAAAAAATGCTCATCATCTCTAGCAATCAGAAAAATGCAAATTAAAACTACTCTTAGATACCATTTCACTCCAGTAAGAGTGGCAGCCATTATGAAGACAAACAACAATAAGTGCAGGCAAGGATGCAGGGGAAAAGGTACACTTGTACACTGCTGGTGGGACTGCAAAGTGGTGCAGCCAATTTGGAAAGCAGTATGGAGATTCCTTGGAAAACTGGGAATGGAACCACCATTTGACCCAGCTATTCCTCTTCTTGGACTATACCCAAAGGACCTAAAAACAGCATATTACAGAGACACAGCCACATCAATAGCAGCACAATTCATAATAGCTAAACTGTGGAGCCAACCTAAATGTCCTTCAGCGGATTCATGGATAAAAAAAAAAATGTGGCATTTATACACAATAGATATTAATCAGCAATAAAAAACAATAAGATCATGGCATTTGCAGGGAAATGGATAGCATTAGAGCAGATTATGCTAAGTGAAGTTAGCCAATCCCCAAAAAACCAAATGCTGAATGTCTTCTCTGATATAAGGGGGTGACTCAAAATGGGGTTGGGAGGGAGAGCAAGGGAGGAAGATTACCTCTAGATAGGGAATAGGGGTGGGAGGGAAAGAGAGGGAGAAGGGGAATAGCATGGATGGTGAAAGGAGACTCTCATCATTATACAAAATACATGTATGAAAATGTGAATTTGGTGTCAACATACCTTATATATAATGAGAGATATGATAAGCTATTGTATAATGGTGTATTAAGAATCATAATGAAAGTAAAAAATTTTTAAAAATCATAAAAAAATTTCCTTCCAATGAACATATGACTCAAGGAAAATATCTTATTAGAAGTTAAAAGTTCATTCTGAACTAAATGAAAACAAGAAGAGAATTATCAGAATTTATTGGAAATGTTTTAGAGAGAAAATTATTCATTGCACATATACTGCTTAGGTTAGAATAGAGATTTTTAAAAAATATCATTGGAAACTAGACATAAGAGAAAATTTATTCCAAAAACATGAGAGGAAAGGAAATCATAATATTTAGAGCAGAAATGTATAAAACTATAAAACTAAAACCAAAAAAATAGTAGATATAATCAATGGCATTAATATTCTTTTTTAGCTACGAATAATTGACCAATATCTTCCCACAGTCACCAAGAACATTAGAGGAAAAAACAAATTACTAATATCAGAAATAAAATCATAGTACCTCAATACTAGTACCATGGACACTAAAATGACAATAATAGAATATGATAAACTATATTTACCAAGTTGTGATAATTTAGATGAATTAAAACAATAATTGAAAGAGACAATCTATCAAAACATACCCAGTAAGAATAAATAATTTGTTTGTCTATGTCTATTAAAGATATTAAAATTTATAATGTTTCAAAAAAGAAAGCACCAAGTCCAGATAAATTCATTAGTGAATTTTGCTGAACATTTAAGTAATAAATGATACGGAAAATCTATAATATTTTCTGAAAGTTAGGTACAAAAGTAAAATTTCCTTACTCTATTAAACCAAATTTGCTCTAATACCAAAAGCACATAGACACATTATTAGAAAGGAAACTTGCTGGATGCAGTGGCACATGCCTGTAAACTCAGCAGCTTGAGAGGCTGAAGCAGGAGGATTGCAAGTTCAAAGCCAGCATTAGCGAAAACTAGTCGCTATGTAACTCAGTGAGATCCTGTCTCTCAATAAAATACAAAATAGGGCCCATAATGTAGCTCATTGTTTGAATGTCCCTGAATTCAATCTCAGGTACCCCCACACCAAAAATAGAAAGGAAACTATTGAAAAACACATCTCCTATGTATATATTTACAAAGTCCTCACAAAATATTAGTAAATAAAATTCAACAATATAGAAAATTATGCATTATGGCCAAATGAGTTTATTACAGGTACGTACAGAATTTATAAATAAATTAATGTAATCACATCAGCCAAATAAAGAAAAAAAATATTTGTTAAGTAAAGCAGAAAAATTGACAAAATCCAACAAAAATTCTTGTTAAATTTCTCAGCAAATTAGAAACTTCCCATATGTTTGTGTGTGTGTGTGTGCATGTGTGTGTGTGTATATATATATATATATATATATAAAATCTATTAGCATCTTACTTAATAATAGGAACCAGTATCCCTTTCATCTAAGATCAGAAACAAGAGAACAACTTCCTTCTCACTAATTCCAATACTCAACATGATACCAGAATTCCCATCTAACTCAATGAAAAAAAAATACAAAAAAGAAAAAGAAAAAGATATAAAAGTTATGTGTGGATTGGGAAGGAAAAAAAATATATAGTTCTCTATATTTCAGATAACATGCTGGTCTACCTAGAAAATCCCAAAGAAAAGACAAGCAAATTATCTAAAAAATACATGGCTTTTGTTAGGTTAAACAATACAAATGACCCAAGTCAACTGATTCATTTCATACTAGCAAGGAACATAGAAATTTGAAAGTAAAAACATAAAACAAGTTACAATGTTACTACCCTTCCCAAAATAAGTACTTGTGCTTATGTATATATCTAACCAAATATGTACGTGGTTTTAAGACTAAAACTTCCCACAATATCCCATTTGTGGAAGAACTAGGAAAATTGGTGGTTTAAGTGAACCTGACAATAACACAGATGAGGCTATGGTACAACAGGAACTCTCAGCCACTGCTCATTGGAATGCATTATGGACAGCTCCTTTGAAGACAGTTTTTGCAGTTTTATACAAAACTAAACATAAGCCTATTGTATAATTTATCAATCATGTCTCTAGGCTTATCCCTAAGTTATATGAAAACTAAAGTTTACACAAAAATTTATACAAGAAAGCTTATCAGTTTCACTTATATTTACCATATGTGAAAACAACCAAGGTGGCCTTTTAATAGGCAAATGGAAAAATAATCTGTGGTACATCCTTAAAGGTGTTTACCAGTCAGTGATTAAAAAAAAAAAAGGAATGAACTTCCTAGCAACAGGAATATTTGAACAAAATTTAAGTGCCTATTTTTAAGTGAAAGAAGTCCATCAGAAAGTAATGTAGCCTTGTACCATGATTCATATCTGCAATCCCTGTGGCTTGGTAAGCTGAGGCCAGAGGATCACAAGTTTAAAGCCAGCTTCAGTAATTGAGAAAAGCCCTAAGCAACTTAGTGAGATCCTTTCTCCAAAAAAAAAAAAAAAAAAAAGTTTAAAGGGCTGGGAATGTGGCTCAGTGGTTAAGGACCCTGGGATTGGGATTGTATATTTGGTACACCTCCCTCCAAAATATGTAATATACGTCATAAGATTACAATTATATTACAGTATGGCAAATGTAGATAGATAATAAAAGGACTACTTTATGACAGGAGTTCTGTAGGAAGGAAGGAGGGGAAACACTGTACTGGGAAGTTTGTTGCTGTTGTTATTTGTTTTTGGTACGTGGGACTGAACCTACTGGTGTTTTACCACTGAGCTACAACCCCCAGTACTTTAGTACTTAATTCATTTACTACTTATTTCACTAGAGACAGGTTTTTGCAAAACTGCTAAGGTTCTCAATAACTTGCAGCCCTCCTGCTTTAGCCTATCAATTTGTTGTTGTTAACTTGTACAACCATGCACTGCTACCCATAGAGAAAAATTTTTAAATGTTGAAATGTTTTTTATGATGCTGTCTGTGATGGAACATATGTGATAGTACAAATTCACCAAAATTCATAAGATTTATGGCAAGAAGAGTGAATTGATATATGCAATTAAAAAAATCATTTTGGAAAAAAAGAGGTTATGATAATGAAATAAATACACTGCTTTTTAATAATTAAAAAAAATCATTTTGGAAGAGTATAAGTTTTCTAGATCTGCCATACAAAAATATCATGGATGGTACTGCTCAAATATCAGTGATTTATTTTCTCATGGTTTTGGAGATGGAAACTCTTGAGACCATGTCATCATTGCATTACACTCTGCCCTTCAGGGTCTTAATTGCTAAGCACACATACTAAGGGAATGAAATTGCTGCTGCACAGTTATTTGCTTTTGGTGGCCTCAATTACAACTCTGTTCTACCTACCATTCCTAAGACCTAATTGCTGCTATACCATGCACTCTGAAACATACTTAGCAATTGTAGTATCCCAACATCCCAGGGACTCAAGTCCACTATGCAGTGTCACAAAACCAGGCCCTACTTCCTGGGAACCAACCAAACTTTCCGTCTGAGTCATTACTGGGCCCCTCCATCCTTGGTTACTTATTGCCATTACACCTTTGTCTATGTAATATGAGCTACCACAATGTTACACTGTTTCATGGGTCAGAGTCAGCACTATGTTTCTCCTACAATTAAGGGTGTAAGTAATGGCTACACCTCTTAGGCTCATCTTCTGCAGTTGGTTGTAGTATACAGAGTAGCAGATATGTAGACTAAAAAAGTCTAGAGATATAGTGTACAAAATGGTCACCATAACTACCGTATTGTATCAAATATTTGAAAATTTAATGAAAGAGTAGATTTTAGGTGCTTTTATCATTCACACATATGTAGGCTAATCATGTGAGATGGTGGGTATTTTAATGTTTTTCTATAGTAACCATTTTACTATGTATGAGTATTTTATAATTTATGTTATATACCTTAAACAAATACTTTAAATAGAGTAATAGAGGAAAAATGAATAAACTATTCCATTTCTTTACCTATTTTCTACATTTATTTATAAATTATAACTACACATTTATTTATTCAACCATCTATATATTTTAACTATCACTATTTATTCAACCATCTATATATTTTAACTATCATTATATTTATATTTGTTTATATTTTTTATTATTATTATTTTTTTAGTTGTTGATAGACCTTTATTTTATTTTTTTATACGTGGTGCTGAGAATCAATCTCAGTGCCTCACACATGTCAGGCAAATGCACTACTGCTGACCCCCAGCCACAGTCCCCATATTTATTTTTACCTGAATATTTTCAAAAGAATATCAACAAAATTAATAATAAATTGATATTTGGGTATAAGACATATGTAGAAATGAAATATTTGGAAACACTCAAAGAACTTTGGCAATGTAAAAAGAAATTACATGATTACAATTCGAATACTAATATAGTTTCCACATCATTTATGTAATACAAATATAATATTTAAAGGTAGGCTGTAGTAATTCATCAATGCATATTATAATCTCTTATATAGCCACTAAGCAAATAATAAAAACAAAAGTCTAAACAAAAATACTCAGGTCATAGAACAGAATACTTTGTTAAAAAAAATACCCATGTGTTATAAAAAGAAGTAAAATAAAAGTACCTCAGATAAAATATACATAGGAAAAAAAATACAAAATGAATAAGAATGTGTACTTGAACATATTATAAAATATACATTAATAAAAATGGATGATTTGTAAAGAGCAAAGATTGACAAATTTGATTTTATTCAAAATAGAAGAAAGAATATCAGATTATTTTTCTGCTCTTAAAAAAATGAGAAAAATATAGAAAACTTTAATTACTATTCAATATTGAACACTGAAAGAAGGAAAACCAACAAGGTAAGTTATATTGTTACACATTTTTTCCTAGAACCATATTAGAAGATTCAGCACAAGTAGGGGGAGTTCACAGAGCACTGCATCACATGAGGTTGAGAAGACAAAGATCATCGTTAGAAAAATCAAATCCTCTAGCATTTGTAGACAGAGTACTAGAGAGGAAGCAAGTGCACAAACAGAAAGTTTGAATATACAAAAAAATAAAAAAGGTCCATCAAGATTTTTGCTGAAGCCAGTTTTGCTAGTACACACCTGTAATCCCAGTAATTTGGAAGGTTGAGGCAAGAGGATCAAAAGTTAGTGTCCAGTCTATGCTACTTGGTGCAAACCTGTCTCAATAAAATACAGAGAGTTGGGAATATAGGTCAACGGAGTGCATTCCTGGGTTCAGTCCCCATACTGAAGGGAGAGAAAAAAAGAAAGATTTTGGCTGAATACAAAACTAACTGAGGACAGACTACATGAATTAGAATTAAACATCACCAAAAGGAGGAGTAGAACAACTCAGAGTACCTAAGCAGTTAGAAATAATTTATTAGAAATAGTGCCCTGAACTAAAAGGGTCATATAAACAAAAGGGCCAGGCAGAATAATCAAAGTTATCAATTCAGTGGTGAGAGTAAATTAGCTCTACATTTGAGATTCTTCTAAATTTACACTAACAAATCTTAAAGAAAAAATCATGAAAAAAAATCATGAAAAATTATACTCATTCCACAAGAATGCCAAAATTGTATATTAGATTTTTAATAGAAAAATAGAACATTAAATTTATCCTGTTAAATATTAAATTAAAAATCATGAGGGAAGCAAAAGAGCAATAAAATATAAACAGTGAATGAGATGAATTTTAATGAGTATAAACAAAACCATAAATGACAAAGATGATAGAGATTAACAGAGTATGACATTAAAACATTTATGAGATAATTAACAACTACAATAAAAACTTAAATGGAAAGTCTAGACAGACATGAAAATAAAATTTCTTAACTGAAAAAATTCAGAAAATCCTGTATTAATATCTTATTAGAAAGTAGACAAGTAGATGAATGAATGTTTTGACAAACCCAAAGATATTATTCAAAGTGAAAAAAATAAAAAATAAATGGGCATTAATGGGCTAGTATTCACCTCCAAAAATACTACATGTCATGTTGTATTCCCAGAAGAAAAGTAGATGGCAGGAAAATATTTTAAGAATTAATGGATTTTTTTAATTGATACAAACTTTAAACCCATGGATCTAAGAAGCTCAATTAACCCCAAATAAAATTAAACATGAAGTAATTATGTGACAGCAATATATGATTAAAATTCTAAAAATCAGTGCACCAATAATAATCTTAAACAGACAGGAACAAAATTATAATTTTGAGGAAGGCATCAAATCTAAGAGAGAGAAATATATTTTCCAAAACCATGCAAACCATCATGATTAGATAGAAACATTACAACCTATAATTCTTTACCCAATAAACACATTATTTAAAAATGAAGGTAGAAAAATCAGAGTCATACAAAAATATTTCTCAGACAATCCATCACCAGCAGAACTTCACTACAAGAAATGTTAGAATATCTTTCTCAAGAAGAAATGGAAGAAGACAAAGTAAGTATTTGGAATGTATCCAAAAATGGGTTGAGAATTGGAAAATATAACTGTGTGAATAAATATAAACAACATAACATCATCATTTATTGTGTGTTTTGTAAGCTAAATAATTTTTACACTATTTACAATGTTGAAAACACCATATATACTCTTGACAAAAGTATTTTTTTATAGTACAAGCAATAGAAAATATATGAACATAGTATGAGAGATATATGGTTCTTATTTGAATAGTGGCCATAAAAAAAGAAAAATAAGTAACTCAAAGAGTGACATAGTAAAAGAAAAAAATTAAAATATCAAGTGGGGAAGATAGAAAATAAATATTAAGAAGGTAGATTTACTTAAAATTCTACCAGCACTTAAAATTAACTCATTTAATCTGTTTACCAGAAGCAAAGAACAGAAATTTTCAGATTTTATGATATAGCACGTTCAGTAGACTGTCCAGTAGAAACCCGATTGTAATATACAAACACAGACATAAATGATACAAATGAAATGATGAAAATGATAATCAGACGAAAGCTGGTGTAGCTACATGAATAGCAGACTAGAGTTCTGAATAAGGTATCAAAGTAGAAATTGAGTCGGTTTGTTATGAAATCAGTTCTGCAGAAGACATAACAACTGCAAATGTATAAGCACTGAAAATTTCAGTTAAAATACATAAAAATGGTTTAAAATGGAAGGAGAAATATGCAAAATAAAAATAATATTAGAAACTTCAACACATCTCTCAGTTACAGAAAAGTTTGAAAAGAATCAATAAGAGAGGCGCAGCCCACCGAGTGGACATTTTGGTCTTTGTCCGTGGGTCAGGACCGTCTCTTGGTCCACGTGGAGCGCGGGACTCTCTCTAAAGTAGATTTCTTCAAGAGGAATTGCCCAGTGGTGATAAAGAGACCAAGCTGTATGATCCTCCACTGAAGCAAGAAGATCCACTGGATGGTGGGGAAAAAGTGGAAAAGAAGTCTTGTCAGAAAAAGCCTGAGAAGATGATGAACAGATAGAGAAGCAACAAGAGGCAACTTGGGAGGCAAGTTGTGTTCATCAAACTACAGACTAGGGAAAAAAGGATGTGAATATAAGAAAATTGGAAAAATCCTTTGTTTGCTCAACCTCATTTCTTTAAGGAAACGTTTTTGAAGTTTTAGGTTGAAACTGTTTAGACTTAACCATGAGGGAAGGTATGTAGTTGAGTCTCCAATTTTACTAGCTGCATGTTCTCTACCACTGCTTATTTCTTATGGTAATATCCCCCTATAAGTGTAAAGCAGTGTGAAATGCCTTCAGTATAAAAAGTGTGATATAGCATCTGATAGCAGAGCATTCATCCTGGAGGAAAACCTTATGAGTTTACTGAATGTGGGAAAACTTTTACCATATATCACATTTATTGAACGTAGAAGTCATGCTGAATGGGAAACCTTGTGCTTCTAAAGAGTATTGAAAAGCCTTTAGCTAGATGATAACATTTTCTCACAAATCTTATCCATTCCTCTGCATTTGAGAGGTCATACAGAGAAGCCTTCTAAATGTAAGAAATGTGGAAATATCTTCAGTCAAAAGTAAATCCTCGTGTATCAAGAAATTCATACCTGAAAGAAACTTTGTGAATGTGGGAAAGCTTCCATTCAGATGTCACACCTCAGTCAGCAGAAAATTTATAGTGGGGAAAGCCCCTTTGCCTGTAAGGTATGTGGGAAAGTCTTCAGCCACAAATCCAATCTTACTGAGCATGAGCTTTTTCATAATAGAGAGAAACCTTTTAAATGTAATGAATGTGGGAAGGCCTATTAGCCAAAAGCAGTATGTCATTAAACATCAGAATACTCATACTGGAGAGAAGCTTTTTGAGTGTAATGATTGTGGAAAATCCTTCAGCCAGAAAGAAAACCTCCTTACCCATCAGAAAATCCACACTGGAGAGAAACCATTTGAGTGCAAAGATTGTGGGAAAGCTTTCATTCAGAAGTACAACCTTATCAGACACCAGAGAACTCATACAGGAGAGAAGCCCTTTATATAAGGAGTGTGGGAAAACCTTTAGTGGGAAATCAAATCTTACTGAGCATGAGAAAATTCATATTGGAGAGAAACCCTTTAAATGTAATGAGTGTGGTACAGCTTTTGGCCAGAAGAAGTACCTCATAAAGCATCAAAACATTCACACTGGAGAGAAACCCTATGAATGTAATGAATGTGGACAAGCCTTCCCTCAACTAACATCACTTATTGTGCATGTGAGAATTCATTCAGGTGATAAACCTTATGAATGCAATGTATGTGGAAAAGCCTTCTCTCAGAGTTCATCTCTCACTGTACATGTAAGAAGCCATACAGGTGAGAAACCCTATGGATGTAATGAATGTGGAAAAGCTTTCTCTCAATTCTCAACCCTAGCTCTGCATTTGAGAATACATACAGGTAAGAAACCTTACCAATGCAGTGAATGTGGGAAAGCTTTCAGCCAGAAGTCACACCATATTAGACATCAGAAAATTCATACTCATTAAAAACCCTATGAATATCTTCAAGATGGGAACACATCAAAAATTTATATATCATAAAGTCATCCTGAGGCAGTGTACCACAAATGAAGGGAACTTAGACACAAATGTTAACAACTTTGAGGACACTGAAAATTCATATTGAAGAGGAAGACATTTGTATGATAAACAGACTGCCAATAAAAAAAAATATTACACAGTCAATGGTAAAGGTAATGCTGAAACAATAGACATTTCCATTAAAATTGGAACAGAAAACAGGCCTGTTAACTCCATCAATATAGATGTGAAGTTCTTCACCTGTGTAATAAGTTGTGTTAGAAAGGAAGAGACAAAAACAGATGGTATGATCATCTATAAGTAATAAAACTCTGGTATTGCTTCAGCAGAGGGAAAGAGATTCTAGAAAGAGACCTATGCATTTAGTAGAACTTACAATATTAAAGAAATCCATCAGATGAGAAAATATGGGACTATTTTAAAAAATTATTCGGAGGTAATTTGTTCTCTAAAGGGTAAGGACAATAGACCATGAACACACAAGCAAAATTCATGGGAATTGAAGACTGAAAGATACAAAAGCCATGCACTAAAGTGGCTGTGACCTTTGGAGTAGAGAAACTTTGCTTCTTAACAAATTTAAAAATATTTAGCAGTTTTACTTGTGAGTGTGTATGCTCAGGAGATACCAGGAAATTTATTGTGGCTTGATTTGTAGCCAAATATTGGAAACAACTTAATTGTTCATCAGGAACAAAAAGAAGTTCTTATGATGTGACACTATACGTCTGCAAAATGCAACTATGAGATCCACATGTTATTAACAGAAGGATCTAAAAAAATTGCATTGAGGGGGAAAAAGAAGTTACAGGATGATACATATAGTGACTTTGTAAATTTGAATTAAAACTTCATGAAATATAGTACTTTATATTGGTAATGAATACATACGTGTATGTTAACGTTTTTGAAATGGAGAAATACAGGCCAAACTTTTGATAGTGGTAGCCTGTGAAGATTGAGAGGGGTAGGGAATAAGTATGGGAGGTAGGGTGGGGAGGGGGCTTCAGCTTTTTATATACAAATATCCATTTCTCTTGAAGACTGCAAGTAAATATATGAAGATACTGGCTAATTCTGGATTGTGGTATATGGATATCTTGTCTTATTTTTTGTACTTTTCTGTATTTTTAAAATTTCTCAAAGTTAATAAGAATGGGAGTGAGGATGGGAACTCTGTACCTGTAGAAGTTATGTTATAATGGACTAATTCCCAATCAAATACTAAACTTTTTATAGAAAATATTTCTAAAATTTTATCAACAATGAGTGGATGGACTTGTTCTCTATGTAATATGAAATTATCTATTTTATTAAAATTAAAATGACAGCATAAAAAAAGAATCAATAAGAATCCAGAAGATCTTACTGACATCATTAATCATTCTTGTCTTAACTGAATTTAGTAAAAATGTAAATTTAACATATCAAAATGGAAGAGATGTGGCCAAAGCAGTGCTTTCAGGGAAATTCTAGCTAAAAATTAATAATAGAAAAAAAAATGACACCTCAAATCAAAATTATCTAAAGCTGCAAATTAAGGGGGAAACAAAAAGGGAAAATGAAAAGGGAAAAAGGTATTGTTAACTTTATACACAGATAAACTACACATGAATATTGAATCAAAGCAAATGGTGTCAAAGATGACAAGATAAATAATTGATAAATTTCTAGCAAGAATGGCTAAATTAAAAATAAGATATTTTCCAGGTATAAACATACTACCACAAAGGTCAAAAGTTCTCTCTGATATGTGGATGCTGCCACACAAGGCTGGGGGAAGGAGGTTTTTGTTTGGATGCCAGGTGTCTTCCAAAAACTCATGTGTGAGACAATGCAAGAAGGTTCAGAGGTGAAATGACTGGGTTGTTAGAGTCTTAACCCAATCAGTGAATTAATCCCCTAAGAGGGATTAACTGAGTGGTAATTGAAGGTGGGTAGTGTGTGGCTGGAAGAGTGGGGCATTGTGGGTGTGGTTTTAGGGCATATATTTGTATCTGGGGATATATTTGTATCTTGAGAGTGTCTCTCTTTCTACTTTCTGATCATCATGGCATATGCTTCCCTCCACCACACTCTTCTGCAGAGATGTTCAGCCTCACCTGGAACCCCAAGGCATGGGGCCAGACTTCTATGGATTGAGAACTCTGAAACTTTGAGACCTCAAACTTTTCCTCCTCTACAAAGGTTCTGGTCAACTCCTTTCTTTATAGCAACAAAAAAGCTGACTAAAAAGGGGGCAAATAGAAGTTCAGTGAATTAGACAAAGGTGATGGCAGGCAGGAGTAGGAAAGATAAAGGAATGAATCTAATATAACTTTCCTGTGTACATATATGAATACAACGCAGTGAATCTCATCATTGTGCATATCCACAAGATTGTGATTCTATTTAGAAGAAGTTACACTCACCATGTTTGTATAAATATGTCAAAATTGATTCTATTGTCATGTAAAACTAAAAAGACCAACTAAACAAAAAGAAATAAAATGCAACGAAGAAGGTGAATCTCCAATAAAGAAAATGATTCTGTGTCTCAAATACTAAAATAAAGCTCATTTAACTGTTAAACAATAAAATGAAACTCTAAATCTAAAAACATAAAATAAAAACAAAAACAGATCACAACCAAACATGGGGACATCATTGCCTAACCCTACATATTAGTATAGAAAATCCAGAAATTATATGAGCATCTGCAGGTCCTTCAGTTGACAGCTTTTGTGAAATGGACAAATTCCATGAAAGACACAGAATGCCAAAGTGCAATCAAGAACAAATAGATAATCCTAATTATTCTACATTTATTAAAGAAATTAAATTAACGTGAAACTCTCCACCAGCACTAAAAAAAAAAAAAACTCAAAAGAAAACTAAAACAAATTCTCCCCAAATTATTTTTGAGACATCATTATATTGATATTTCCCCCAAAACAAATATGTTATCAGACTAAAAAAAGAATATCTGTAAAAAAACATACTCACAAAATTCTTCAAAAATATTAGAAAATTTAATATATTGTATATCATTAGTAAGCGAATTTAATCCCATGAATGCAAGTTTGGTTCCACATTTATAAAGCAACAAAAATGTAATTCATCATATTGTTACACTAAACAAGAAAACCACAATAGATGCACAAAATTACTACAGAAAATTCAACAAAATTCGTGATTAAATAAACTCTCATGATAAAAAAACTCTCAGAAAACTATTAAAAATGAAAGTTCCTTCAATGAATAATTGCTATTTTTATAATATCAGTAAAACAGGTAAGTAAGTCTACTTGAATTATATCTATTTAAAAGCATACTGGGGTTCTAGCCAGTACAAAGTCAAGAATAAACATGAAACAAAATGTATATACTTTGAAAAGAAAAACATAAAACTTGTTTCTATTGATGTGTAACACAGTTTTCTGATTAATTACAAATAATCTGGAGGAAAGCAAATAGCAATAATGAGTGAGTTTAGTGATGTAGCAAAAATTTTCTTGTATCGATCATTTTTTATAGAAAAATAAAAATTGAAAATCAAAATATTAAGATTTACAATGGTAACAAAAACATTATATAGATGTACATATATATACACATATATTTGTGTGTGTTATATGTGTATTATATGTTAATAATTATATAATAAAAATGTATCACATTAGTCCTAAATAAATTTAGAAATAGAACATATTCATGGATATAGACTCTATATAGGTAAGTTTTCAATTCTTCCCAAATTTGACTCATAGATTAATGACATCTGAAAGAACACAACACAATTTTTTTGTATATATCCAGAAATAGATGTTAAAATAGATGTTTACATGAAAGTAAAACATCTTAGTGAAAATAATAATTAAAATGATAGTGGCTTCATACTACCTGATTTCAAATTATAGTAGCAACTATAGGTGTCAAGACAGTCTATTATTGGAAGAAAGATTAAGAATAATGAACAGTAAATCAATGGATGTGTAACTGATGTGATTCTGCAATTTGTGTATGGGGTGAAGGTGGGAGTTCATAACCCACTTGAATCAAAGTGTGGAATATGATATGTCAAGAAATTTGTAATGTTTTGAACAACCCACAATAAAAAATTAAAAAAAAAAAACTATAAAACCCTCTACATAAAATTTAATCTGCTTCAACTAAAAAAAAAAAAAAAAAAAAAAGAATAATGAACAAAATAAAATACAACTGGGTCTAGAATTAAGTAAAAACATATACATATCTTATGTATGATGTTAATATATTACAGTAGTAACTTGGATATGATTAATTAATTTTTGACCAAAATACCAAGGGAATTCAACGGAGAAAAGATATTATTTTATACAAATGGTCATGGAGGATTGTAAAATGTGGCAAAAATTAACTTTAGCCACATATAATATGTATATATTTGTGTATCAATGGAACAAAAATTAATGTAGAATATAAAATTATAAAAATTCTAGAAGTCAACCTAGGAGGAACTTAACAGTCTTGGCAATAAAAATTTCTGAATGGAAATAAAGAACAAAATTAATTTTTAAATTTATTAATATAAGATTTCTTTTTGAATGATACTCTTCAGTGATTAAAAGTTAAACAACAGTCTAAGATAACTTCTGATGAATTATTTATTTTAATCTGCTTTGTGCTGCTTTAAGTGGGTCATTGATGAGGAAAAGTAACCATAAGCAGAGCAGCAGCACTTTGGGTCTACTGTCTTGGATTTCAAGTGGTGCCACGTTCCCTGCGCCCTCCAGAGATGAGAGGACTGTTGCATACTTACATGACAGCAGCACAGTTCACAATAGCTAAACTGTGGAACCAATCTAGAAGCCCTTCAGTAAATGAATGGATAAAGAAAATATGGTATATATACACAATGAAATAATGAGACAAAACTGAACTCATCCTTTCATAATGGCAGCAATCCCTCCTTATGGCCCAATCAACTATTAAAGGTCCCACCTGTTAACATTGTTATGATAGCAACTGAATTTCAAAATATGTTTTTAAGGGGACCAATATTGAAACCATAGAGTACTTATATCTAGAATATATAAAAAGGTCAAGAATAAGAAAGAAAAGGAGCACTACTGAGATGAATAAAGATTTGGATACTTGACTAAAATGATACACATGTGGCAAATAAGACCAATAAAATACCCTAAACATTTTTGTTGAAGGAGTCAAAATTTAAACCCCAATGAGATCATTCCATACATCTTAGAATCTCTAAAACTTAAAAAGTAATAATAAACTTATAATACCAAGTGCTAGCAAAGATTTGTAGGACTAGTACCCTTATATTTTGTGTTGAAAGAAATCTTAAATGACAGCCAAAAGACAATTTGGCAGATTTTGACAAAATTAAACATTCTTAATACATGAAGTGAGTGTCCTATTCATAGCCCTTTACTAAAGTGAACCAAATACTTAATTTTATTAAAAAGTCTTGAATATCAATACTTACAACAATTTGCATCTTAATTGCCAAAACTTGGAAAGAATTTTGACTCCTTCAATTGGGGAATGGTTAAAATTGAAAAAGAATCCATTTAATTGTATTTTACACACAAATAATAGAACACACTGAAGATACACACACTCACACAGAAGATTGAAATGGATTATTCTACCTGCAATAAGTCAGACCTGAACTACTTACATACTATATGCTTCAATATATGTGATGTTTCAGAAAGACAAAATTGTGGTAGAAATATCAGATTAGTGGTCGCCAAGGTTAGGAGTGAGAGAGTTGTCTATAATACACCAGAGGAATCTCACACAACACAAAAACCATTTTATATCTTGAGTTTTGTCTGAATACATGACTGTATGAACACCAAAGTTTACAGACATAGGGGCCTGGTGCTGTGGCACATGCCTTTAATCCCAGCGGCTCACGAGGCTGAGGCAGGAAGATCGCAAATTCAAAGCCAGCCTCAGCAAAAGCAAGGTGCCAAGCAACTCTACATAAAATACAAAATAGGGATAAGAATGTGGCTCAGTGGTCAAGTGCCCCTGAGTTAAATCCCTGGTACCCCCAGACCCTCCAAAAGTGAACCTGATGGAATCTGTGTACTTTAATTAATAATATTATATCAATATTTATTCATCAATTATAACAAATGAATCACACTAATTGAAGGTGTTGGTAAAAGGGAAACTGGGAGGAGTAGAGGACAGCATATATGATAACTACTGTAACTTCACAAAAATCATGATAAACCTAAATGTGCTAAAAAAATAGATAATGTCTATTAAAACTAAATTTAAATAAAATAAGATTTGACCTTGTTTGGATATATAGACTCACATTCTACATAGATATAAATTTGCTTTGTCAAGGTAAAATTAAAATTTATAACATATATATAAGAATGTGGCAGTTCCAAAACTGCTTAAATCTGAAGAACAACAGTTTTTTTATGGATATAAACAGTGGATTTGGTTATTTGAGTGTGCAGTGATACAGGAATAATTCTTTGCATATTAGAGCAGGCAGTCAGCAACAAAATGCTCAAAGTACTAGAAATCCAATGTAGTAGAACATAAATAATAGAGCTTATTATTTACAGAAATTTAATTGTCTAGAAATTTTAACAAACATGAAGACACAATCACTGAACAAGTAACTCATCTCACAAAAATATGATGATATAAACCACTACCTGCCTTTTGGACATGTGATTCACACAGATGAGATACAAAAGCGAGCAGCAATAACAAATTAAAATTACATGAAAGATGACTATAGAGAACACTGATAAACTGCAAAGAAGGCAAAGTGAAAGGTAATTACAGCTGTAGGCCTTTCATTAGAAATTCAAGAAGGGGAAGTTCCAAATTTAAACATTTTATAGTGGATAAAAATGGAAAGGCTCAATCAGAGTAGGAAGGCCCTTCTCAGGGTTGTTCCTCTTTAGAGCACGTGGTCATCTATCTTAGAGACACTGAGCTGGAATTACTATCAGCATTGATACAAGTTGGTTTTGTCAAGGAGGGAGGGAAAGACTGCAGAGAAGTTATTAGGGCATTGAATGATATCCACAGTTAGATTTAATTAGGGCAAAGTGATAAGTGATGGTTTTAGCACAAGAATTAACACAGATGGTCGAAAAAGACAAATTTAGTATCTTCAATCTGGAAAATGTCAGACTTAGCATAGATAATGAAGTCCTAGAAAATAAAGAATGAAATAAAGGCTCTACTTGAAATGGCAAACGATTCTCGGAAGGAAAGTAAGCACACACTATACTTAGAATTCCTAAATAGATAATGACTATATTAGCTTAAATCAGATTTTCTGTTATACTAAATTAATGAATCCAAAAAAATTGAAAAGTTGTGGCAGGATAATAAATATGAAGTTAAAAATTTTAGATCTTAATTTTAGAATGAAATGAATGAATTACAATAACTACAGTTCAAATTTTACATTACTTGTTGTTAAATATCTTGCCACAAAAATATGCAATGTAGTCAATTTTAACAAAGTAACTAGATGTATAAATAATACTTTGGAAAGCTGATATTTAAACATTATTTTACTATTCATTGGAATAGTCTTGAAATTAACACTAAAAATATTCAAGTCTTCTCTACATTTTCTATGTAACATCAGTTCTAAGTCAAGTTCTTTGTAGGTATAATTGATAGACCACAATTTAAATTTGAGATATCTGAACAATATCATCATCAAAATACACATGGAATTTTAAATTGAAGTACATAAAAACTTATAGCTATTTTTAATTGATGACCAAAATATTTTTTAATACACTCAAGAGAACTGAGATAGAGTTTTTCATTTGAATAAAGTAAAAATTTTAGAGTCTACATAAAATTCTACACCAAATAATAGTTAGGAGACATAGAGAGTTGTCAGGAACACTGCCTAACAGAGACCTATCATTCAATCAATTAAATGATAATTCATTAAGAAAAATAGTCTAAACTTGTAACTAATACTATGAAGCCCGAAGTGGGTGGATGGAAGATAGAGAGACAGAGATTGATTTCAAGAAACAAGCGAAATATAATTGTGGCCAAAATACAGGATGAAAATGAAATCAGTGTCCAGACTGAAGCCTGAGAACTAACAGAGCCCAGGTCCATACATGGATGTATGTAATAGTGGTTAGAGTTTTATTTCTTTTGGAATACAGCTATCTGCAAATACTGAGAATATCAGAACGAATATCACCATATGTGAACCAGAGACTGTTGTAAAGCACTAAGAATGGAGGATGAGGAGGAAGAGGAATGTGATCTGATTAAATAAAAATAACATAGATAATTAAATATTAATTTTTAGAAAATTAAATAAATAAATGAATATATTGTGTACATAAATAACATAAGTTGACCTGGATTTATTTTTTTCTGCATAATGTAAGGTAGAGATAATTTCATTGTTCCTATATATAAAATAAATTGTTCAAGATTGAGCTACTGACATACAATGCTCCTTTTTCCCCGTTAATCTATAGAAAAAAGGAAGGGCAATACATGTGAATTTGTTAATGAGTCACTGTTCTATTACATGGGTTTATTTGCCTATTGTTATGTGGTATATTTTAATTGTTATAAATTTATCATACATTTGGATATCAAGTAGAGTAAATCATCCTTCTTTGTTTCCTTCTTAAAAATTAATGATTCATGCTAATTTTCACTTCCATGTGAATTTTGCAATCAGTTTGTTCAGTTTTATTTAATTTTTGTCAGATTTTTATTGTGATTGAATTATATCTAATAAGTGATACAGGAAAAATGTACACGTTTTATATTAACATTTAAATTAATGTTTTTTCAATAAAGGAGCAAGTGCTACTTTCCCTTTTAAGTAGATATTCTTTCTTTCAATAATCTTATGTAGTTTCCTAGGTTATTCCAAGTTATTGAACATTCTTGGTGATATTAAAAATAGTATCTTTCAAAATATTATATGTGCTTTTGTGAATGATATTTTTAGATATGGAGAAATATTTTAGTGAATAGCATTTATAGCTATCATTATTATTTATGTATTTATTTACTTATTCATTTCCTGTTTATTTTTAGTTTAGCTTGCTCATATTTAGTTTCCTATGACACCTTTGTCTTATTTATCATCTATCTCCAGTACCATGAATATACCTGGATATAACAATTCTTAATAAGTATTTACTAAATAAATAACTTGTTGAATTAGAGAATGAATATATAAACAAAGTAAAAAAATCCTTCATAGAAAAATAAAAATAACAAAGTCCCATAAACAACTGTATTTAATTCTCATTGTTTTAAAACGGATTAAAAAAAAATGTCTTCCCATTTTAACTACATAAATTCAGTACATCCACCATCCCGCTATATTTTTAAGTGTATGCTTTGTTTCAACTGTGTAGCTTGTGAAATTTCAGTTCCTTTCCCTCCATAACTCCTTTTTCTAACAGCCCAAATAATTTCTTGTTCTGTGTAGAGAACACAAAAATGCAAATGGAAGATTGAGGGTGAGTAGAGAAGTAGAATAAATGAGAAAAAAACAAGGGACATAGATCAGAACTTACAAATAGACAATTGGTTCATTTTCTTCACTCACTATTTCTTCCCAGAAACTAATGGTTTAGTAATGCATAATCCTATTTACTAGAAAATAAATATACATTTGACATTTTTATTTAAATAATTAAGAAAAAACATTATAAAATCAAACAAAATTAGATTTAAAAAATCAAGATATCAATAAATTACCAAACCCATTATTTCATGAGACATAAACTTCCTATCACTGTCATAGAATATCTCCTTGAGTTACTTCTGATCTATCTGTTACGGTTCTGCCAAAGTTCTCATGTTGGAAATTTTATGCCAAAGTTAAAATTTTAATGGTGTTTGGACTGTAAACCTTTGGGAGTTAATTTGGATTATTTGGGGTTTTGAGAGTGGACCTCACTGGGGAATTAATACTCTTATGTGATCAGAGATACCTATCTTGCAAACTCCCACTTCCTTGCTATGTAACATCCTCTATCAGGAGATTTTGGCACCATGCTCCTGGACTTCCAAGCCTCCACAAACAAAAGTAAATTTTCTATTTATAAATTATCACATCTCAGATATATTCTTTAATAAGAACACAAAATGAACTAAGACTTCATGGTACATGTTTGTTTTGCTTTGTTTTTCTGGAAGAACATTTAAATTCGCACCCAACACCAAAGAAGAGTTGAGATCCTGAGATCTTAAACCAATTTTAGATTTTTACTCTTACTTTGAAATTCTTTAACTTTGGTAAATATTGTGGTTAAATACAATATTAAAAAAGATTAATAAAAAGATTAATAACTAACTACTAATTCTTCCTTGAACTTACCAAGAAGAGCTGTTAAATTATAGATAAAAAACAATACAATGTTAGTTTCAAAAACCATATTCATGCAATATTTTGTATTCTATTTTTTTAAATTTTTTTTCTAATATTTATTTTTTAGTTTTCTGCAGACACAACATCTTTGTTTGTATGTGTGCTGAGGATCGAACCCGGGCCGCACGCATGCCAGGCGAGCGCGCTACCGCTTGAGCCACATCCCCAGCCCTTTGTATTCTAAATAACACAAACAAAATTACCCAAAGTCATGGAACTGTCTAAGTTGTCAGTAGGTGTATATCAATTGTTCTTTCAAATATACTTGATACCAATTTTTTCTTAGTGAATTAGGGGCTGGGGTTGTGGCTCAGCAGTAGAACGCTCAGCTAGCATGTGATATATATATCTCCACACACACACACACAATCAGTTGTACATATATGTATATTATGTATTATATATACAATTATATGATATATATTTATAATATATTACACATTGTATAATGAATATACTATATATCATATTATATATTATATAAGTATATCATATTATATATATTATATATAATATGTCTAGTATAATATATCATCCTATGTAGTAGAAAATAAATTATAATTATATTATATATAATATAATTATATATAAATACAAAATATATTTTATATATGTAATATGTATATTATATATTATATGTTAATATATTTTATATAATTATATATATTATATATGATATATTATAAACATAGAATTATAGTATAGATGATTGTAATATATTTATAATATATTATAATTAATCATATATTATTGAAATTATATATTAAATAATATATAATTTTAAATATTATATATAATTATATAACATATATAGTATATGATATATAATATAATATAATATTATATATATATATATATATATTATCTTAGTGAATTAATGAAAAAACACACCAGCAGGACAAAAATGATTTTATAGTTCAGGCTAAGAAAAGAATGCCAGTTACATTTCTATCAAATAGTAGGCTTCTCTACTAATATTTCCAAAAAGTTGTTAAATGTAACAACTTCCATCAAAGTTGTTAAATTTAACAAGTGAATTGATACATTTAAATTTTTACAGCTGACTTCCATTTTCATCTTGAAAATGTATTCAGTAATATGAAAATAATAGAAATTAAAGAATCATTGAGAAACTAGTCTTCTCAGATGATTAAATTGCCCATCATATTTTTAAAAAGAAGTAAAAAGTACAACAGAAAAATACATAAAGAGGAGATAAGACCAGTACCGAGAATGTAAATTAGTTTTGGTAGCACATAATAAGAGAAAATTGGAAAGCCTTGATTCTTTAATTTATCAAATTACATTGTGATTGGGTAACTGTTTTCAGATTCTAAAATAAGTAAAATGCCCACTCATTAAAACTTAAACAGAATTAAATCTGTGTAAATCGAGTTACAGAACAAAAAAAGACATAGAAATCTGAACTGAAGTATATTTTCATTCCCTCAATTATGAATAACAATTAATGTGATACACCTCATGTGATATCAGGCAACAAAATATGTAAAGAATTAAATGTATCCAAAGGTTTCTGTTAATATTTTACCTTCAGTAGTCCAACCTACTTTTTTTTCATTTCTTCATTCACTCAACAAAAAATGTACTTAGACACTTTATTCAGTGTAGAATTTATGATAGTCTACCCACAAACACAAAAATGGGAAAAAAAAGAAAAGAAAAGAAAAAGTTCATTTTGGGAACTTTTCAAGTATATTTTGAAATATTTGTATTTTATGTAGGGCTTAAAAATCATTGATTGCATAAAATAGAAGAGGTTTTTTTGGAAACATTAAGTGAAATAAATAAGAACACAATGAAAACTATATCACAATTTATAATAGGATGGTCTAAACTTTTTTACACAACATACACAAAAAATGATGATGTCTATGGGCACAAGAAGGTAAAAAGAAGGCAATTTATAGCTGGATCAATCCCAAGCTGTATCAGTTTCCATGTGGAAGTCATAAGTAGTAGTAACTTTGCCTTTGGAATCCATTCATGACTGACTCATGTTACCATACAGTTCTCACCAGTTTTCAAGCTCTGACTCAGAATACCCAAAAGGGGGAAGATCAGGAAATGTCTTCATGGATTTGTTGACTATTGAATCTTATTTTAGATATACACAAATTCACATATATAAACTCTAGATTAAAATAATGATGCTACTGATAAGAATGATCATGTTGGTGGTAGATACACCCAAGGAAAGGTGATGGGGATCAGAGAAGAAAATTCTAAATGAGGAAAACAGACATCATAGATTTAAGCCAAAATTTAATATGAAAGGAGTTTGTAAGAAGATGGTGAGAAAATTTGTCAGTTTAAGAAAAAGTCATGATTCAATATAACATACTAATATATATGTGATTCACAAAAACTTGGGGAGAAACATTTAAAATGTCTGAGAATGATTTGACAATTTGGTGAAATATTTTCTACTTTTGGAGGAACTGGAACAAAGATTGTATGTGGTCCATACCACTAAATTTCATAATTTTGCCTTCAAGCTAGTTAAAACATATAAACAAATTCTTTGTTGTGTATGTTATTAAATCTGCTAAGTTATATCTCATAACCATGGGCAGAATTTGAGCTAGAATTGCATGTCTAAGACAGCAACCATTTTTTTTGTACTTTTGTATTTTCTGAGAAATTTTATTAATTTTGCTTTTACCATTATACATTATTTTTCTTCATCCTTGAGAAAAATGAGGGGTAAATACTGATAATATTTTGTTTTGGTTGTTCTGGTTCTTCATAGGATATTTTTTAATTTGGGGGATTCAAAATTAATATGGGGACATTTTGAGGTATCAATCACCATTTTAAATTTTACTTTTCCCCTTTTACTGTGCATTATAGTAGTATATAATGGTAGAATTCACTGTCAAATATTGGAAATGCACAAAATATAACAAAATAATTTGCCAATATCATTTCCCGATATTTTCTGCTTCCCTCCTGTCCTCATTCCCTGTGGTCCATTTCCACTAACTCTATTAATCTCCCATTGATTTTCATGAGAGCCCCACCACCACCTTTTCTTTCTTTCTTTCTTTCTTTCTTTCTTTCTTTCTTTCTTTCTTTCTTTCTTTCTTTCTTTCTTTCTTTCTTTCTTTCTTTCTCTTTCTTTCTTTCTTTCTTTCGTTCTTTCTTTCTTTCGTTCTTTCTTTCTTTCTTTCTTTCTTTCTTTCTTTCATTCTTTCTCTCTCTTTCTTTCTTTCTTTATCTCCCACATATAAGAGAAAATATATGACCCTTGGACTTCTGAGTTTAGCTTATTTCACTTAAAATAATGTTTTCTAATTCCATCCATTTCCCTGCAAATGACTGACTTTCATGGTTTGTGGCTGAATAAAACTACATTGTGTCTATATATACCACTTTTTTTAATCCATTCATCCATTGAAGGACTTCTGAGGCTAATTCCATAGCTGTGACTCTTCTGAATTGTGCTGCAATAAACATGAGTATGCATGTATCTCTACAGTATGATGATTCTAATCCTTTAAGATAAATGCTGAAGAGTGGCCTACCTTGGTCATATAGTAGTACCATTACTAGTCTCTTGAGGAAACTTCATCCTGATTTCCACAGGGGCTTGTACTAATTTACAATCCCATCAACAGTGTCAAAGTGTTCCTTTTTCTCCACATCGTTTTCCATAATAATTATTGTTTGTATTATTGATGACTGCCATTCTTACTGGAGTGAGATGAAATCTTAGTGTAGTTTTTATTTGCATTTCACTGTTAATGATGTTTAAGATTTTTTTTCATATATTTGTTGGACATTTGTAGTTCTTTTTTTGAGAAATGTCTGTTTAGTTCATTTGCCTATTTATTAATTGGGCTTTATTTTTGTTAAGTTTTTTGAGTTCTTTATGTATTCTCCTTATTAATCCTCTATTGCTAACAAAGATTTTATCCTGTTCTGTAGGCTCTCTCTTCACATTCTTAATTTTTCCTTTGCTGTGCAGAAGCTCTTTAATTTGATCACATCTTATTTATTAACTTTTCATATCATTTCCTGAGCTTTAAGGGTTCTGCTGAGAAAGTCATTGCCTGTGTTTATATGTTGTTGTGTTGGCCCTAAGTTTTCTTTTAGAATTGCATGTTTTCTGATGTAATTCTAGGTCTTTCAGCCATTTTGAGTTGACTTTTGTACCAGGTAAGAGATAAGAATATAGTCTCATTCTTCTATATATGAATAATCAGTTTTTCCAGCATCATTTGGTTAAAAGGCTATCTTTTCTCCAATGTATGTTTTAGGCATACCATTAAGGATCAGATTACTATATTTGTGTTGCTTTGTATCTGTCTTCTATTCTGTACCATTGCTTTATGTGTGTGTGTTTATGCTAGTACCATGCAGTTTTTGCTACTATTGCTTTGTAGTATGCTTTGTGGAGCAATCTCAACTTGCCAAATATAAATATAAACCTCAAAGTTATGCATCAAATACCCTCCTCCAGTCACACCCTACCTGTCTCTAGTTACCACTCAGTTAATTCCTTTAGGGGATTGATTCACTGATTAGGTTAAGAATCTCACAGCCCAATCTTTTCCCCTCTGAACCCTCTTGCATTGTCTCACCAGTGAACTTTCAAGGACACCTCACATCCAAACCATAAACTTATTAAGTAAAATCATATGTACATTTTAAAAAACTAAAACCAAAGACAATAAAGAAATGGTAAATATTTGAGAAGATAGATACATTCAACTTGATTTAAACATTATACAATATATACATATATGAAAATATTACAAGGTATCACCACAGCACATGTAATTTTGTATTTCTGAATAAGTATAAAATTAAATGTTTCCAAATTTTAAAAATTAAATGTTATAATTTCAGATGAAGCTTTTAAATATAGAAATAATTATTTTGTTCTCTTAGAAGTAATTATTTTGTTTTCCCAGAAATGCATATCGGATCTATAAAGAAAAGCATGTTTTTATATGACATATTGTCTTTGTCAGGAATAAGGCACATAATGCAATTGAAATATAGAAGAAAAGAAATCTATCTAAATTTCTTAGTCTGTATGACCAAACACATGTTTATAAGCTTAGAAAATGACTTAGCTTCCATACTTCTACCCTTATTCCTCTTCTTAATCAAACTAGCCATTAAATTGTGAAAATATTATTTGAAACCTTGGGAAATTTTTACAAATTATTATTATTCCGTTTGTGTGACTGTGAGTTCATAAATAGTCCATGAGGAAATGGAAATGTCTATTAGTCATCATTATTTAACTCATCTGATACATTCATATGTTAATATAATTTTATAAAATAGTACTAAAATTAATTGTAGTATGTTATTGTGAATTGCTCTGAAACTGAAAAATATAGGTAAAATAATTTTATGTTGTTAAAAGAGGAAATATTTGAAGGCCTTTGAAAAACAATGATTAAATTCTGGAAATTAAGGGGTTTTAAAATTTCTAAAATCATGTTAACATATAACTAATACATAAATATAAGATACTTTGTGGAAAAGTAAAATTTATTTTTACTGCCATCATTGACCAGTATATTTCATATGTATAAATAGCTTTTAATTAACTCTCTCCTTTGCATGAAAGCTGTTACAATAAAATTTTCAATGTAAAATATAATTTTATTATGATCATTTACTCAATGCATCACACTATACATTTAAAAGTCTTGAAAAGTATAACCCTTAAAAGTGTCTATGTCTGGCATGCAGATTTTCTTGATCTTATTTTTAATTCTACAGCTGACTTTACAATAACACCAAAAAAGTAGTCTCTCATATAAGCTACAATAAGTTCTAGTTTTGAACCAGAGCATTGAGAAGTACTGAATTTTTTATTCCTTAATTTTCCAATTAACCTTATATCAAGAGACCTGGTCACAAACTTCAGTACTTAAATAAGGTTTGTGAGTGTAATGGGATAAAATAATATCACAGCAGCATACAAATACAGTTCATATGGTTAGAAACCAATAGGGATGATTTGTATGTCAAAGCGGTTGTGTGAAGCAGTCCAATGTTAAAGTACTAATAGGGTGGGAAGCAGGGCAATCATGTCCTGTGTTTCTTTATAGAATAAATCATTGTTCCACATTGAATCTTTGCAATGCAGTGTGAAGGATGCTGACACAATCAATAATTCCCTCTTGGAAAAAAAAAAGTTCAAAGATTCGATGTGAATAACATTATCCTATTTTCTCAAAAGCCCTTTCCCGCATCGAGTAATATGGCTTCAGACAAGGAATCCAACTGAGCTGTGGCATAAAAAAATATTACAAGGATTCAGTAGATCATCAGGAAGCACAAAAAGAAAGCATCCTTACTTGTAACTAGCTTGATTAAACCTAATGATCTAAGATAAAATTAAGATAACTAACTTATTATCAATATCTCCCCCAAGACTTTGCTTTCCTATTTGTCCAAAGTGAACAAACATCTGCTACATTTTCTGAGAAGGCTCTATGCTCTAATAGTTTATGGACTTAAGAATTTTTTTCTTGATTGGTCCCTAAAACATCAATCATGAATGCAGGAATGATTTCCTCCTATGTTTTTCATAGAAAGTCTTTGTGACTCTGTTTCCAATTCCCATGCTTCACAAAGCTTAGGGAAGCTTAACTTTTATTCTCGTTTTATTAAAAATGAGTAACAAAAAAGAATCTATTAATATTGTAACTTCTTTTGGTTAACTCAATAAGAAAATATTTGTCTCTGACAAATGTTTAATAAAAATTAAGCAAATGCTATTTTATCTGATTAAGATCAAATACTCTCATGTATTTTGATACTTGATACATTTGAAAGAAACAGGTGGCTATGTGTAAATAAGAAAAAGTAATTTATTTCCCTGGTAATAATCACACATTAAAATTTTGCTTGTATAATCATATTATACATTCCTTATAATTCTAGCTCTTAATGGCATTACTCTCTTCCCTTATATGTTATGATATATATATGGAAAGAAATTGGACACAGTTATAGTTGTTGATTTCAAGCCAAAAGATTTTGGCAGCATCTACAGTCGTACTGATAACCCCATTAACTGAGCCATTGCTTTTGATCATTATGAAGATATTACCATGAAAATCTAGCCAACACTTGAAACAGGAGATGAGCCATAGTGTCTAAGATAATAAGGAAACTAAATTCTCATCACTGGAAGTGACCCAATCATATTTCACTATAAATAACATCTTTTAGAGCAACACCTGGTAGCAATATAGATATTACACATTCTTTTTTTTCCAAGATAGTCTTTTCCATTATTTCTAAAGGATTGATTTTTCCCACATCGTTGCCAGACCAACTGGTACTTAGTTGGTTTCTAATGCAACTTAGAAATAAATTTAATTTGCACAAATAGGCACCTGAAAGCTAAAATGATTGGAGGCCATCTTAGTGTAATGAATATGAACTAGAAAACATAGAAGTATATCCTAAGATATTTCATTATCAAACTTAGATACCTGTATCTCAAACTTGTAAACACATTTGTATCACATTTGGGGATTATATTATATTTGTATCATGTATAGATTTTCAAATCACTCAGTTCTTATGTGCATATCATTATTTTCCCTTAAAGCAAAAGACAATTTTTGAATTAAATCTGACACCCAACAGATACTTCTGACCAAGTATTCCTGAAAGACTTCAAATATTACCTAACTTTGGCATTTATGAATGATATATGTGTTATCCTTCTGGAACCAAGAATGTCTAACAAAGATTAATTTTAGAATAAATAATGACTCATATCTGTGGATATTCCTTCAAACAATGTCTAATGCATGTTGTACACGTAAACTTAAAATGTTGTTCATGTTATATTTGTACAATAAAGTTCAGTCTTCTAAAAATATGTGTAATTCTAATTTTGAAATAAATTTATGTATATGCAATTATGATGCAAGGTGAATTTAAATGGAAGCAGGAGTTATTGAAAAGTAGGTGTCTTTGATTATTTATGTTTGTTGTAGTCAAATTTCATAATTTATGTGGTTTAAAAAATCATCCTCTGATCCTCTTTGTAAACTTCCACTTCTACAAAACTTGAAGTCTTAAGTCAATGTAATTCTACATATTAAATAATTTTAGTTAAACTCATATCTTGAGACTTAAATATAATTCTGAACTAAAATAATTTTGTATTTATGGAAGATTTTTGTGACACTATTTTGAAGGAAAAGTACTTAGGAGGGAAGGCAGAAAGTTCCCTGAAAGGAAAGTTTGAAATAAGAACCAAAATAAGAAACTAAGTTGTTAATTTAGCCAAAATAGAATTCATTTGTTGAATTTTTTTTTCAAACAATACCAGGATATTGGTATTATGGATCCTGCTACCTTCGACCTTACCATCATTAACAGAGCTCTCAACCCTCCCAGGAACTCACATTGACAAGCCTGCAGACGTTTCTGTAGCACCAAGAGAATGGTTTCACAGAAAACTTGCATTCTTTAACAGATGATTCCTTGAAAATACATGTATAATGTATTATAAGAAAGATAGAAAGTCCTGCATTGAGTAACTTTATACGTCCATAGAATAAAAACAGGTATGTCTGTAAATACAGGATATGGAATGTCCAAAATATTTTGTGTTGAGGCATCAAGCTGGATATAGCAATTGATGTAGAAATATTGACTTAGATAAACATTAAGTAAGAGTTTTATGAAAGAGGAATCCAGAAATAATTGGATATGAAATATTTCCTATGAATTCAAACAAAGATAGTGACTGATATATAATGTTTTCAACTAACAGACATTAACATTATGGATTAAGATATTCATAAGCTACATTAACAATGATTCTGAAAGTAGAGAGAGATGAACATTATAATTTCCTATGATAATTTTACATTTGTATGAAAATATAGACATTTTAAATAAATATATTAATGACTGATTTACTTTCATACCTACAGCATTATAATAATACTATAGAAAAGTATGACTATATACATATCTTTAATCAACCAGTTATGTATTTCTAACAGTAGAAAGAATACATTTGAAAAATTGCCCAAAACCTTGAGTATTTTCTTAAATTTCTTCTATAAAGGTGATAGTATATTTTGATTTTCACACTATATTACTACCAATTGCAAATTTAAGAATAATCTTGAAATAACCTCTGAGAATTGTTCCAAGTGTGGCTGAATTCAGGCAATAGCAAGAAGAGCCATGTCAGGAAAGAAAACAAACATTTATTTTCATAAAATACTTAACAAGGTGAATCAAGAAATAGCTCCGTAAATTTTTAACAAATTTAAAAAGGTAAATACCATTAATAACTCATGACAAAAATAAATAAATAAATGTTTCTTATAGATCTAGAAAGGAGGAAAACAAAAATAAAATAATACAAATTTTAAGCACTCTGAAAATTTAAATGGAAACCTGTTTCATTTTGTTATTTTAGATAGCCAGGAGATAGCATTTGAACCAGGTACAGTATAATCCCAGCATCCTTGGGTTCAATACCTAATAACACACAGACAGACAGACAGACCCCCCCCACACACACACATACACACATACATATTGGCACTGGAATCTTAATCCTCTAAAATGATACGAAAAGTGTGTCCAAACGTGAAAAACAGGATTAGCAGTCAAATTCTAAATGTGGTATTGAAACTATTAAATTTTGAATGCTTCCATTACAGGAATAACCCCAAATGGATGCAAAAGAACATGTCTAGTTCAACTTAGGTTTTGAACAACAAGTTGAATAATAAAATAAAAACAACTTATTTCCAAAGATAGATTTTAAGAAAAACTGAAGAGAAATCTATTAACACTGTAATAATGTGTAACAACTAATATGAATTAGCAAAGGAGGGGAAAACAGTAAAATTAGATTTTAATTAAATTTAGAATAAGGAAATTATCCAGAAAATAATAGACTAACCATGACAAGTTATGTTATACCAACTGGCAAATGGAATAATGACTCAGATCTTATTTAATACTTTTTATTTTCTTAAATTTTTTAAAGAATTATGCTTATCTTAAAATAATTTGAAGTGGTACTGACATGTGGAAACCACGATAATTTAAGTACATATATTGTAAGATAATTATAGAGTGAATGCGTGAACGGATTACAGAATTAATTCAGTACATTGGGGTCTAACTGTTGAAACAACAACAAATCAAACTCTGTTGTACAGAACAGAGTACACAGATTTGCCAAATTGATATAAGTGGTTTTGTAGGAATTGCCACATCATGTACAACCACAAGACTGGGAAGTTATACTCCATGTATATATAATATGTCAAAATACACCCAACTGTCATGGATATCTAAAAACAGCACATGGATTTTAAAAATAAAGATATGGAAAAATAGATGGAAGAGAATTTATAGAAAATTAAATATTTACACAGAAATGTGCAATTTGAACAGTTAATGAAATTGAAAAATAAAAAGAAGTCATCAACTTGGAGATATTTTGTCAGTGAAACTGAAAGAATAGCAAGCAAATTGCAGAAAACAGGGAAAACTGAGGGATGCAGTAGGAGAGGTGGCAACACTGGTTTCAGAGCAAGCTTTTACAAATATTGTGAAATGAAGGTGGATAGCACAGTTACCTCAAGGGAAGCTAAGTTACAGGAAGAAAAGATGCTTTTATGATGACAGGTCTTTTGTTGTTTGTTTTCTCATTTTGCTTTGTTTTCAGTAGATTCATGTGATAAAGGGAAAGAAGAAATGAAAGAAAGGGAAGAAAAGCTAGAGTTTTAGAATGTGCATTTCTTTGCATGACAGGAGAGGACATCATTTGTTGTACAAATGGCACGGTTGTCAGTGGAGAAGTAAAGTATATTTCTTCCACCAGAATATGAAGAAAAGTGTCGAAATTATTGTACTTCACTTCACATGATCAGATTTCTGAGCAATTTTGTTCTTAGGTACAGTTTCTTTATAATGTCAAAGTTTTTAATGTATGAAAATATGCTTTGATATTGTAACATTTTATTCTTCTAGAGCTAAATACAACAAATGTCCAGATGAAATATACCCATTACAGTCTATTTGAGAGCTCATATTTAAACACTTAGCAGAAATCATTTGTTCTTCCCAAAGATGTAAAAGAGTAGGAAAATATCTACTTATAACAATTAGACTCCTGTAACTAATAAGATTTAATGAGAATAGTTATATATCTGATTTTCAAGAGTATAGCTATGGCAATTAAGAGACATAGCTCAGACTGACTGGTTAAATGTAGGGTGACAGGAATAATAGAAAAGAGTAGATCTAAGAAAGACTGTAGTTAGCAGGTAATAGTGTTTTTTTCCCTTTGAATTCAAGAAAATATTTTAGTGATATAATATCTTTTATTTTTCTATTCTGCTTTTAAAGGTTTTATTTTGAGTCCAAAATTTACTAATTTTTCTTTTCTGACTGTCCCTCCCATATCAATTCTTTGACTTGAAATGGCATAACAGTTTGAATAACAACATTGAAATGAGTTAAGAATTCAGTTTTCACTTAATATATTATTTCCTATATTTGCATATTATAAATCACTATCGTATCGTTTGTTTATATAAAATTATTTTTTATATATATGAAAGACATTTTTATGAACTTATAAAATAATGTTACAATCTTAATCTACAATATAAAATTATTCAAGAGATCATAATCATAAGATTATTCAAGAAATACTTTAATATTCCTATATTAGAATGATTTCTAGGATCATATGCTGCCAATAGTTTAGGAGGAAAAAAGTAAAAAACTGGAAGATGGACAAGTGATTCCTATACAATAATTATGTTATAGATTTGAAAAGTATATATATAAAATATATAAGTATATATATTTAGTATATATACTTATATATTAAATATATTAAGTATATATTAAAATATATTACACTTATATAACTTAAATCAATTCTAATATTTAATGTTATTTGTTAAATTAACCAAATTACGCATTTTTTAAAAACAGGATTTTCTTAGTTCCAGGAGCATTCTGTGTATAAAACCTATATTAAAACAACAAAACATTACATCTTCTCTTGTGTCCATATCGAGGAAATAAGAAAACTTTAAATTTCATAAGCTCTATATAAAAATCAAAAGGCTTCCCTGGCAGAGAGCCTAGAGGAGCATGGAATATGTATATCTTACTTTCTTCATTCAACACCTAGTAGAGTGGCATGTACCTGTGGGTGCTAAATAAATAATTTTGACAAAGATAATGATGACTGCGTATTGGCACTGAAAAAGAAGTTATGAAATTTGAATTGTGCTCTGCACTAAAAAAGTTTCAATCCTCTACTTCATAATGATTCAGCTGCTAGCATTTTTAAGTGTGCTACTTTTTGCACCTCGTTTTTCTTTTTATGTCCATGGTTTTCTATGCTATAAGGTGATTCCATAAACTGTACAAACTAGAATAAATTCATTTTATTGTTTCATTACCTTTAGAAAAATGCAAATTTTAGTAACTTACTGAACCCATTGTAAGCTATATTTCACTGTAGTGGGATACATTGGGATGCACATCTGATTGCTGTCAGTAATAGACAGACTGAGGCAAGAGGGCATCTATTTCAAACTTCTACCCAAATTAGTAATACTCTCCATAGATATTCTCTCATCTTCCAGAACATTTATGCCAACAAAATATCAACTTTCAGTATATTATATTTTATTTGGATTTCTCCCTATGTTAGAAAATAGTTCATTCATTGAACCAAATCGATTAATTCCTTGTTCACCCCCCACTCAATTTCTCAGTACATATTAAATAGCACCTATCTTTAATGTTACAGCTTTGCATATAGTTAAATACTCATGATGTTTCTTACAAATAATGGACCCAGATGTGCCATTTGCCTTGGAAAGTCCAAACTTATGCCTGTTGTCCAGGAAGAGCATTTGACTGCTGAAGGAATTGTGCCAAATTATTTCATTTTTTAAAATGAATTAGTGCTATCAAGAATTGTATAAAATAAACCAGAACTGGTTTAAGAAACTTTAGTTTTCCCATCACCTGGCAAGGTATTATCTAATAGTATATGTGATATATATTCAGTAATAGAGTTATCAATTTAGCATGTGATTAAATTTGAAAAATGGCCAAAGATGAATCATCACTCTTTTCCTAAAGCCAGTTGCTAATAAAAACACAGTGCTACAGAATAGGATAAGATAGGGGTAACTAATTCCAGTCTTGTGTAATTGTAGAAAAATTATTCAGCCATGATTCTCCTGTAAGCTATTTGATATGCCAATCAATTTACTTCAGCTTGTGATATTCAGGAAACTGCTAAGCTATAAGTTAATATGACTAGTAGGAAATGTGTCAAATTATCAGTTAGATATATATGGAATATAAATGGTACATGGAGTGAGTAGTAGTATCATAAAGCAAATAATGAAAAATCTGAATGCTTTTGCAAGACAAGCTTAATAAATTCCATGCACATTACAAATTTTCAACTATTTATTTTGCTCTTTAATTATTCTTGTTATTTTTAGGGTGTGATTCTCAAAAAATTCAAGGTGGTTTTATTTTTTATTTTTTTTTTTTTATTTTTTATTGTGGGTTGTTCAAAACGTTACAAATTTCTTGGCATATCATATTTGACACTTTGATTCAAGTGGGTTATGAACTCCCACCTTCACCCCATACACAGATTGCAGAATCACATCAGTTACACATCCATTGATTTACAAATTGCCATACTAGTGTCTGTTGTGCGCCGCTGCCTTTCCCATCCTCCACCCTCCCCC